>NW_027104543.1:832786-1182947 GCF_902728285.1 Clytia hemisphaerica
GTACAATTTTAAAGAGGTTTCGGATATCCTCCGCTATAAACCTTAGATTTTTTGAAATTAAATGAAGAGAAACAAACAAGTAGAGAAAGGGAAAAAAACCTATACCTATTATACCTAATGGAGAGTTCTCAGAGGGAAACAATAGATGTTTAATTAAAGTTTTCCTGTGCATCATATTAGTTAGTTCTTTTCTTTTGTCAGTGTGTAAACTTGGGAACATGTCATGCTGGCTAAGTAGAAATAAAATTAAAGTGTTTTACACATCTAATACCCGAAAATTTCCCTCGGATTAATAATAAGTTAAGGTCTTTCCTACAAATGCGTGGTTATACTGTTCCTAATATGTTTATCCATCAACCAAGTATTTCGAAATACATCGTTAGAGTATATAATTTGTGGTTTCTCACTATTTGAGCATAATGCTTTTCTCCAACCATGTATTTTGGGAGGAATATCCTCTTAAGTTGCAAAATATAAATATTTTATCCGTACCTCTTTCTTACGTCCACTCCGGAGAACGTGCCTTTAGAAACGTCAAATGGTGCATAGGTTGCAACGTTCCTAGATCGCTATTTGTGGGCCCCTTATGGGGAAATGATAGTGAGAAAAAAAGAGCGTGACATAGGGAAGGTGCCCCTTTTTCAAAAAAGACGTTTTCCCTAATTTTTGAGCTATAAAGGTTTAAAAGAGCTTAAATCTTTGCTGCTCATTTTTGAAAAGTAAGAAATAGCTTACAGATATTAATTACTCTAAGGTCCCGAATAAACTCCTCCTCCCGGTTATAAATTTTCGAAAAAAAATTTAGACCCCCAAAAAATCCCTGTTTTTATCCGGACGGGGCCCGTTTATTTTTGAGAATATTTTCTATTATCACAAGCTAAATTCCTCATAAAAGCCTGGTTTTAGCTTCTAATCTATTTGGGGTCTCTGGAGGCACAATTTCCACCCCCTTTTATTACACCTTGACAAAATTTTGGACCCCCCCTTTTTATTTGAACCCCACTTCTATTCGGTTCCTTAGAATAGTTTAAACTGTTATCATTTTATTTAATATTCTGTCATTTCCCAACTTTGACTACGGCAAGTTTCTGCCAGGGAAAACTATTTCCTTGTTAAGGCCGTTTGTTAAAATTAGTTGTAGTCCCTTTCTGTGCAGTAAAGAAAGTCGCCAGCCCGACTGGTAGACAGTTCTTTTGTAAAATAATCTATGGGTATATATAACCGAGTTACCTTTTTGAAAAATTTTGAGGGTCTGGAAAAGGTGGAAAGTTTTTCCATACACTTATTTTCAATTTTAGCCTCACGCTCTTACATAACTCAGCTTGCTACCCTAGAACCCCTTCACCAGGGACACTGGTAAAGGTTAAATTTTCTGAAATTACACCAACTAAATAGATCTTATCGGAGTTTTTGATTTTTCTAAAAAAGGAATTCCTCGAGAGAATTCTATTGTAATACCCCCGAAACAATCCCACAAAGCATCGTTGTTTTAGAAAAATCAACAAACTCCGATAAGGTCTATTATTATTTTCATTTTCTATATTTCTGTTTCAGTTGACCGGTTTTCTAGAGAAACATTGTAAAAGTGAATACTCAGAAAATTGGTTACAAAGAGTTTTCACGTGGATGGATAAAGGTTTGATGTCTTGGCTCAAATTTGTCAACTCCAAATTTAGTAAGTAAAACCATAGATGTCAATACATTTACAGTTGAGTCTCTCTAATTCGATCTCGAATGGGCTGGGAGTTTCTATCGAATAAGAGAATGATTTGAGTAATGCTTTCCAAATTTGGAAAGTGTTTTGTATAATTCGAATTAAAGAACTATCCGAAAAAAACTGTAGAGTATTAAGGGAATCGTATATTTTATATGTATAACTACCCTTAAATATGCTTAGATTAAACTGTGTCTTTTTTAGATTTTGAGCTTTAATGATTTTATAAAGTAGTTCTAATAAAAAAATGAGTCTACGGCTATAATCTATATAATTGTTCTTATAATTTCAGGTATTTTGGACTCACACGGCATGATATGCGACCAAGCGGATGAAATAAGCACGTTCTCTATAGAAAGCTGGAAACAGAGACTGGAGTATTTTGTTTATAAAGCTTTTGCAGAACTGAGGTACCAATTATGCTAAAGTATCAATCTGGGGATGATTTCTTTATTCCATTTCTTTAGCTTTTCCTTAGCTACAATCACGGGCAAAATATTTGAGACAAAGGGGATTTCCCTGCGATATTTTAAACACCACAAATGATTAAGCGCGTTAAACTACAGTTGGAAAGTAGAGCTTTAACTCTGACTTTTAACATGAGAATTGAGACTTAAGAGCTTAGGTTCTCAGGATTCAAAAGCTCAAATTTGCTTCAATAAGGCTTGCAATATAGCCTAGAAGAAGTGCTAAAATAGCAATTCTCGCCTGAATTTTAAATTCTGAGAAACGTTAGAATACACTAAAATCTCATGACCATGATTGCACAATCGTTGACAAAATACTTGGCACAAAAAGGAAATTCACCGGGGTGTTTTGAAACCACAATCGATTTGTAAGTGCTCTAAAGTAGGTTCAAAGGGTAGAGTTTTAACTCTGAGTTTTAACGCTAGATTAAGGATAGGACCTTAGGATCTGAGGATCCAAAAGTTCAAAAATGGTCCAATAGGGCTTGAAATATAGCCTAGAAACCAATAAATCCCTCCCAGATCGAAATAATCGATGAAATCAAGTTGAAGGCCTAAAAATTGACATTCTCGCTCGAACTTCAATTTTCGAAAAATGGTAAATTAGCCAAAAGTGCCAATATATTATGGCACTGATTGTAGGATGTAATAGTTTGCGAGATAACGGGTAATAATAATAAAGATAACAGTATTCCTATCTTTGTAAGATGTATAGATAATATATTTGGTTTTAATATTCTTTTAGAATATCAGAGATGTTTGAAATTATTGTTGAGTACCCTGACTCCTTACCAGCCATTAAGGACCTTCAGGTATACTTATTTATTACTTTTTAACATGCCATAACTTTTCTCAACTTACATCATTCACTTAAAGATACCCTCAGCAGGGGAGGAGTCCTTGATCACGTCATAACGCTAAAAACTAACTTTATGTTAAAAAAATTCGCAGAAAAATCTTTTGCTCAAATTTTATTTTACCTTAAAATGTGGAAAACTTAAGTCTGAGAAAAGTGATGACATTTTTATGCTAGTGACCAAGTTCCCCCCTGCAATTTTCTCTCTAAAACCAATTATTTTTCTTTCTGAGTAATTATGACCAATGATTTCAAATTGCCACTCGATCAATGAAAAGCAGAAGGCCCGCCAAATCCCTTCTAAACTAAGTGAGCATAGGTAGACAAACTTAAAAGTGTTAATCGTATGATCAAAGTTTTCAAGTCCCTTTCAAAATTATAATTATTTTCTACATCTCTAGGAATGCTTGTCAAAGACGGAAACTCGCCGACTCTTGACTAGTTCTCTCAAATCCGCGTAAGCAATTTTTATTTAGTGATAGCAGATCTTCTGTCGTGTAACATGTTTTCTTTATAAGAACAAACTATATAAGAACATAAGGCTTCGATGGCTAAAATATCAAGAACATTTTAAGAATATTCTAAAGGTGAAAACAAGAATGAACATTTTTAGGCTTATAACTCAAAACAGCCCTTTCTCGCGCTACCCATATAAAAGCAAACCAAATGTTCCATTAATGAATCAGAAATGACTTCTGAAATGACTCACTAACTAACTTTTGCCTCTGCGTGGTATAGTAGGGAAAAAATTACCTAAGTTTCGAATGGGTAAAAGTTGCTTTCAAACAACGCCTAGGGAGTAAAACAATCATATTTTGCTTTCCGCTGTAATCTCTTAGATTTCTAATTCAAGTTAGTTTTTGGGAAAATTGCATGTGCATTTGGATGCGAAGGTCCTTTCGTTTTAAGTGTACAATAACCCTTTTTTGTTTCCCGTTTCTAGTTTCTAGCTAGTATCATCGAATAGTTATTTCCGAGAACTTTAACTATCATGAAAGAAATTCTCGGTGTAGAAATACTCTAAGCATCGCTGCTGGTTTTAAAATATAATTACTTTATTTCATTGTATTAATAGTTGTACATCCCACACGTGGCGCTCTAAATTTAGAACGTCGTTATCCCCATAAAAGGGGGTGTTCCATTTAAGTAGTAAACAGCAAATAAACTTGGATCATTTTAGGTCAAATTCTTGTTATTCAAGGCTACTAATAATGTTTTCAAAAGTAATCGTCTTCCTATAAGAAGTGGTGATTATGGAAGAATTCCTAATAAAAAAAATAACAAAAGAGTCTACATAACTCGAATCTCTATAACTCGAATGTCTCCTTTACTCTAACGAGTTTTTTTGTCTTCTCGTCTCTACGGGTAAGAAACCTTTATAAACAAGTCCCTATAACCCGATCAAATACATCTCAAGCTCAAGATAAGGCCAATGTCTATCACCTACCTACCTCGGCAGGTAGTAAATGTGCTTTTTTTGTGCAGGGCGTCTCATCGTGAATATATCTGTCACCTGATATAGATATTTTTCGTTTTCGGGGATTGGTGATTTCAACCAAAATATATTCAGGCTTATGCTTAAGGAAGGCCGCCAATCTGCCATCAGAATATTAGATAACTTGTGAATATTCAGACCCATAACATTAGTTTAGAAACATTTAAAGCTTTATCCTATATTTCTTCTTTATCGGCAGATTTGAGCGGCGTCTACTCCATCCAGCAGTCAACACTGATGACATTCTGACGCAATACGTTTCTACTATTCGCTCATTAAGAGAACTAGACCCGAGTGGAATCATTTTAGAAAATGTTTGCTCACCACTCAGAGAGTATTTGAGGTTTGTTTTTATCTTTTTTTTTTCACCCAGTAACACCATCCCTACTGTAAAAGACAGGCTGATCCTAACTAGGCTTTCGAGCTGTAAACCAAATAACAAAATAACTGAAAAATCCCCCAAATCTCCCATCTCCGCACTTATGAATGGCAATATAGCCTTCTAAAGGTCTTAGGGAACACAGTAGAAATTGTTTAAGTTAGGGTTTAAAAGATGTACTGAATGCAAAGAATCAATTCTATAAAAATGTAAAATGTGGGCCTTTTAGAAAAAGAGGTACGTTACGTCACACTCATTTTTGACTGGATACCGCCAGTAGGGGCCCAGGAGTGCCGCGATCCATGCACCATTTAAGAGCACCCATAGAGACAGTTCATATCGTAGTCGACAATTTCTCGGAAAGGTCCATGGATTTTTCTTCATAAATCTTTTTGGTAACCCCCTCCCATCCCCCTCATTCATAAGACTTTCAAAAAATTTCAAACCAACCTATATCCGTTATTTTTCCTAGACTGAAGTCGTTTATAATGCGTGTGGTTCAGTAGTATAGGAGTTATATGATAATATGATTATTGTTATGGGATTTAGTTGGTATAAACTAAAATTGTTCCCTCCATTGCTTTTTGCTTTATTTCTACTATGTCTGAATTATTCGTCTAGCTTGCTAGACTATATTTTTCTGAACATAACGTCTTCGATAAGACAACATTTTTCTATCTGGTGTCTTGTTTTAATATGTATTGTTATTTTAGGAGTCGAGATGACACAATCAAATGTATTATCACGTGTTTAACAGATCAAGGTTCTGGACCTGACCTTTCCGAGGTTTACAATTTTAGAGGGTTTTTTCTTACTTTTAACCAAGATATGTACCGAGGACAGGGAAAAGCTCTTTTGTAGGGGTTTAATAAGAATACGTAAGCCTTGTATCGATATATTTTGGATGTTGACAAAAGAAAAGTGTAGATGTTTCAAATGTTTTGTTTTGTCAGCATTTTAATTAAGTTTCTTGAATGTATTGAATAATTTTATAATGTATCTTGCATCATTTAACGTTTCGTGAACGTTTTGGATGTCTTTAGCCCACGAAAAATCGAAAAAATTACCCATTTTCACCCTTGAAAATTAGTAAATCTGGGACCCTTTCCCCCAGAAAAGGATACTTATTGTCTCGTCTTGGTTAGATATCACGATCACAAAAAACTATTACTCTAGAAGTAGAACAGGCATTAAAAATTGGTAAAAATACACTCCAAGAAAATCGATTAAGAAAGCCATAAAAGGTGAGTTTCGAAATACTGTTAAAACCGTTTGTTTTTCAAAGCATTTTCAACGTTTTTTTTGCATAAATGGGAATTAGTTAAATCCAAAAAAAGTTATTTTTACGAAATATCGCACTTTTTTCATCAATTATTATTTTTATAGGAACTGTTAGGGTTTGGGGACGACTTTGATACAACTAAAAAATGCGACGTTGAATCTGATGGCGAAGAGTGGTACCCAGATCCCGTCGACGCCGTCACTAGTGGTACGAATCGGCATTTAAAAATTATTTTGTCCTTTACAGTTGACATTCTCTAATTCGATCAAGCGAGCGTATCGAATAGTATAGCGTCGAATAGAGGGCGTTGGGGGTTTAATGTAAAGGTTAAATCATATTTTAGCTCTATTTCGGCCCGCACACCTCAACGCCCTCGCAGCCTCATCTGAGCCTGTCTCGCGCGCCCAAATCACACCTTATCAGAGGGCGCCGTTCGGCACTTTCCACTGTTCCATTCGCCTTGGATAAAAAGAGCGTCTAAAATCTCCTTTCTGTAATTGGAACTGTACAAATTCTGTCGAGAAAAGGTTTTCCGTTCACCCGACGTACAATTCGAATACAAAGGTTACAGGCAACTATCAGGATATTTATTGTGGGACAATTTTATCCATGTAGCTAGCCAAGAATCATGCTCAATAAGGAAAATACGAATCTCAAATTATTACCCCTCGGTGCCTATGAAAGTACAACTCAGACAGCTGTATTTAACAGTTACTTGTAATGAAGTTTTGCGTACTCCTGTACTATTTCCCTTCTGGAAATGGAATTCGACATTCTCAATATGTACATGTTATAAAGTACACAAGACTTATGACGATCTGAATATATGGATGGACTAGCACTTCCAAACGAGGCCTCAAAATTTGCACCAAAGGACAGATCAAGTGATTTCAATGGTTTTTGAAAGGTGGTAAATATTTTCAAAACCTGATGTATTGACTTTCAATCCTTTTTCTATAAAAAAGCATGCAACTCAGGCCACGCAATTTAACTTATTTGGGGGAAACTTCGTTGGGGAAAATTATTCGTCGGGGAAAGATAATCGTCAACATTTTGTCACTTTTCCCCTATGAAGTTTTCCTCTGATAAAGTAACTGGTTTCAAAACCTACAAAATGTCATTCACTTTAAACGTTACAGGCTTAAACTTTATTAGCACCACGTCCATCGGTTTAACTTTCTTTTTTCAACTTTAGATGCTCAAACGAAATCACAGCGGAGAGCTGACATTCTGAATATACTGGTTAACATTTATGGTTCTCAAGACACATTTGTCTCGCAATATCGCATCCTATTAGCGGATAGGATTCTGAACAATTACTCTTATGACGTCACAAATGAGGTATTCCATTTTCAACCTTGGGTGGCCGGGTACCTCAGTCGGTAGAGCATTCGCTTTGCAATTACAACCCTTGGGTTCGATTCCTGGTCACTGCCAACTCAGCGAATGAGTAGCTTCGATTGGGTAATCTGATCTAGGCGTAGGAGAGTAGGTGTGGCGTTCCACCTCAACATTTGGCCTCCCAGGTCTAGCGCAAATAGAAAGGGGGTAGACTCCCTTACTCTCGGCTCCGCCAACAACTACCAGATGAATATACTTACTCGGGGTCTTGGATAATACTTGAAAGCGACCGTAGTGCAGTGGAAGAGCATCCGGCTACAAGGTTGTGGGTTCACCCCCCAGCCGGATCATACCAAAGATTCTTAGATAGATAGGGTAGATAGCTATCGAAAGAGGAGCCTTCGGGTCGCCACCGTCTGAAAGATTTAGTGCGCAAGGTTGTGGGTCAATCCTTGGCCAGGTCATTCCAATGATTACCAAGATGGTACTTGATGTCTCTCTGCTTTATTGAAGGGTCAAGGGTAAGTGAAATCTAGGAGGCAAAGAGAGAGGCAAAGAGCCCCTTAAAACTACAGTTCAATGTTGTTAGATAGATATGAATTCAAACTCCAAGGTCGTTAAAAATGCAAAATAAATGGTATTTCTTATTGCTTTTCAGAGACGCTACATCGAGTTATTGAAGCGCCGTTTCGGTGAAAATCATATGCATTATTGTGACATCATGTTGAAAGATATACAAGACTCTCATCGTATCAACCGCCGCATCACCACAGAGATGAAAAAGAAACAAGAGGGAGGAGAACAAGCAGATCAAGCGAAGGAGAACAAAGAAAAGAAGGACAAAGGAGAAGAGGTATTACTTTGAATAAACGATTGAAATAATTAATAATAGGAGGCTAGAATGATGAGTTTGGCCTAAGAAAAAACTTTTTGAGTTTCAAGACTGAAAATGTTCTTAACATGTTCTTATTTTCTCCATTTTGTGAGTATTTTTGTCCACTTTCCTATGGGATAGGGTGTTATTTTACCGCTGTACAAAAACTTGAAATTCTTTTTATTTTGGCCTCTTAATACAAAATCGAGTAGTTTACAACAAACTGCACTGATAATAATCCTTCAAACATTTTAGGTCAGTGTAAGTAGTAAAACAGCACCGGAAACACCTGACAAAATTGATTTCAATGCATTCATTTTATCATCCGCATTCTGGCCCACACTGGCTAACGAAAGTGTCGATCCTCCATCTCAGGTCGAAAGGTATGTACTTTGATTTTAATCCTTTCACAATTATATAATTGATGGGAACAAAAGGATAGCATGGCCAGGGCTGATGATTTGAAACTTTCAAATCATGCTCCATCCAAATCTACCAATCAAGACACATTATGGCGTCGGTTGTCATATTCATTTTTTTTTTATTATGGAACAAAATTTCTTAATTCAGTGATTAGACACTCGGGGTACCTAAGGCACTCCCGAATGGTCTCATGAAGCTTGCACCTTAACGTAAAAAATTAAAATATTTTGCTGACGTCAGCATATTTCAGCCAAAACGGTTTTTTTGCAAAATTTGCTGACGTCAGCAAAGAATTTTAAATTTTTTTTCGTGGATCGCTTCCTTTTACTGATTTGCACCTTTGTTGAAAATTTGAAGTCAAAAGCTTTCTCCTGATAGAAGTTTTTCAAAATCTTATTTCTGTGACGTCATCAAAATGGGGCGAAAATGAGGTTTTTTCGAAATTTTTCGATTTTTTAACAAGTGGGACCATCAGCCATTGCCCCACCTCATTTTCTATATCGAAACGCTTGTAAAAACATAAAAAACATTAACGTTAAGGAGCGGAGCCTCGTGAGACCATTGGGGAGTGCCTTAGGTGCCCCGAGCAGTTTACTTCAAAGGTAAAAATTTCCACGGCCTTTTTTTGGTAAAGCCTCATATTTTGCAGAAAATTTCGCCAAATAAGGCTGAAATCAAAAAAAAACATTTTTGCCCAGTATAGGTCAGATTTAAATATGAAAACGTTTTCTCCTGCCTAAATGGATGTTCTTAAAGTTCTCTTGGGAAAAAGACCATTTGGGTACAAAGAAAAAGTTAGAAAAATTAAAGATTTTGTAGTATTTTCTTGGAACTTTGTTAAAATTGCTCCAAAAGCACAATCCTATCAAACTGTTCGGTCGGACTGGTAAGGTTTTACACGTGAGATTTTATAGAGATATTTAAAACAAAGCAAGCTAAAAATTCATTCCATGTGAGAGGAATTTTCTGTTAAGCACGAACCATTTTTAGCATTCGAAAAAGGTCAACTAAAATGTAGTAAGTTAATCTCCATAAAACAATGGTATTTAAATTTTTATAAGTTGCCCTTATGCAAGACAATTAAAAAAACACCAATTGCTCCTAAGTTTGAGTACTTTTTACTTGCTGTTGTGATGAAAGATATCTTTTAATATTTTAAGTTGCCCTTATGTTTTATAGTACTGTTTCCACATAAAACATTTTGCCGCATGTAATATATGGTAAGATACCAGTCTTCTTGCAATCCGACCACGACGTTAAAGGGTGGCAGGCGTCCAATTCCTGCTGGAAGCCTGGAATAAACGAAGTTTTATGTTTCAATTGACTTTGATTTATTTCGTTATTATAGAAGTATTGGCAGATTTTTCTTAAGCTCCATAATTTTGTCAAAACCTGAAAAAACTCTATTTTGAAAAATATATGCTGGCTAATTAATCGTTCTGAATTTAGAACGTCACAACTCAGGGAATTAAACGCTAACATTCAGACATTTCTCATGTAAATGAGCTTAAATTTTGCCCAAAAAGCAAGGAGACACATTGCCCATAAAACTCAAATTTGACTTCTACTTTTACCAAGGAATAGCTCAATATTGAATGTTTTACCGATTTTACAGAAATTGGAAGTGAAAAAGTAATGCTTCAGCTAACAGCAGGGGGGGGGATGACATCCCCAAAATTAAAAACAAAACTTCCTAAGGAGACGAGGGAGGAAACATAATTGACAAAGTGGCAACGGTTCAAAATTAATGTTTTGTTGAAATATATTGCGATAAAGAATAAATTATTAATATAAAAAAGAACGGCTAAAAAATATAAAAATATTTCAAAAACAATTAATTTCATGTTAAAATGCAAATATTTTTATATCTATACTTTTCATTTTCAGTTTAACTATTAGGATTCTCCAGGATTCTCCAGGATTCTCTCCACTGTTCTTAATGGGGCATGGTTCAATCGACGGTATTGTTTGCTTAATTAGCTTCTAAGGAGCTTCTAATATTGCGGCTGTAATCTTAATCATTCAGTCCCTCTGCACTACTCCGTAAGGCTATTTTGGTTGCCACCTACTTCCCTGGTAAAGGCTGCCCCTTGGTGCCTTCTCACAAAGTAAGGCTGATCTGTATTTTCAGGGTGACTTATGCGTGTATCATTTATGGTTTTACCACTTTCCAAACTTTCCATGTCACCATCTGCTTTGAGGTTGTCATTTAGCTGTACGGAGTTTATTTCACTGTTCGTAGTTGCTAATTCGAGATTATCTGGGCTAGATCTAGCCTCTCCTTGTGATTGGCCACCATCACGTCACCATAGCGTTTTTAGAAGCACCTGATATACCATCGCTTTGACCAGATTGTTTTAGGAAAGATTGGTTCGCATTTTCTTTCACATTATATCGCGTATTAGCTGGGCGAGGACTCATCACATGACTTAGTCCAGGTATATTGCACTTTGAGAGTTCACGTGATGACTTGTAATTAGTTTTACGAAAGCTGACAACATTACTCGGACTAGGATTATCAGATAACGGAGTTTGTCTTGGCTGTATGTTGCGTTCAAGGGTGGGGCTTGTTCTGTCACTCCCACCAGGGCTTGTTCTTAATTGACCATCAATTGCTGTATTATTATGTATTTGGTCAATATTTGTGTTCGCCTCGTTAGTAAATTGATTTATATTTGAAGTTTGATGGCTATTTTGCTTCTCACTAGCCATTTCACTGTTAGTGATAATATAACCACAATTATTTTGTGGAGTTTGAACGGCAGCAGAGTCGTCACTTTCGCCATCTGTCGAATGTACATGATTAGACACCATATTGCAAGTTTGACCAACATTTTCCACGTTGTTTTCGCCATGGTTTGCTTCTGTAGAATTAGCTAGATTCTTTGTTTTCGTGCCAATTTCAGCATTCTGTGACGAGCGGAATCCAGCAGCTCTAGTCGAAACACAGGTGACATTTGTAGTTTGTGTAGCAACACCCTGAAACAACATGGAAAGCATCGAAAAAAATTAAATGTTATTCTCATTGACCTCATTGGGCCCCAACGGTTTGCATGAATGCGTGAATGGGCTTTTTCACTTGCGTGAATGCATGAATTGGAAAGCTTTTCGTGAACAAAAATTGCGTGAATTGCGAAAAGAAAACAGTGCATGAAATTTGCGTGATTGCGTGAATCGAAGGTCCGCTGGGGGGGGGGGGGGGGGGGGGGGGGGGGGGGGGGGGGGGGGGGGGGGGGGTGAGCCTCATTGATTATACCTTTGATAAGTGATTAGCACTCTCATATTTATTGTAGTTCTAACCCCTGTGTATATATTTTCTATACGGTATAACCCTTCCCTTTGTCTGATGTGTTTATGAATTTGGGCATGACAACGAACATAAGCTTATCGGATACAAGAATAATATAAGAGTTGATCAACGTTAAGATTTTCTAAATTGTAAATTGTTCCTGAAGTATAAAGGTCTTACGTTTTCTTTGTTTTCTTTTCGGTGGCTGCTATTTCTTTGCGGCGTTGTCGCGCCAGTTCCAACCGGCGATCCGTTTTGCCAACACGTGCAGTATGTAAATCTTGACGCCGTCGTCTCGTTTGTTCAGTTTTTGCTTCCTGTCCAGAAGCCATAGCTTGTAGCTTATCCTCCAAGCTTTGTCTAACATCGAGCACTCTCTGGTTTCTACGCGTAATTTTCTCCAGTTTACGTTGATCTTTCTTGGCTTTTACGCTTTTAGCGTGCTCATGACGTAATAGTACTTCCCTCATGCTCTTTTTCCTTGCAACGGGGAGTTTCGGTTTTGGGGTAGCCGAGCGAAACCCGCCTTCGCCGGGCATCCGGTGTGACAAAGACCAACACATACCGGACGCCCCTTCAGATAGGTTTGGTGTCTGTCGCAACATGAACGGATTGAACATGCGTTTCTCGCGTTCAATTTGAAATTCACCCTTTCCTTTGGGTTGAACACGTACTTGATTCATGGCTCGCTCGATCTCCTCGTCGACCTCGTCCTCAACTGACAGTGCGCCATTGTCATAACTATCATCTTTATCAACACTTGTTGACGCGCCATTAAGAGATAAACGACTAACTTGTTTAAAAATAGCTGAGGCAACATTTTTCGAGTTCTTTAGTGTTACGTTAATCTCCTCTTTTGAATACCTTTTGGGAGTGGTATCGATAAGCAGAGGGCTAGGTCTATTCTTTTCAGCCGACAGACCGTTGCTGGGGTTCGAACCTCCGATGCCGCTATCTACAGACGGCCTCACTCTGGAGTCTTGCTTTTGTGTAGTAGTCGGAACCGGCTGTAGCTTACAAAATGTTGTTACACGCTTAGCAGCACGTGGCTCTGATACTGGTTTGAATGACCCTGACGAATCAACATCTACCATAGGGAATCCTCGTTTAGGGGATGCGAAATCCACTATTGAACCAATCCCTGTGCGGTGATATTCGTTTTCGTTGGCTAATCGATTTTCCTCAACACCTGCATCAACTTTTTCTACAGGTGTTTTTAAAATTTTGTTTCCAATGACGATGAATGTGTTATCAGCTGTAAATAAAGTATAACATTTGATTCATATATCATCGCACTTTCAATCTTTGAGAGCCAGGCCCTGGGTCAACCCATGTAATGTGAGGCTACTGCTAGGGATTAAACTAGCACTAGCACTGAGTGGGAATCGAACTCAGACTTCACACACGGTAAGGACAAAGACCACTACACCACTACGTCGATAACTTTGTAATTTCCTAAAATAGATAAACTAATGACCTTACCAATTATTAAAGTCTCGCTACTGTTCACTTGAAATGCATCGCCTTTTGAGTAATCGCATTCACCGGTCACGGCTAATTCCCAGTCTTCTTTGACTTTGTTCTCGGTATCCGTATTTTTGTCATTACCACACCATGACAGCTTATGGTACCATTTTTGTTCCACTTTTTCTGATTTTACTACTTCGTCTGCAGTTTCTCGGTTGACAGTTTGCTTCTTTTGTGGTTTGTTCCCTTTCAAGCGTCGCCAAAGACGCTTAATTACATTTGTCTTACGCTCAGTGATAACTAAAAATTGGAAAACAAAGTTCATATAGATTCTGAATCCATTGTTATTCTTATAAATTCTCTTTTTCGTTGTGAGATTATTAAGTCGAAGCATTCTTTACTAGGAGTTGTCTTTTGGTCTCCCCTGGACGCGAATACTGTTTCATTTGAGGGACTTCATTTTGGTAAAAACATAAAATCAAATCGAGAGCAACTTATAAACTCTTTGAATTTGAAACTAAAATTTTAAGCATTTTATTGAGATTTTGGTTTTTATGTGCCACAGTCTTTAGAATGCTCTTAGATTTGGACATCGGTCCTTTTTTATGTTCGTATAAACATTGCCCTTATATAAATAACAATTTTCAACCAACTTACCATTACAGCTCTTTTGTTTACTCGAACAGCAAGATGCCTCTTGAAATTGTTTAGAGCGCAATCCATTGTTATTCTGATCGACCAATGAAACGCTACTACCTTGGTTAATATTTTCAGTGATTGCCCTCACCAGTCTTCTATTCGCCATTGTGATCCTCGCTAATCCATCATAAATGTCTTTAAATTTTTTCGAAAATCTGGCTGTTGAAAATTTCCTCCAATGAAATATAGACTTGAATGTGTTACGTATGCTTTTTACTATTAGCTTCTCAGTGATTTGATTGGAATATTGACGTCAGATATTCATTTTTGACGTCATCTCATTCTTTGTTTATCGAACTGACGTCAAATATAACAAGTCTTCGGTAAATCGCCCTTGACAACATGATGCTTTCATAATTTTGGCCTCTTTTTCAATCAGAAAAAACATTTCTTTTTCTCTAATGAATCAAGATTTTCTTGTAGCTCAGTGAAGTCAAAGACTTGCTTCAAGCTGGACAGCTAGATATTGAGATCTGAGATAAGAGTAACTTTGAAAGCAAGACTTCATTCGACTGGAGTGATTCAGCTAGGCTTTTGAGTCTTACTTAAACAATGAAAGTAGCCCAATCCCGTTTATAGAGGTCATGACGAGTCATTCAAACTGTTAACATTTTCGAATCTTGGAGGATTCATCTAGTATCATTTAGTTTCCCTTAAGGGTTTTTTTCGTGATGCAGTATGATTTTTGGTTACTCCAAGAATTAATTTAACATGATGTTTATAATGTTCCTTTTGCCATCACTATTTTTGCGTAAATAAAGACCCACTTTTTGTTGGTTATGTTGTGTAACTAAAACAGAGTTTCCTGTAATTATTTCGAAGCTTGGCAAGGATTTCCCCTTTCTCCGAAATATTTTGTTAATCCGATTTTCGTAATCCTATTGACGCTTGTTCGTGTTTTTTTTCTAGAAATCTAGAAACGTATCATAAGAGCAAAGCTTGTTTTTCTGGTCAGGGAAATGAGATAACCCAGACTTTTTCCTATTTTCATCAAACGCATAGCCTCTAGAGCCTCCTATGTCTTGCTTATAAAATTGGTCCGACAGCAAGCTTTGATGTGTTGGCTCCTGAAAATTTTAAAAGTCGTTTAATCTGTACTGAGATTTTTGGGTCCATGTAATGATCAGAATAATATTTATAAATAGATACAGTTGATTCTGGCTAATCCGAACTTGAAAGAGGAATCTTGAATTATAGGGAGTATTTTAAGAAAGTTTCTCCTTGAAGGGGACTGAAAACAAATTCGAATTATAGAAAGATTCGAATAAATGGAAGTTCGAATAAGAGAGAGTCTACTGTATTTACATCTAACTGTAGTTTGCTTTCTAATATTTTCTTCGTGTCCATCCTACCAAATCTCTTGATCATATAAAATTCCATAATATTTATTTCAATTCAAACCTTAAATTCCCATCCTTCTTCCAGTTTGATGTCAGATTACAATGATTTATTCAAACAATCCAAAGGAATGCGTTCTCTGGAGTGGTTAAACAATCTTGGTAGTGTTGAAGTTGAAGTGGAACTTGATGAAGGAGTTACCAAAAACTTCAATGTTACACCAGCTCAAGCTACCCTCCTGGTCAAATTTCAAGAAAAAGGTTCATTTTTTCTTTTCTTTGTCTGTTTGCTAATGATGATAAATTATTCTGTGTTTGATTCCATTAATTCCTAATAAATGAACATAACTCTGAGATGATCTGGACCTTGATAGATGAAATTTTAAATCCTGCCAGATTCAAAATATATTTTGCCAAACACATCCTGAAAACTGGCGACAATGCCTTATCTTCAAAATTAAGTGAATTTACGCCAGACATGCTCGGAGCTTAAAATAGGGATCCTGGTCATAGTTACCTCCCGTACCTGATTTAGCCTGGATACCCCACTGGGGTAATCCACTGACCTTTATATATCCCTGGACCAAGCTATATTCGCCATCTTTGATAGAAGTTTTTTGAAAGTTGGTACCCGCAACGAAGCTGTTGTAGTGTTTGAAACTTTGCCTAACGACAAACGGCGCTGCATCATTAGTGTACAAGCGAAAGTAGATCTAGCGCTCTCTCCGCGGGTACCAATTTCAAGAAAACTCCGATCATAATATTTTGCTTGGCCGGCATTGAGTAACTTGGTCCAGGGATATATAAAGGTCAGTGGGGTAATCGTTACGGACGTTACGGTTTAGCATCGCTTCTTTATGATATTTGTTACGGATATGAAATGTTCATACTGATTTCAGAGCAACAAAACGGAGCAGTTCCGTTCGCGTAACGTCTCTCTTTAGACGTTTCGAATTTCGACGTTCACACAGTGTTTTGGAATACCGTTTCGTTTCGTAGTGATATAAAACCGTAACATCTGAACATGGTCTAATACTCAATAAATACAATTTTTTCCCCATCATAGATGATTGGACATTGAACGATCTAGCAACTAGTCTGAATATCAACAAATCATCATTGAGAAACCGTATTGCATTTTGGATTGGCCAAGGTGTCATCATCGAAAAGTCGAACGATCACTTCACTAGTGCCCAAACCTTTCAATCGAGTCAACTTAGTAAGTGCTTCGAATAGGCTATTTCACAGTCGAAATGAATCATGGGTAATCAGGACTGTTCGCGCCCTAGCAACGACTTCCGTAAACGCAAAAGTCTTCAAAAAATTTCAAAACTTTGGACCAATAATAAGTCGTCATTAGCGTGTACTGGTCTTGATTACCCATTACGCTTTGCGACTTTGAAATGGCCTATACTACTAAAAGATATCATTTCCAATATGTTTCGGCTTATACTGTCCTCAAGGGCCAAAAATAGATGTGAGCATTTCCCTACTTACTGTTTTTTTGGGATGAAATTCCTAATATGGTGAGACTGGCAAAACTTTAAACTGAAATTCATAACCAAACATAAAGCCGTCAGGGAAAAAAGCCGAGAGGGTAAAACAAGTGTTTATTTCTTTATAAGACCACAACATACTTTCTTTCCACCTTTTCCAACCCTTTTTTAAATTTCAGTTTCGAGTTCTTTTTTAATTTAGAGCCCTTTTAGTTTGATACATCTGAATCTAGAACGTGAACAAAATCAAGAAAAAAGTCTCTCAAAGGAGCACCGATTCTCTCAGGGTCACGGTGCCCGAGAAGCAACCCTTAAAGCACCTTAGCCTGTAAAATTACCACATGGAGCATTGAGTTTAAAGCCCGAAAGGCTAGAGTAGAATCTTTAACCTTTCCCAGGCAAAAAAAAAGTGAAGCCACTTATTTCTCATCAAGAATGCGCCTAAAACGCGCCGCAATCATGACGATGGATTGTATCTAGTGGTTCCTTTGTTTTTGAGGACTGTATTTTTTTAAATCTAGCGATGGATTTTACTTTCAATCCAGCGTTTGTGTAAAACCCACTCGATGGCGTTCTGGATGGGAAATAAGTGGCTTCATTTCCCATCCAGGAGTCTCGATTCTAGCCCTTCGGGCTTGAAAATCTATGGTCGTGACTTCATCTTTCCTCTGAGATTATTTTACTTAAGTTATATAATCAAAAACAAGGAATCGAGAGATGAGAAAGGAAAAAATAATCTACAGTTTGTATAAAAGGCTGATGTCGATCTAGCTGTGTTTTCTCTAAATATGGTCACTCAAAATACGGCGAGATGTAGGAAAAACAAGATAGAAAGATATACGCAAGTTGAAGTAAAAAATAAATATAATTGCCTTCTAAATTAGTTCAACTCTCTCCGGTTGAAGAATTTTCTATGTTTAAATTTTTACTAGTATAATAGTAATGGGCTATTACAAAATACGTTTTACCCCCTATGTTGAGAAGGTCATTTTTTGTAGCTCAAAAAACACTGTATTTGCGCGGAAATTTCAGAGACCCCCATGGTTAGAGATTTTGAACCTGGATTTTGTATTTTGTTTTTTTGTCTAAACTTCAAAGACATCATTGATGACGTTGAAAATGTCGTAAAAAACACCCCCTCTAACTTTTTTTCACTTTCGTTTTCTTGCTTTTTGCGACGTGACATGTATTTTTGAGCCACGAGTTTTTTAACACCTGTTTGTATCGTGTATTTTACAGACCGGCCCAAAATTCCCCTTTTTGCCTAAATCAGCCCTAGGTTACTGATTATACAAGCTTGCAACAAAAGTCTAGCAAAATCAGTCGAGTGGTTATGCTGAAAGTGAGCATTTTTGGTAAAATACAGACAAGTCTGAAAAATATCTACTAACGTTGTTACTAAAAGAGGTAACGAGTGGTAACGAGTGGTAACGAGTGGTAACGATGTGGTAACGAGTGGTAACGAGGTGGTAACGAGTGGTAACGATGTGGTAACGAGGTAACGAGTGGTAACCAGTTGAAAACGGTGGCCCTAAGTCTCCAAATTTGAATTTCTCGATTCTGGTGGTTTTGCAACAGATGCTGATGGCTCTTGACGTTCTGCAGCAGGACCTGGCAGATCTGGTGAATGTGCAGTAGGAATTGGAGATTTAGGCGAATGTTATAGTGGAGTTGATGGATCTGGTGAATGTGATGGTAAACTTGGTTGTTTGGGTGAATGAAATGGTGGAATTGATGGTTCTGGTGAATGTGAATCAAAGATTGATGGTTCTGGAGGTTCTGCATTAGGAGTTGGCGATTCTGGGGAATGTGCATCAGGAGTTGGTGATTCTGGTGAAAATGCAGTAGGAGTTGGTGGTTCTGGTGAATGCAATGGTGGAGTTGGTGGTTTTGGTAAATGTGCAGCAGGAGTTGGTGGTTCTGGTGAATGTACAGCAGGAGTTAGTTGTTCTGGTGAATGTGCATCAGGAGTTGGTGATTCTGTTGAATGTGCAGCAGGAGTTATTGGTTCTGGTGAATGCAATGGTGGAGTTGGTGGTTCTGGTGAATGTGCATGGGGTGGTGGTTCTGGTGAATGGTGAATGCAATGGGAGTTGGTGGTTCTGGTGATGTGCAGCAGAGTTGGTGGTTCTGGTGAATGCACATGGTGGAGTTGGTGGTTGGTGTCAATGCAATGGTGGAATGTGTTCTGGGTGAAGGAAGTTTGGTGGTTCTGGTGAATGCAATGGTGGAGTTGGTGGTTTTGGTGAATGTGCAGCAGGAGTTGGTGGTTCTGGTGAATGCAATGGTGGAGTTGGTGGTTCTGGTGAATGTACAGCAGGAGTTGGTGTACAGCAGGAGTTGGTGGTTCTGGTGAATGTAAAGCAGGAGTTGGTGGTTCTGTTGAATGTACAGCAGGAGTTGGTGATTCTGGTGAAAATGCAGTAGGAGTTGGTGGTTCTGGTGAATGCAATGGTGGAGTTGGTGGTTTTGGTGAATGTGCAGCAGGAGTTGGTGGTTCTGGTGAATGTGCAGCAGGAGTTGGTGGTTTTGGTGCATGTGGTGCGTTTTGTGCAGCAGATTGGTGGTTCTGGTGAATGCATGGTGGATTTGGTGGTTCTGTGTTGCCATAGTGGAGTTGGTGGGTTGGTGAATGTCAGAAGTTTGTTTTTCTGTGAATGCAATGGTGGGATTGGGGTCTGGTGAAGGTGCAGCAGCGTTGGTGGTTTGGGAATGCAATGGTGGAGTTGGTGGTTCTGGTGAATGTGCAGCAGGAGTTGGTGGTTCTGGTGAATGTAATGGAGGAGTTGGTGGTTCTGGTGAATGCAATGGTGGAGTTGGTGGTTCTGGTGAATGTGCAGCAGGAGTTGGTGGTTTGTGATGCATGGTGGAGTTGGTGGTTCTGGTGTGTGCAGCAGGAGTTGGTGTGTGAATGTACAGCTTGGTGGTGTGAAAAAGTTGGTGGTTCTGAATGCAGGTGATTTGATCTGGTTTCCGAGGTACCGAGGTTGTGTTGGTTTCTGGTGAATGCAATGGTGGAGTGGTGGTTCTGGTGGTGCAGCGTGAAGTTGGTTGGTTCGGTGAAATGGGAGTTGTGGTTCTGGGGAATGAGTTGGTGGTTTTGGTGAATTGGGAGTTGGTGGTCTGTGATGCAAGGGAGTTGGTGGTCTGTGAATGTGATGAGTTAATCGTTTTAGGCGAATACAGGACGGTGTTGATGTTCTGGTGAATGGTGGATTTGGTGGTTCTGATGATGTGATATTGGAGTTGATGGTTCTGGTGAATGGGAGGGTGGAATTGAATGGTTCTGGTGAATGTGATGTGGATTGATTGTGGTGATTCGGCAGGTTCAATATTCTGAAAATTGTTATTGAGATGTTATTCTGAAATGAAAATACATTTATGGTGATCTGATATTTTTTGCTAGTTAATGATCGCTCAATGTGAAACTATCTAGATTAAATGAGCTCTAATGGCGATTACATAACGATTATAGGTACTGTTCAATGCTTTGCGTGAAGTGCGTTTTTTAACATCAATTCACAACATTCTTTAACCAACTACAGCGTTTGATTAGATTTTGAATACAATGACAAAAAATTTAACACAGTAAAATATCTTCCAGGTTTCTTTTAAACAAAATATTCTTCATCGTTTGGAACAAAATATAAAAATATAAGCATCTTTGAGAGAATTACCGCAATATTCAATTTTGAAATGAATTTCTATCAATAAAAATCGAAATTTGCAAGCTAGAATTCGAGGAAACTTTTCTCCCTAAAAATAACGTAGTTAAGAAAACTTCAGAAATAAACCATATGTTATCGTATAAATACCTAACAAATATATGTAAAAAAAGGCCATGCCCCTCGTGACATTTTTTGTAGGGAAGCAACAACAAGGAACTTAACCATATCATATCGTACTTGAATTCCGGAGAATTTCATATTATCAGTTAATCATATTTTTCATGTTCCACGTAAACTAACATAAATTTTATTCAAAACCATTTTTCAGTAACTGAAAAGGGAATATGAAGGGTACGGTAGAGATGAAATAATTATTTCAAATAAACTGAATAAAAAAGTTTATCCAAAGATTATGGGTCACTGCGATTTGAAATTCTCATATCCTCTAAAGAACTTAATGAACACCTAAGGACCAGAAGGAAAATGTTGAAACAGAAGAAACAAAAAGTAAAAACAATACCAAGGAAAGCTTAAAAAATCTAAAAAAGTTTAATGTTTCAATGGGATTGGGATTGAAAGAGCACAATTTTTCAATGGTTTGACCAGTTTGCCAAATGACGTCGATCAAATGGGACTTGTTTTAGAAGATTCCACTAAGTGAGGGATGGGAAAGATTCTCGGCAAATGGACAAAAGTTAAAATAAAAAAGGTCATGCAGTGTCAGACAATTTTTCGGAAATTAACAGGGGGGTTTTTTGGAACTAAGAGTAAGCTCAAGGTCATCATTAATAATGTACAATTTACCAGAAGCCATTAACTTCACATCACATTCCAGAACCAGTACTCCACCATTGCATTCACCAGATCCATCAACTCCTAATGCACATTCACCAGAATCATCACTCCATCACATTCACTGTCCCACCCTCCCCCACATTGCATTCACGAGAAGACCCCCACCAGTGCATTCACCAGATCCATAACATCAGCATTATTCCCAGAGCATCAACTCCCTAGCCCTTCACCAGAACCAATAACCCTGCTGTACATTCACCAGAACAATCGACTCCTGATGCATATTCACCAAAATCAACAACTCCACCATTGGATTCATCAAACCCCAACCCTGCTGCACAATCACCAAAACCACCAACTCCTGGGGCACATCACCAGGCATTCACCAGGACCACCAAGTCCTGCTGCCATTCACCAAACCACCACAGTCACCACCACCACTTTGCATTCCCAGAACCAATAACTCCTGCTGCACATTCAACAGAATCACCAACTCCTGATGCACATTCACCAGAACAACTAACTCCTGCTGTACATTCACCAGAACCACCAACTCCTGCTGCACATTTACCAAAACCACCAACTCCACCATTGCTGCACCAGAACCACCAACTCCTGCTGCCATTTAACCAAACACCAACCCAGAACCCACCAAACTCCTGCTGCACATTTACCCAAAACACACCCAACTCCACCATTCATTCACCAGAACCACCAACCACCCTGCTTCACATTCACCAGAACCACACCTCCACCTTGCATTCCCCGAACACCAACTCCTGCTGCACATTCACCAAAACCACCAACTCCACCATGCATTCACAGAACCACCAACTCCACCATTGCATTCACCAGAACCACCAACTCCTGCTGCACATTCACCAGAACCACCAACTCCACCATTGCATTCACCAGAACCACCAACTCCTGCTGCACATTCACCAGAACCACCAACTCCTGCTGCACATTCACCAAAACCACCAACTCCACCATTTTATTCACCAGAACCATCAACTCCTGCTGTACATTCACCAGAAGCACCAACTCCTGCTGTACATTCACACCAGAACCACCAACTCCTGCTTACATTCACCAGAACCACCAACCTAACTGCTGTACCACAAGAACAACCCTGATGTCATCACCGAACCAATAACTCTCTGCACATCACCAGAATCACCACTCCCACACCCCAGAATCGCCAACTCTTATGCGAACCTCCAGAACCATCAATCTTTGATTCACATTCACCAGAACCATCAATTCCACCATTTCATTCACCCAAACAACAAGGTTTACCATCACATTCACCAGATCCATCAACTCCACTATAACATTCGCCTAAATCTCCAATTCCTACTGCACATTCACCAGATCTGCCAGGTCCTGCTGCAGAACGTCAAGAGCCATCAGCATCTGTTGCAAAACCACCAGATCGAGAAATTCAAATTGGAGACTTAGGGCCACCGTTTTCACTGGTTAACTCGTTACTCGTTACCACATCGTTACACCGTTACACCGTTTACCTCGTTACCACATCGTTACCACTCGTTACCACTCGTTACCACTCGTTACCTCTTTTAGTAACAACGATCTACTAATGGTGAAATTTTCAAATCAAAAGCAACTAGCTCCTGAGCTCTGAAAGGGGTTCGATGTGTATTTACAGACTGTTACTAGTCTCTTATATTTTACAAACCAGCCTTCGAAAACAAATACAGTTGACGCTCTCTAAATCGATCTTCAAGGGGAATTGGATTTTCATCGAATAACAGAGCTTATCGAATAAGGGAGCGTCGTTTGTGAGAGTTTCTTGTTGACGGGGATTTTAAATTTCATCGAATAAGGCAGCCTATCGAATAGTAGAACGTCGAATTAGAAAGCATCAATTGTATCAATCAAATCGAACGAGGCAATCGGCCGATAAGTGATTTTAGCAAAATTACAGTCTGGGCTTCAAAATCCCAATCAGACAGGTGGCTGAACCAAAATATTGCAATTCATCTTCAATTACCCATATCTAACACTGGTCAAAATTTCAAGGCCATAGAGCTCGAAGTTTTGAAAAAAAAGAACAATCAATACTAATGGTAACATGGTTTGGAGGTTGGTTCGGGATAAATAGCCATCCAGGTTCATTGAAAATATTTAGAAATAGCCCGAACGTAGTTTTTAATGAAACGAGGTATTTATCCTAAAATCACCCGAAAAAGCCATGTGATTACTCGCTAATTATTTCATGCCCTAAGAACACCTTAAAACTTAGCTTAGCTTAACTTATGTTTAACTTGCCTCAGCAACTGAATTCCATTCTTGCCCTTCAAACATTTTTATTTTATCAGGGAAGTCTACTACAGATTATGCTTAATATATCAGATTTTTTGAGTTTGTAGATTGAAGATGAAGGTTTAAACTTCTTTCGGTCTTTTTTTCTCTACAGATAACTCCATTTATGAATCTGACGATGAATGTGGAGCAACTTCTGCACAAAAACAAAAAGACCAAGAGTTACAGGTATTTAGATTTGGAAAAGAGCTCTCTTCGTGTGTTTTCTAGCATGTAAAAAGGCCCTTACAGCAACATAGAACAAATTTCCTCACAAAAGACCACTATTGGTTGAATACAGTCAAAAGCAAAGACATGAGGTTTTACATTGATCGTTGTTGTCAAACTCCCCCCAAGGGGGATGCTTGGGCAAAAAGGTGGTACGGGGATGTGCCGCTGGTCAGGGTACCTTTTTTCACCTCCACGAGTCCCTGGCAGGGTCACAAGTACCTTAAAAAATTTATTAAAATTTTGGAGTTTCAGTCCCATTCACTTTTTCAAAAAAAAAAACGAGTCTCACGTAGGGTCCATTTTTTCGAACTTCAACGGCACACCCCCGTCTGTCGACAACAGTAGTTCCCCCCGGGTAAACTCCATTTTACTTAAAACCAATCAACGAGCTCAAAGGCTCATTTAAAATTTATCCCAAGGCTGAATGATAAAAAATTGGTGCCTTTGTATCGTTTTTCTAATGCATCTAAATTCCTAATAAAGTGAAGTAAATTGTTTTTTTCTCTAAACATATGCTCCTTTACGCAGAGCATTATACAAAGTTGCAATCAAAAATTGGAATTCAATGGAAGAAAATTATTTTTAGATCCGTGAGGGAAATTAAAATAATAATAGGTGAATTCCACCTTGATCGCATTAATTTTTAATCATTTCTTTTAGGTCTATTGGTCATACGTGGTGGGTATGCTGACAAATATTGGTAGTCTTCCGTTAGACCGTATTCACGCCATGTTGAAAATGTTTGCCAGTACAGAAGCATCCACGCAATGTACTCTTGATGACGTCAAATCATTTCTACAAGCCAAAGTTAATAACGGGGAACTAGTCTATGTCGGAGGAGTTTATAAACTACCAAAAGCTAACTGATACGTAAGTTATTTTTGTTTCTTGCGGGGCGTTATTCAGACATTGATTTTTCGACACGTGCTGGAGCCACACCCCGAAGTCAGATAAAATCCTCGATTTTTTTGAAGCTTATATATTTTTCTTCTACCATTGATCATGGCGATGTTGACGTTATGGTCCTATAGTATATGCAATGCTTCAACCCCATTTTTGTTGTTGGGATAGTTGAAAGATCCATTGATTACTACACCAAACTGAAAGAAATATGATTGATTTAGAAGGAAGAACTGACCTTAAAATGAATTTTCTACAGTTAATTGGACAATATGGTTGTTTGCTTTTGGAATGGTATGAAATTATAATGTTGCAAATATACACAAAAGATATAATGAGTTAAGTTTATAATGAACATAGCATATAATACTGAAATTCATTTTATATTAAGATGGCTTCCATACAGATATCGGTAGATAAAGGACGACAAGAAAACTCTGATAATGGATTGTTTATTTCTTTGAAAATGAATCACGGATAGACCTAGATAAGAAGTGCAGCTACTGGCATTTGTTTTGGATGTTGTATTTTAGATCTCCCGTGTTTAGCTTGTCCCAACCCTAAAACGAAGCATACAATTCAAAAAATTATGTTATGTAACCGAAAGGCTCAGTAAAAGTTAATCTGTCTACTTTTCCCATATTGACATTTTCTCAATCTGCTTAGATCATCATCAAGAAGATTTTTTTTCTCGATTTATTTTTCCGATAGTTCTTCTGTCGGCATTAGTGAAACATCAAAGAGATTTTTAAAAACATTGCCGGACTAAAATATGTGGCTTGTTCTGCCGGCACAAGGGAACTTTAAGGAGGTATTTTTAATTATAATCAGACAAATGGATAACACTCTTTTTCTTTCATAAGAATGTTTTCATAAGAACAATGATGCTCAAAATAAGAACAACTTAAGAACAATGCTGAGCCTAGAATACTCAATTTTAAGCAATTTAGGGGTCAAAGTAGTAAAAATTGGGTATAACACCTAAAATACCTCAATTTAACCCTATAAATAAGAACAGGATAAGAACAATTTGAGGCTCAAGTGCAAAGAAAGTAAAAACAGCCGAGCCTCATCAAAAATTAATTGGTTCTTATAAAAAAAGGAATTCTCGTGGTATCATCTTGCAGCGTTACAAAAATATCTCCTAAATGTCGTATGTAATTACGAAACTTTTGTAAAATGTTTTTCAATAATGAATAGCTTGAAGTCTGCTTTCCCTCCATTTTTGTTACTACCAGAAAACTTTGGAAATGGATAGCCTATGAATAAATCAACTTTCTAAATCGAATTCATTACTTAATTTGATAATTTTCTTGCGATCAAATTTACAATCAATTGAAAATTGGTACACCAAGACTAAAAAGTAAGATTTGTCCTACAAACTAGGGTCGATTGTAAAGCCCTGAAATTTTTCTCGGACCTAGATCGAAGGATGATAATGAAGATGAAAGCCATGTCTATCCTGAACATTACGTCAAAATTTCATGTCGGTAAATAAAAGCCATTTAATTTAAAGATATGTCATTTTGAAGCACCCATTTTGACAAGAATGACGTCAAAACCCTAAAACGTACCAATTTTTCCGTTAAAAATAAAACCAAAACTGATTAAAATTCTACTTTACAATACGAAACGACGCAAAACTTTAAGGTACTTATATTTGCAGTACGGTAGAAAAGAAAACAAGATTGTTGACAACTTTCTGGGGTCAATTCCTTTGTTTTTAAAATTCCTGTCAATTCTACTGTATTGCATTAGGTCTTGCCATACAAATCTTGTAGAAATTCTAACAAGATTTGTTGGTCCCGCCTGGAAGTTATATGGAAAAAGGCTAACCTACAATTTGGGTTGAAGTAACTTTGAAACATGAAAGTTCAGGCTTGAATGATTTTCATCCGAAATGGTTTAAAATGGAATCATGCATTGTGAAAGATTCTTTAGGTGACAAATCAGTCATATTAGGCTAATTTTTGTATTCCCAATGTTTATTTGAGGTGTCAGAAAGAAAACAGAATTTATCAACATTTTGGGGTGCAGACAGTGTAAATTTGAGTGTGATTAATTACGTGCGACCCGTGCCCTCGTGCCCTCGTGGGTCGTGCCCTCGTGGGTTGTGCGTCACGTGCTCTCGTGCCTTCGTGCCCTCGTGGGTAGTTCGTGGGTCCTGAAAAAAATTACGTGGGTCCTGAAAAATATTACGTGGGTCCCGAAAAAATTACGTGGGTCCTGAAAAAAATAACGTGGGTCCCGAAAAAAATTACGTGGGTCCTGAAAAAAAATTACGTGGGTCCTGAAAAAAAATTACGTGGGTCCGGAAAATGATTTCGTGGGTCCAGAAAATGATTTTGTGGGTTCAGTAGTCACGTGTGTCCTTGTAATTGTGTGGAATCTTCTTTGGAGAATTTGTTGGGATAAATTTGAGAGTTCAATCGGATATTGTTCTCCTTAAAGCTCTACTTTGAGACAACATACGATCTCGCCAAAATGAAAACACCATTTTTGAATACAAATCTCCAAAAATAATTGACATTGATTTGAATATTAAAAATCTTTATACTAGAGGGAAACATGCCACTACCAGACTGTCTTTGTGCAAAATTTCAAGTTGTATTTCAGTGTGTGTGATGCTTGAGATATGAGAGGATTTCTAATGCCAAACTTTAATTAAAATATTAAAATATCCCTGCCTATTTCAGAAAGTTCTTATAATTAACACTATACCCATCGCTTATAATAAAAAATAAGCCAGCTGATGAAAAGTAAATAGCACACGTCTCACATTTTTCTCTTTTTTCATCCAATTAGAAAAGATCTTTATTTAGTTTTGGTTGTTTCGAAGTATTGCTTTAAGGAGAATAATATCCTTCTTTAAGTCCCAGCCTGGGTCACTTTTTTCGAAAAGACGGGACCCACGAACTACCCACGTAATTTTTTTCGGGACCCCCCCCCCACGTGTTTTTTGGACCCACGTTATTTTTTTTAGGACCCACGTATTTTTTTTTTGGACCCACGTAATTCTTTTTGGGACCCACGAACTACCCACGTAATTTTTTTCGGGACCCACGTTTTTTTTTTTGGACCCACGTAATTTTTTTGGGGACCCACGAACTACCCACGTAATTTTTTTCAGGACCCACGAGGGCACGAAGGCACGAGGGCACGGGACGCACGAGACACGAAGGCACAACCCACGAGGGCACGAGGGCACGGGAAGCACGTAATTAATCACACTCTGTAAATTTTTTCTTTGAAATAGTTCGGAAGTATTTGAGATTTCAGACGAGTTTGGGTGATATAATCTTCGGAGAGTTTTTGACGTTTTTTTTATTATTTTGAAAGCTTATAACGTTACAAGTTATGATATCTACTTTCTCTATCATAAATAAAACAACTTTAGGAGATTTTTTAAGTCTAAGACTCTCAAAATTATCAGAAGTATTTTTTTGTTGGATACCTAATTTTGTTGTATATCGGTATTTTGAATGGTTTTTCCTAACCAATTTTCTTAAGTCTTTCCCAAAAGTTTGGCATTCTGCTCATTTTTATACATTGCTTTCGAATGAAAAAAAATATGATTAAAATTTCTACCCAGGTTGAAAAGATAGATTTGAGTGGATGAAGTCAAGGGCTCATAATTTTCCATACTTTCTCTTTTCTTTTTCAATAAAATTAGTACAAATCTACAATTCATCCATCGATTTGCGAATTTTTTACCTTGTGGAAGTTTTTCCTTGTAGAAGTTTTTACCTTGTGGAATGCAAAAATCTCCCACTGTGACCCCACATTCATCGGGTTTTGAAAAATTACAGAAAACTTCTCTGGACCTTGCTGTTAATTTTACTTTCTCAGTTTTCACATTAAAAATCATATGTGTATAGTGTAATAATATATTTACAATGAGAATAAAATGAAAATATTTTGGAACCTATTCGATTTTCAAAGAACAGAGAATATTCTTCGAACTAGAGAAAGATTCAAATTACATAAGCTCGAATTAGAGAGACTAGACTGTAGATAAGTTCGAGTAAGCCAAAGTCCACACATAAGTTCACTGTAATTTTCCTTCAAACATTAACAGCTGGAGAATGACTTGTGGTCTTCGGTTTTTCTTGCTGGCTTCTTGCAAGCCCCTTCCGTATGATTTTAAATGTTGGAATAATGATAAAATTGATCAGTCTCTTCCGTAATGGTTTCAAGAACAACCCATAAATGAGAGGATCTATATTCGCATTGATAGCCAATAGATAGATATGAATTTTACTTATATTTCGAGGCTCCAAATCAGTCCTGTCGATTACTTGAAGAAAAACCATTAGAATGACTGGTACCCAGGCTATATTTGACGCGATAGCTGCTGTGATAAAAACCATAGCAAGTGATATCTCTTGTCTAGGTTTTGTGATGCTTTTACGTCTGAACCGAGTTGATATAGTTGACAGGTAGCTTTTCTTTCGCTGTCCTTTAATCGAGTCCTCTTTATCTTTATGGTGTCCGTTTAACGGGGTTTCGGCTGTCGGTACAAGTTCAATTGAGAATTGAGTTAACAGTTTTGATTTTTTACTTAGATGATAAATTTCGTAAGATATGTAACCGTATACTAACCATATCATTAGAAGCGGCACTATGAAAAATAATATGAGTGTAATACCAAGATAGATATGATGTATTAAGATAGCGGCTGGATGATCTTCCCAAAAGATCGGTAAAATCTGCATGATTGTAGCGATTATCCAACATCCGATTGATGTTTTTAAGGCTCTTGAATATGATATTCGTTCTGCATAGAAGTAGGGTTGACAAATAGCGAGATAACGTTCATAAGATACAGTACAAAGATTCAAAATATAAGCTATGATTGTCAACGCTGTAATATAAGGGTATAGGATGTGGTGTGGTGCAAAACAATACATCGGTACCGTGACAGTGGACAAAAGAAGTTGCGCTAATAGTAGATTAATGACGTAAACATACGTAATCTTTTTACATAATGCGGGACATGTTAAAATGGTGACCAATAGCATTCCGCATTGTATTAAGCCGATGAATGCGATTGTTTGGATTAAAATTTTCTCATGTGTACTGGTTTCTTCGTAGATTTTTGCTGATGTCAGATTGGTCATGTTGGAGAAAGTTGAATAATTCTATGGAGAAGAGAAAAATATTAAAAGAATATTTACAATACACCAATACAATACACGGGTATGCAAAAATTTATCAATGCAGTCAAAACATGTGATTACTCGAAAAAGTTCACGTTATTCACGTTACTAACTTTAGTGTCAATAAATTCCAACCAATCAGAAAAAAATGTCATGTAACAAGCACATAAAAATTTCGAGTAAAAGCGTGATTTGTGTACAGGCTTTTTATTTTGCAACCAGTGTATTTTTGCAAGATTTTATATTTTATTACCTGCTAATGTCTGGCGTAACTCCTGATTTACAATTTTTTATAATGCGCGTGTTCGTATAAAATCACATATGTTTCAATCTTTTACTTTATAAAACAGTAAGTTCAATTTTTCCCTTCTTTTTAAAAACAGGCTTTCAAGAATCTCCCACTTTTATGGTTCGTTAAAGCTCATTAAGTATGACGTCACACGGTTCAGAAAGAGAGTCCAGAAAATCTGTTCAAAATCGAGAAAAATGCGGTTAGTCGAGACTAATTTGATTTGTTGTTTTACGTGCCACGCTACCCAAAAAAGAGGGTCGGTCGGTCGGCAAAAAAATAAAATGAAAGTATAATTTGACCTATAAAATCTCCTAAAAGGGCAGCATAAACTACTACATCTTGACAAAATTGCGAAGTAGAAAATAAAAAGACACAAAAGCTCGAATTCATGGATAAAATGAAAAATTGAACATAGAATTCTCAAAGCCTTGAAAAAAACTAACAAAATTTTGCAAATTTGGCACTCTGTAAAGCAATGAAAACAAAAATGTATTTACTACCAAAATCTATTTTATTTTTATTTCGATTTTTGGAATTTCAGGGTCGGTTGGGCCTGTAAAAAGCTAATCAAATTGGTCTCGCCTTAATAGAAATTTAAAGAAGAAGGTTGTTCTTTTCTCATAATCTCGTAAATTTGTTGCCTTGAAACTTTTGTGAGGAGGCTCGTGTTTTTTTAGGAAATGCCAAACTGCGGAGCACATGGTTGCACAAGGAGAAGCACAACTCATCCTGAAATCAAATTTTATTCAATACCAGCTGAAACCATTAAGAACGAAATGGCTAACACAAATCAGACGAAAAGAATTTCTAAACCACAGCATGTGCTGCCAAAAAATGGCTTTCACAATCTGACACTTACAGTGTAGCCTTAAGCAATAAAAAGTTACCCTGACAGTGCATTTTACCGATCGTTTCTGACCCTTACAATGTAGTTTGATTTCAGAACCTTGTTTTACTAAAGGCACCTGTAAATGAGCCTGAGATGTCGACACCACAGTGCATTTCGTGGGTCTCGAAAAACCTACCTTTAAGGGCGGCGCATGCCGTGGATCAGATGAGTGCCCCGGGGTTTTGTCCAACTCTAACCTTTTACAAAAATAACCCCACCCTCCAGAAGTCCATGGGGAGGAAAAAAAGCATTACGAGACGCCTTAAGAGTTGTTATTTCAATGTAAAACTGAATATGTAAAGCGCAGACCCAACTTTTAAGTTTTATATAAACCCTGGAGGCCCAGTATCTCAATCTTCGCCAAACAAAATCTGGTGATTTTGATGCAGGTCGAACATTCTAATGGAGAGTTTCATTTAAGTATAAATTAACATTAATTGGAGAGTGCTACCACGAAGGTACCTAATTCGCACAAAAATCCTGATCCAATGGATTCAGAGGAAACAGGTATGAATCATACACCGCTTTATTCCCTGGCCCAGAAGGGGGTAGCCAGGCAAAAACGACCGGAAATCGTATGCAGCGTTAACGGTGTGTTGACGTAAACTAAAAAAAAGTGTACTTTGTTCAAAATGTACATGACCTTCTTTTTATAGGCAAGTGTATGCCCCTTGGTCAGGCTCATATATGCTTAAGTTGTCAAAGCATCCAGGCATAGGTTATACTTATTATATGCTTATGAATCATGCTTATGATTCACCTTGAGCCAAGTTTTTAGTGAAATTTCAGAAATTTTGTAAAAATCTGTTCAGATTTTGAGAGTAGTGGAATGTAGGAAACCGTGGAAAGTCTTTTTTTTTACTTAACCTCTACCAAACCTTTTTAAACAGATAAAAATGACAACTTGAAAAATATTTCAGGCTGACACATATGCTTATGTTATGCTTAGGAATTCTGCAAATGTGAGCCTTCATAAGCTTATAAGCGTTATGCTTATAAAAAGAAAAACATGTACACTTTAACCATTCCGTTTATATCTTTTCTTTCCACAGTCTGTCAAATATGTATTGGAAAGTCCTCCAAATATTGTCGAAGCACCTTCACCAGCCCAAAGAGAATATGTTCCTGAAGGAGCTCGCAATGATGCAGTAAAGATTCCTAAGGCTTGCACAAAAGATAATGACACCATGCTAAAAGTTAAGATTCCAGTAAAAATGAGAAAGAATTTCCTGAAGTCTTTCCCAAAAGTTTGGCATTCTGCTCATATTGAAACATTGCTCTCGAATGAAAAAAGTTATAATTAAAATTTTCTCCCCAAGTTGAAAAGATAGATTTGAGTGGATGAAGTCAAGGGCTCATAATTTTCCATACTTTCTCTTTTCTTTTTCAATAAAATTAGTACAAATCTACAATTCATCGATTTGCAAAGGTTTTCCTTTGTGGAAGTTTTCCCTTGTGGAACGCAAAAATCTCCCACATTCAACGGGTTTTGAAAAATTACAGAAAACTTCTGGACCTTGCTGTTAATTTTACCTTCTCAGTTTTCACATTAAAAATTATATGTGTATAGTGTAAAAATATATTTACAATGAGAATAAAATGAAAATATTTGAACGTTTTCGACTATAGAAAGATTATGAAATTGTTTAATTCGATTTTCAAAGAACGATTATATTAGAGAAAGATTCGAATTACAGAAGTTCGAATTAGAAAAAATAAGCAAAAGTCCACTTATTAAAAAATTTATTTACATAAGTTCACTCTATTTTTCGTTCAAACATTAACTGCTGGAGAATGACTTGTGGTCCTTGGTTTTTCTTGCTGGCTCCTTGCAAGTCCCTTCCGTATGATTTTAAATGTTGGAATAATGATAAAATTGATCAGTCTCTTCCGTAATGGTTTCAGAAACAACCCATAAATGAGAGGATCTATATTCGCATTGATAGCCAATAAATAGATATGAATTTTACTTATATTTCGAGGCTCCAAATCAGTCCTGTCGATTACTTGAAGAAAAACCATTAGAATGACTGGTACCCAGGCTATATTTGACGCGATAGCTGCGGTGATAAAAACCATAGCGAGTGATATCTCTTGTCTAGGTTTTGTGATGCTTTTACGCCGGAACCGAGTTGATATAGTTGATAGGTAGCTTTTCTTTCGCTGTCCTTTAATCGAGTCCTCTTTATCTTTATGGTGTCCGTTTAACGGGGTTTCGGCTGTCGGTACAAGTTCAATTGAGAATTGAGTTAACAGTTTTGATTTTTTACTTAAATGATAAATTTCGTAAGATATGTAACCGTATACTAACCATATCATTAGAAGCGGCACTATGAAAAATAATATGAGTGTAATACCGAGATAGATACGATGTATTAAGATAGCGGCTGGATGATCTTCCCAAAAGATCGGTAAAATCTGCATGATTGTAGCGATTATCCAACATCCGATTGATGTTTTTAAGGCTCTTGAATATGATATTCGTTCTGCGTAGAAGTAGGGTTGACAAATAGCGAGATAACGTTCATAAGATACAGTACAAAGATTCAAAATATAAGCTATGATTGTCAACGCTGTAATATAAGGGTATAGGATGTGGTGTGGTGCGAAACAATACATCGGTACCGTGACAGTGGACAAAAGAAGTTGCGCTAATAGTAGATTAATGACGTAAACATACGTAATCTTTTTACGTAATGCGGGACATGTTAAAATGGTGACCAATTGCATTCCGCATTGTATTGAGCCGATGGTTGCAATTGTTTGAATTAAAATTTTCTCATGTGTACCGGTTTCTTCGTAGATTTTTGCTGATGTCAGATTGGTCATGTTGGTGAAAGTTGAATAATTCTATGGAGAAGAGAAAAATATTAAAAGAAGATTTACAATACACGGGTTGCAACAATTTATCAATGCAGTCAAAACATGTGATTACTCGAAAAAGTTTACGTTATTTTATTCCCATGTTACTTGCTTTACAGCTTACAGCTGATAACTTTAGTGTCAGTAAATTCGAACCAATCAGAAATAAATGTCATGTAACAAGCACATAAAAATTTTGAGTAAAAGCGTGATTTGTCTTCAGACTTTTTATTTTGCAACCTGTGTATTTTTGCAAGATTTTATGTTTTATTATCTATGCTAATGTCTGGAGTAACTCCTGATTTACAAAATATCCTTGTTTTTACAAAACGTCAGAATCAGCCTCCCGGCAGGCACACAACGTTGTTTCAACGTTTATCTAACGTTCACAACGTCCATATGACGTTACATGCCAGCTGGGTCCCGGAGCTGGTTTAATTTCACTTCTATTTTGGAGCAGATTCATTCTTATACATTGTGGGTAAGATGGAATGCCTTTTCCCACTTTCTTTTTGCCTCAAGCCTTCGTTTTTGATGCCAATCTTCCTTTTCCCACTTTTACTAAAGTGTATTCCAAAAATATAACCCCTTGCAATAGGCCATTTCGACTATGGATAGCAATTTATCGCCCATTTAAACCTCTTTAGGAAGGTTGTAGAAATTCTGCAAATCTTATATCAATCTTTTCAAAATTACTTGTCCAACAAGGTATTACTTTAAGCTACTTTAATCGTAGAAATTTTAGCGAGACTAATTTTAGCGTTTTAGCGAGTTTTCCCTATTTTCGCTAAAATAAATCTCGCTAAAACATGCCGAATCGACAGATCGCTAAAGTTTATCCGCGCGAAATTTCTGGCTATATTGCCAAAAATCAAGATTTTCCTGACTCGCTAATAGATGCTAAAATTAGTCTCGCTAAAATTTCTACTTTGTATATCTTTTTCCCCTCGCGAGGAATGTTTAAAAAAGTACGATCTTGCATTTTTTTGGAACTAACTTAAGTTGCATAAGATATAACCCCTTCTATGAAAGATGCGAGCTCAAAAGAAAAGTAGAAATTGAATTAAGTGGGCTCTAAAATAGCATTGTAACAAACTTGCTCATTCACGTTTTTTTATAAGAACAAACTATGTAAGAACATAAGGCTTCGATGGCCAAAATGTTAAGAACATGTTAAGAACATTTTAAGGCTTCGCTGACTCTAAAACACCCAATTTCTTAAGAAAATTGACAAAAATACTCGAAAAAAATGGCGAAAACAAAGAACATGTTAAGAGCAATTGTTACATTTTAGGCTTAAAACTGAAAAAGTTAAGAACATCCAAAGGCTTCAAAAAGTTTGGATGCTCTTATAAAAAAACGTGTCTATTTACCATTGTGAAAAACACACAACAAACTCGTCATTTTCCCTGATCGATTCCGAGAAAGTTTTTTTTGTTTTTTATTATTTCATTTAAGCGTAATATAATATAGAATTTTGAGGAAAACCGAACCACGTATGTCAATTTTCACACAAGGCTCAAGGCTAAAACATTTGTTTTTGTCAATTTTCCTAGTAAAAAAAGTTGAAAGAAAATAAACAGATATAGCTATTGTCAAGAATGATTCCCCCTTTTTAACCCATTTAAATTCTTTCGATCTTTAGTAATGTTATCGGTATCTATCCATTATGACTATTTATAGTTTCAGAGGTCCAAATCTCCAAAACTAATTTATTTTTCCAAACAATTTCTTTTAAAGATTAAATGGAATAATTCGTTATTTTTTCGATAATTCTATTTTTGTATTTCATAACTTCAAAAAAGGTTTTTTGATAAGGATTGAGGTAAATTCTAAAAGTTTCTTCTACCCTTCCACTAATTTTCTTCCATGATTCCATTACATTTCTTTACAAATGTTCAATCTAAAGTCCATTCCAAAGTGTGTACGAAAGTTTGTTTTGCTTGCCAAACAGGAGGGTTTAAAGTACCTCTGTACCAAAAATGGATTTTCTAGCACTAAAGGTTGTAAAGTTGATCTTCTTCTTCTTCTTCTTCATTTTTCCTCTTCATTTTCTAAAAAATTTAGACTAATTCTACGAAAAAAATGATTGCTTTGAATTATCTTTTTAACGGTATATAATTTGATAGAAATGAAGCATTGATTAAAAATTGGCGAGCAAAACAAACTTTAGTGCACACTTAAAAGCTAATGGACTTTAATGTTAAAATTGAGTGCTCAAAAAACATGTCCTATTGATGACCGATTCCGTTCGTCAAATACAGTAAAGGCCCAGGCATTTATATGATTTAGGATGAATTTTAAACAATGCTTTTGAAGGCTTTTTATCTATAGTTTCATCACAAATGAAAATCATCTGATCATCTTCAGGCAAGTCTTCAGTTTGTATTAAATTCAATCTAAGCAACAATATTTAAGTAAAAGACCGCACCTAATGAAATTTCTCATTTAAAAAGGTGATTTTCCAAGAAACATATTCATGTAGATCATGATACTTTTGTTCTGTCAGACTCAAAAGTCTTCTCTTTCCTGTTATTTTTCCTGCTTAAGTCTTCAATACAGTCTAAAGAAGGCTTAGGCCCTTCTGTTTTTAGGGAAGATCATGAAGAGATGAACTTTAGTGCTTAAGATATCAAGATATCAAGGGAACTTTACCATAACACGAGTTCTTTCATATTTGCACTCAAGAATGATTTTTTACTCTTTTTTTTTGTGCATAATTTCATGCCTTAAAGTCCTTAAAGGCCCCCCCCCTTAAACATCATCGATATCAGATTCAAAGAATTATTGTATCCGACTTATTAACTTCGTGTCACGGTCCAGATGGGACCCGGAACCCAATTAAAATCTGGTCAAAAAAATTGCCTTCGATGAAAATCACCCTGATGTTTCATTTGCATCGAAAAGATGCACACTGTGCTTTCACAGTTTTTCAGGTCTAAACATTGGAACTTTCCCGACACCTCCCATCAACCTTTCCATATTTATTAATTCAGGTCATTATCGTTTTATCACCACATATTATAACTGAAAATCTGGTACAGGGGTGTAACTCTTGCCCAATATAGCGTCTTGCAGAAGCGGGGAGACTGGGGAGCCTCCCCACTTTTGAGAAAATGACATTTTTCTCGAATTCCTAGTGAATTTTATCTCATTTTGAGCCTTCAGCCTCCCCACTTTTACAGTTGCTCCGCCGGGCCTGGAAATATGTCACGATTAAAATTTTGGAGATTTTGTCACTTGTATCCTCAAGTTTCAAGACAAAGAAGGGTCTTTAAATACAAGAAGCCTAAAGGCTGTATAATTTTAATCTTTATCATGAAGAAATGATAAAACTTACCAATATTTAAAAATACAAAACGACCCAATAAAATTGTTTCAAATGACAAATACAAATAACTTAGATAACAAATTTTGCTGTTGTTATTTTTGTTATCGCCTCATTATCGCATTTTCATTGAATTTGTTACTTCTTTTCCTCTCTGTTATCAGTGGTGATAAATTCTACCCTATTTTTTTCTTTTTCTTGTTTTCTTCACAAACTCTATCTCTGTGTATCAACACCAAGACGCTTCATTGTCAACTGCTAGTAATCACGCTACTAAAAATTTTGGTATTATATTGTAATATGTGAAAAGAAGAAGAACAATAAAAATAATATTAATAAAAAAGGAAAAAATGCAGTTCCCATTTTCTTCAATAGCGAATACTTTGGTACTGTATTGTTTTTGTTTTCTTTTTTACCTTCTTATCAATAATTCAAGGCAAACTTCCTTAAAAGTACACGTTTTTATAAGAACAAACTATATAAGAACATAAGGCTTCGTTGGCCAAAATGTTAAGAGCAAGTTAAGAACATTTTAAGGCTTTGTGGACTCAAAAACACCCTATTTCTTAGGAAAATGGTCAAAATACGAACATGTTAAGAACAATTTTTAGGCTTAAAACTCGAAAAGTTAAGAACATCCGAAGGCTTCAAAAATTTTGGATGTTTTTATGAAAAACGTCTATGTCAACTTAAATGCATATATTTAGCCCTCCCCCTGCCCCTTCTTCTCAATAACAATTTACATAAAAACCTTTTAGTCGGTTTTTTTTACCTATAAAGTATTGTGAAATCCGATGAAATCACTTAGCGGATTCTTAAGGTGACTAAAAAACAAGTTCATTAGGTGAGTCATAAATTACGAGATTCATGATTCATAATTATGGTTACTCATGCACCAGCCTCGGCCGGCCTTTTGTCACATGAATCAGTAAAAAAACGTTTGACCATATTGAGTTTAAAGCCCCGAAGGGGCTGGAGAGGAATCTTCAACCTTTCTCAAGCAAGAAAAAGTGAAAATAAATTGCTTCATTTCCCATCCAATAGTTTTGGGTCCAGCCCTTCGAGATTTGAGGTCAATTCTTTTGACTTTAACTGCTCTTAATTTTCCTTTTATTATCAGGTAACCTAGACACCCCAATATTAAATTACTTGATATTGGAATGCCCCTGGTTTTACAGTCTGTTTTGGCTAGATAACCTTCATCTAACTTGATAACAGATGGTCACTGTAAACGTCTGAAGGCGCTTGAAAATTGACCATCTGAAGAAAATAGTTAATTTTGTTTAGTGCCAAGTTGTAAAAGATGATTTTTTTTCCTAATACGGTGCCCTCTTTCAACACAATCATGCTTTGTTGCGGTCAGTCTTTTTTAGTCAAAGGTTCTTACGAAATCTAGATACAGTGGAACTTCCAATTAGCGGACACCATCGGGAAATAGGGTTAGTTTCCGCTAATTAGAAGTGTCCACCTTTTAGAAGAAACTTTTCAATTCTGTGCTCTAATCTTGGTATAAGGTACTATTAAGGCGTTGAGTATGTAAAATTTCGGTTCCAAGTGTTTTTCTAGAGACACTAGGAAATTAAAGAACAAGAGAATAACTGTCCAAATGCAGCAATTTAGTTTTTATGAATCAAAGTTGTCTTAAGGTCCCTATAATTTATCATTTTTATGATGCAAGCAAATTCACCGACAGGATAAAGGGAGCGCTCCAAACGTCTACAAGCGATTTGTTCAATGAAACCTTGAATTGTTTAAGAAGTAAATGGGTTGAGAAAAAGGCAGGGTTTTGGCTATTTCGTGAAAATAAACTTTTTCCGCTAATTGGAGGGTACGCTAATTGAGTGTCTGCTTTTTGAAAACTTTTTTATGAGGATTTGACTAGGAAATGGCCGGGGAAAATAGAATTTTCCGCTAATCAGAGTCGTCCGCCTTTTAGAGTGTCCGTTAATTGGAGGTTTTACTTTAGCTTAAACGTTAGACGTCGGACCGTTTATTTTCACACACAATGTGTGAAAACAATGATGATCTGGAAAAAAAATCGGATTAGACCAGTAAGGTTCGGACGGACCCGGAAAACTTAACCTTGAATAGCTTGTATTTTTGGGTCATCTAGATTCTTTTTTGATGACTAATAACCTTGATAGCTTTTAAGGGAATAAGAACAGTTAAACTTGAGCTACATTTTTTTTTGTTCCTAAAAAAATGAGTAATTTTTGATCTTACCTTTGTTCCCATCTTGATGATTGACAACATTCTTATATTGGACGCCATTATGTTTTGCCATACACCAAATTTGTGGTTCCTGTTTTTTTTCTTTAATACCCTATAAATACACACCAGAAATTAATATCACTTTTACCAATCAACCCTCTAACGTCACAAGGGAGCTTGGGCTCGGGTTCACCAGGGTAATGGCCGGTCTCCACTTGCGCGCGCTGCGATCGCACTTTTTCGAGCATAGCTACCACGCTATTGGTAAAAGAAATGGAGCAATTCTATTGGCGCGATCTGACGTAACGGTTGAAAAAAGTTGAAATATGTTCAACTTCTTTTTCGAGCGCGCGCTACATTTTTATGATGTAATATGGAAATTGGCCGGGGAATTAATAATGTAACATATAATTGCGTTTCTAGAGCATTTTTACATGTAAATTTCCAATTTTTCCTCAACAATGCTCCAAACTTTTACAAAAATGCCATACTTTTGCTTGAATATGTATTACATGTTAAATCTAGGTTGAATCTTGAGCCGAGAGGTAAATCACTAAAACAATCTCGAACACTTAAAAAAAAGAATAAAAAATAATTCAAAAATCAATCGAACACAATTTTTCGAGTGAATTATCCATCGTCTGGACCCTTAAGTTACCGTTAAGAAAATTCTATAATTTTTCCACAAGAATTTAAAAATATCCACGGTGTAATTGAAAAACAACATTCTTATTAAAAAAGCGTGTAAACAAGACTTTCAAACCTACCAAACTTCATAATTTAACGAAATCGTCCTTTCTTTTTCGTTCCACTGTGGAAAGGTTAAAAACTGAATATTTTAGCCAGCAGGTAGCCTTGCAAAAATAAATTGAAACATTTTCAGTTCAACCAGTGTGGACTAGGTAATTGTTATTTTCATCCATTACTTTTATAAAGGTTGTGTTATAATTGTAACATTTGAAGAAACTTTTACCAAACTTTATCAAACCGTTTTTTTACTTTACGTTTAGCTTTTGAAAAAGGTCCATCATGCAGCACCCCTACTCCTTTGTACACAGTTAAGTGGGAAAAAGTTTGTCAAGTTTCGAAACTGAAAAATTGAGGTAAAGATCCCAAAACATTGATATTTATTAGATATTAGATAAATGGTGTTTTTGGTCGCCAGATCTTTCTTATGATAAAATGTCCGCCTTTTACGAGAGACTTTTTAAATGAAAATTGGGACTAGCTGTCTCCAAAAAATCTGAATAAGGAAATTAAAGTTGAAAATAAGTTGTGTAATATCAAGGTAACCCTTTAACTGCCCATGTCGGCATATGCCGACATGAGCATTTTCGATTTCTTTGCCCATGTCGGGATTTGCCGACATGGGCACTTTCCATTTCTTTGCCCATGTCGAGATTTGCCGACATGCGCACTTTCCATTCCTTTGCCACAAAATTTAACACTTCTACAACGATTTTTCATTAGATGGTTTGAAATGAAAAAAGATGATAGTTAAAAGCTTTTCTATGTTGAAAAATAACTATTCAACAATGTTCAACTCAAAATTATAGTCCTTGGCTGATACTTCATACATTATTCAGAAAATGAAGTCAAAATCGCTACCTTGACCTTCTTTTTTTCCGTGGCAAATAGGTCGAACTTTTTTTTTTCCCGTGGCTAATAGGTCAAACCTTAAAAAATACGAACGGCAGTTAAAGGGGTAACAATGTTATGGAAATCGAAGGTCATAGTTTTTCTTTAAGACTTTCTTATATAAAGAACAAGGTTATAAGAACATAACCAGAAACTCAAATTTACAGTCTGACTGAAATTTAAAGGAGATCTTTAGAAAAAACTGATCATAAGCTGCTTTTTAAGGGAATAAAATAAAGATCGCTTGTTTAATTGTCAACCTTTTTCCAAGAATCGAGCAATCGTATCTTTTTTCCAAATAATGCACGCGGCAAAGTTCAAAGAGGTACCTTAAGGAAACTTATTTTAGCAGGAACTAATTTTCGCAGTCGAAAATCGTATTAGACGGGTTCTAATTTTCGCGGTTTTGCCAAAAAAAAAACTGTTCGAAAAATTTGTTCCCTTAAGATATTAAAATACAAATTATCCTCACAACAATTTTGAACAACGATCAGGGTCAAGTTTTCCATTATAAAAACCATTCAGTATAACATTTCCGCGATACTCGAGAATATTATATCAAATATTATTTTGCTTGATTTCTTTTTCTAGTCTATTTTCGCAGCTACTAGTAAATTCCTTGCTTGTTTATTGTTAAATGTCATCATTTTGAATCGAATTTTGTTCTGTTTCAAAATCAAGTCAAATTTCTGAATATCAGAAACCGCCTTTGTTTCTATATTTAGATGAAACTGTTCGAATCTTTTTTATAAGAATTAGTTAGTTTTTTTTATGAAACTCAGTTGTTCTTGTTCTATTACATTGCTCTTAGTCACAAATTGTTCTTACTTAACCTTTTATTCTAGAGTAAAAATTGGGACATAAATAAAGTTTTGGAAGGAGATTTACAACAATTAGCCTAGTTTACATCTAATTGTTATTCTATTTGCTAAAGACGCCCGGAATACTTTCACGCTACATTAGATGTGGGAATTCTTCTTCACAACTGATGAAACAAATTAACCAGCGGCTGGGGACTATAAGGTACCGTAAGTTAGTCGACATCCTTCATCTGATTCTAACACCCTTTTCAGAGATAGAAAAAAAGGAAGTTCGGAAAGATAAATGCATAAGTATTCCTGTTTCATATCAGACACATTTGTTATACCAGGCCGGTGTCACAGTAAAATATTACTCCCAAAAATTTATACTCTCCAGTCATTATTTACTGGGAAATAATTACTCCCCAGTAATCTTTTCCCAGGAAATTATTACTTCCGGGAGTATAAATTTACGCAAAAATAATGACTCCCTTCGGGAAATTTTTACTCCCCTGATAGTATACCAAAAACTGGCATGCCTTTTTTTCCTGTTTATCATGAATAAATAACAAAAACAATATGGAAACTTTTACTGTTATTTTGACATTAAAATCGAATTTAAACTTTTTTCTTGAGTGCGATTTGCTTGGGTTAGAAAATTGAGGGACATTTCAAAAACCTGGCTGACACTGCAACACTGTTTTTTTTATTTTGAAATAATTCTTGAAATTTAGTTCAAAAAATTCTTGTTCGTAGATCTTTTTCTTGGCCCAATAAAAATTCTAATAAAAAGGCATCTTTCTTGACTATACTGATTTCGAACCCCCCCCCCCGTTTATTCAACCCCCCGGCTATTATATTTTACAGAAATTTCGGACCCCCTCCCCCTTTTATATTTGGACCCCTTTATTATTCGGGTCCTTAGAGTAGAATATTTCAAAAGGAAAATGAAGATAAAAGATCGCTACAATGGGGATAGCATTCTTTGATTTTTCCCCGAACGGATGAAAATATTCTTGGCGTCACCAGGGGTACAGTAGTCTAGCAAGCTAGACGACTAATTCATACATAGTAGAAATAAAGCAAAAAGTAATAAAGGGAACAATTTTAGTCGTCTAGAAACCTGTGTGCACTAACTCCAAACAAAAGAAAAATGTCAATATTTGCAATTATAATCTTTTTCCCGCTCAAAAAAATTCTTGAGAAAAACATGTATGTGGATTTGTGTATTGGAAGTTTTTCATTTGAGTTAATTTTGTTTTGAGAGTTTGTTATTGCTTGATAAATTGTTTTCTCGCTACGCAAGTTTCTGCGTAGCTAGCCCCTGTATCTATAAGGCTGGAACACCGGATTCTTCCAGTCGTTTATACAAACTAAATCCCGTATTATTTTTATTATTAGTAGTATTAGACGAATTATAAACGACTCCAGTCTAGGGGTACAGTTCAACGGATGGGTGGGGGTAACAACGGGTCACTTTAACTTGTAGATGATTTTATGGCTAGGTTTTCTTTTACAGCAACCACAACAATAAAGTTTATGGATTACAGTACGCATACATTTTTAAAACGTCTCTACTTAGCAAGTGACTTCATTGATTGGAATGTCCAAATCGAATGTTTAATTCAAATATGCAATAGCCGGAATTCACCAGGGAGTCATAATTTACTGGAAAAATAACACTCCCCCCTATTAGAGCAAATAAATTTGCAATTTGAAGGGGAGTAATTTTTTCCACGGGAGAGTAATAATTTCTCAGGTAATTATTACTCCGGGGGTCATTTTTTCCCGGGAAATTATAACTGAGGGAGTGATTTTTTCCGGGGAGTAAAGATTTACGGTTACACCGGTGTCTCCTATGTTATATTGTGTTCGATTTCGGTGCTAAATAAACAGAAAATCGTTTTCTTTACCTCTATTTGACCAATCTTGCTCCACATCCGTGTCAATTCAATGTGATAGAAGCTTGTAAATTTTTGAAAATGTGATTTTCGTTTTTCTATTTTGATACAAATGAATTGAACAAATGCGCTTTCGGAAAAGATAACTGAAAATTACCATAAAGCCCCCCCCCCAATATAAAGGTTAGTTTGAACCACATTTTCTACGTGCTAATTCCTGTGTCCATGCGTCTCCATAAGCCTCCCTATACTTTCTTGGAAAACAAAGAAGAGAACTTTCATGAATGAAAGAAACTTTGAAGAAATAGATATCTTAGTAACTGAAAAGCTGGATCATTCTTTCAAATCCTCTTTCACATTTGAAAACCTCAAAAATCTCTTGATTTGACCTTTCTCGTGTTTTTTTTTTCCTAATCTTACATACAGTACCCATCTTTTTATTTCAATTTGTTCATATTTTTAAGAAGGGGTTACGCACGAAACGTTCGTTTCTAAGAATTAAAAGATTATTATCTCTGTTTTACACTGTTTTCATATTAAAACTGCAATTTCATCTACCCTTGCAGGCTGAAATATATTTACTGCTTTAAAAAAGCTTCGAAAAATAGATTCAATACAGGGTTTTAGCGCTAAAATGACGCAAAGAATACAGAAAAGAAAAAAGAAATTCGGCTCAAAAAAGTAACTCAAAGAATAGAAATAATGACTAGTTAAGTTCAGACTATACACTTTCCGACCGTAGCCGCCAATTACTGCGTGGGCATTTTCTTGTCCCTCTTCGCACCTATAAATAATAGAAAAAGTGTAAAAAAAAAGATTGGATCGTGTTTAAGGTGGTAAAACGTACAAAAAACGCCCACACAGCAATTGCCGGCTACGATTGAAAAGATGTGTTTTAAGAATACTGCAGCCTAGAAATCTCGAAAAAAAGAAAACGTCTTATAGCATTGTGTTCACGTTGTGAAGTGAAGAAGTCTATAAAAAAACATATCTAAAATATTGAATCTGTTTCAATCTAAGATTGAAATAAGCTTCATTCGGGAAAACAACTTATAAAAACAAAAGGGGAAAAGGGATATTCAAATTAACCAAGCCTCCCAAACAGTAATATTCATTTAGTGAAATATTATGATTCTAAAATAAAGAGACTCGATGATCATAAGGGACGACTTTTCACGCCTTAAAACTCAATAATAGAAAGTAAGAACTTCAAATTCAAAATTGATCAGATTTACGCTTCTTTCGGAGTAAACAGAATACGCAGAGCTGATAAAACGATCTTTTTTCAAACGTTTACTGAATCAGTAACTATCAGATACAGAATCTAAAATTTACCATTCATTATGTATATGTATCTTTTGTTTTTTAAATCAAAACATTAATTTTTCAAACGGAATATCTTTATATGCTTATTTTGAAAGGATAAGACCCGATGAGTTCTTGATTTCCTTATTTCCGTTTAAATCTATGCGGGAAATCCAGGAAAATCTAAATATGCTGAAATCCCCACAAAAACCTCTTCTTTCTTCATTGAAATCAAAATCAAAAATTTTCATCCGCAAAAATGAATACCTTATCCCTTAACCTAAAAGCGGCGTTAATTTGTTATCATTATTTCTCAATTTAAAGGATTTTAGGTGTGATTCGAAGACGAAAATTATCCATTGTTTTACTCCATATTTAAAACTTCAGTGAAATATTTCAGTGATTTTCGATGAAATTTTCAACAGTTTACTACTGAAAAATGACATTTTTAGTAGATTCTAGTCATTATCTACTAATTTGAAGCATAAGTAGCCATTTTTACAAATTTTGGCGTTATTAACGGCCCTAATTGGCGTAAGCCCAAAATTAGGTTGTGGCGTAAAAGAGGCCGGCGTTAAATTAGGGCCAGCGTAAAAAGGGCCAGCGTAAAAAGGGCCAGCGTAAAAAGGGCTTATAAGGTAGTCGTTAAAAGAGACCTTCCCCTCCCTGGTGTACCAAGATTTTACGCATTCAGGCAAAAATGAAAAATTGGGAATCGCACTAACAATCGGGATAAAAAGGTTTCCATATACAATTAAAGATAAGTTCAGATACTTTATCATTTGGGACAAGCTAGAGTTTTTACAAGCTCTTATTTGATTTGGTTGGTCGTTAACCAGTAATAAAACAATTTTGTTACTTTTTCTAAAGAACGCGTCATCTCTATCACTTCAAATGACCAATTAGTGAAGTATCTTGTAAAAACTCCAGCCCATCCCTATCACTTAAGAAAAGTCTTTCTAAAATATATACAGTGGAGTCTCCATAACTCGAACTCGCACGGGGAATGTAAATTTGTTCGAATTATGGAAATTTTGAGATATGGACTAAGGTTTATAAGGCATTGTTAACTGAAGGAATGAGAAAACTTGTTCGAGTTAAGGAAAAATTCGAGTTATAGAGGTTCTATTTAAAGAGCTTCCACTGTTATTGAATCAGCAGTTGAAGCTCAAGAATAACGAAAATTCTTTGAAAGTCCACCTGAGTATATAAATACAACTGACGCTCTCTAATTCGACGTTCCATTATTCCATACTCTCCATTATTCGATAATATTGAAAGTCAACGTCAACAAGAAAATCTCCTAAACGACGCTCTCTTATTCGATACGCTCCCTTATTCGATGAAAATCCAATCCCTTCTTGAAGATCGATGAGAAGAGTCAACTTGTATTTCGATATAGAAAGACAAAAATATTTGTTTATTTTCTTTTGCAATTTATTAAACCATATGTCTATGATTAAACTAATTTTTTTCTTATTTACGTTATCAAACTCTTTGTAGAACGAGCTCAGGCGCGCAAGATCGCAAGATCTACGAATGCAAATATTTTCCAAAAGGGATTGGCAAAGAAAGTATCAATATTGTAAATTGTCGTTTTAAAAAAATCGACCGCCTATTCATAACGAGTAATTACATTTTAGTTCACTAGTAGCTTCTAAGGCTCGGAAATCTATGTTAGAATCTTGACTACGCGCTTTTTTATAAGAATATACTCTATTCTTTGCCACGGAAAGTCATGTAACATCTTTTTCATCCAATAAGATTTAATGATTAAAAGGTAAAACAAACACTATGGTTTAACTCACTAAAATATTATATTTACTGAAAACACATAATTAATCTTTAGTAAGTGTTCTGTTGTACCCCAGTTCTGACGTCATGCCGTGGCGAAGAATAGACTTATGATGAAATTAAGAATATGCTGAGAATATCACTATCATGGAAATTGACAACCTAAGGATGCCACACTTTTAGAGCATTTTAACCTGTAAATGGCCGATTATTCTCCATCATTGCAAAAGATTTCACAAACCCAATATTTTTGTTTAAGTTATCAATTACATGTCAAAATTAGGTTGGTTTTAAATAATGAATACTGCAAAGAATATTTTGACATGATTTTTATCAAAAAATAAAAAATATCCTCGATGGAATGAAAAAAAAAAACGCCAACCAAAACATGTACCCTCTTTCTTAAACAGACTATCGGATCTTTTTGAACCATACGGTCAAATTATTCTTACTACTAATTATTCTTATACTTTCATCTCGAATTATTCTCTGTGTAGAACAGAATGTCTGATGGTACCTAGAATGAACATACTGGTATTTTCTTTAGTCGAATCAACTTTATCACTTACTCTTACAGGCTCGGATACAGAGGGAGGCTATAACCAATGGAGGAGAGTGCACTTTATTATCGTATTACCTTATATGGAAACGAATTACTCTCTATTAATAAGATAGCCTACCTCCTGTATCCGACCCTGTTTAGGTTCCAAATAAATGTCCCCTCCCGCTTGTTAATTTTTTGAAAATCTTTCCAACCCTGGACCTTATTAGGGTCCCCCCTGTTTATTGATTTTTAAGAATATTTTCAGCTTTCAAAGAGAACATCTCTCATTTTGCTCTAAATAGCCTAATTTCAGCCTATATGAAGTACAACTCCCCGGCAATAAGACCCCCCCCAGTCTATTCGAGCCCCCTTTTATCTGGAACATAAGAGTACTCGAGTAAAGACAGTAATACTTTGATTGGAGTTGTTAGAAAAATTCTTACCAAATGGATGCATAGATGTTTTCCGTCAAAGTACGTTAAACACACTTTTTTTATAAGAAGAAGTAAATTTCGGTTCGGTTGAAGATGATCGAGTTTTGTTTTTTTGGCACTTTTAACCTGAAATTGTTCTTATTCTATGTCTACTTTTAAGCCTTCATTTTCTAAGAATTCAATCATTTCAGACTCGGATTTGTTCTTGAGTTATTCTTATTTTTGGCGTTTTGAGCCTCGTTGGTCTCAAAAAAGATATGTAGTGTAGATCTGTAAACTCCGATCAGAAATTTTTGTTGCCCAGGCAACTTTTATTTCACCTAAACAGCGAATGGGGGAGGGGGGGTTTCAGGGGGTACCCGATTCCGCAATTCCGTCAATTTTTTCTCCAATTTCCGTCAAACCGTCTTAAATTGAACCAAAATTCCGTCACCGAAAATTCCTTTGAAATTCAATATTTTTGTCGAAAATTCCGCAAATTTTGAATATCTTTTACCAATTCCGAAATTCCGCAAATTTTTTTGCTAAATTCCGTTTTTCCGCACTAAAATTGTCTAATTTTCCGTCTCCGTCAGAGAACCAAATTTCCGTAATTCCGTCTAAATTTTCGCCTAATTCTGCCACTCCGTCCGAAAAAAGGGCCGATTCCGCTCCTCCGCCAACCATGAACCCCCCCCCCAGCGAAACTCATCCAAGACACTCGCTCTAATGGAAACTGGTGGAGATTGATGGCGTGCTTTTTAAAAGAAATATTTCTTCCTAATAAGGAGTTACCAAAATCTTTAATGTTTCTTTAATAAGAAAAAACTATTTAAGAACATAAGGTTAATATCTTAAGAACATTTTAAGGCTTTGCGGACTCTGAAACACACGATTTCTTAGGAAATTGGACACAAATACTCAGAAAGGGTTCAAAGTAAGAACATGTTAAGAACATTTTTAGGCTTAAAACTCAAGAGGTTAGGAACATCCGAAATTTTAAATGTTCTCATAAAAGAATATGTATCTGCATCCCTAGTTTTGGTCAATTCCCCGCACTTTCGAGAATCTACATATTTTCAACCTTCAAATTCTCGATCAAAGACACTCAAAGCATACGATACCATTCAAAAGCACGACATGCACTACAATCGACTACAATCTTTTTCAAGGCTTTAAAATAACGGGTACATAGAATCTTGTTGTTAAAGCCATCAAAAAGTTATCAAAAATACACCAAAATAAATAGTAAAACTATCACCTCAATTAAAACTGAAATAGCATACATCTATGTAAGCCATGCCATAGCAGTATGTGTATGGTAGGCAGTAGCTACTATAGAAATTGACTTTCTCTCTTATCAATATGGCGACACAAAAATTTTTGAATCAAAATGACGCGTTCTTGACTTGACAACTACTTGATAAATGTTTATAAAACAAAAAGACATATGAGTTTGAAACAAATATAATCTGACACAATTATTTCTTTAAACGATGGTATTATTATAGAAACGTTTTATATTTAGACCATGGTTGTCAAGATTTATGTGACATCTCATTTTTTTGCAACTCCCACTTCTGGTCTTACAGCTTGCAAAGGTAAGCGCATGGACTACACAGTTTTTTAAGAACAAACTTTATAAGAACATGAAGTGATGGTCAAAATGTTAAGAACAAGTTAGCCCTTTAAGTACCACGGTCATTTTTTTCTTTTTTCTAAGTTTTTAAAAGAAAATTGCTAGTTCAAACTTTAAAGGCTTATATCTCCGGAGCTAGAAGCTCGTCTAGTATACTCACCATGGGTACTTAAAGGGTTAAGAACATTTTAAGGCTTAACAGCCGATTTCTTAAGAAAATGGAGAAAGATGCTCACAAAATGGTGAAAATAAGAAAATGTTTAGGCTTAAAACTCGAAAAGTTAAGAACCTCCGAAGGTTTCAAAAATTTTGGATGTTTTATAAAAAATGTGCAGTAGTTACCTAATTATTGGCTCAGTGCGCATCGGAATGGGTCTTTAAAACACAACTGGTAAAAAAGATTTGAATTTGTCGGGGCCTATGCGCGCAATTATCAATTGACAAGTCCAGGCTAAAAATGGAATCATCTGATTTACTATTGCGCGCATGCGTAAGGAAAAACTACATATGATTAATACCTCCGAGTGATATAGTCAAATCTTTCTTTTTAGTAATAGGAGATCCTTATCACTAAAAAATCTAATTAATTAATTAATTAATTAATTCTTTATTGCTCGTCCGATTCGAGTCTATACATCGAAATAATTCACTCCTGTATATTAAGTTGTATGGCGACTCTGCAACGGAAAAATATGTGGACACTTCCAACACTGCTGGGCCTTTACGCGGGGGTTACGCCGCTTAGCCTTTCTTGTATGTAAATGATTTTCTCCCAGTTTTGAATTCCTCCACTTTCAATCATATTCCAATAATATGATTTTTCATGTGCTATCTTTGATTTGCCAAATATTCGTTTGAGTACATATGCACATATAAGGAGCTTTCTTAGATGAAATTGAAGCGTGTAAGACGAAACGTGGTTTGGAAAATATATGTTTTATCAATTCTCACGTTCATGATATTAAAGAAATTTTAAAGCCAAAAAATATCTAATAAAACTATGGGAAAGGAGGTATTACCTTACAAATGCATACAAACATGCTTGAAAAATAATCTACAGGCTTTCCGGAAAAAAAGCAGGGAATCAAAACAAAAGTAGTAATATACCTTTTTACGGTTAGCTATTTCGTATAAAAAGTCACCAAAATTTCGAGTAAACAAACCATCCCATTGGCTAAAAGCAATAACATAAACAAAAAATTGTGCAGAGTATGAGAAAAATGCGCTTTCTGTGCTCTTACTCTGGACATTTTTATACTTTTAGCCAATGAGATAATTTGTTTACTCGAAAATTTGGTGACTTTTTATACGAAGCAGCTAACCGGAAAAAGGTGTTTTCTTTGTTTGTCTCTTTTTCTTATTTATACGCAATAATACAAGACACGCAAAATATCTCTACAGTATCTAACGATATGTTTTTATCTTCTCCTTCTATATCCAGGTCACCCCGTCCCGTCAAGTCTTAAGAACTCTAACCTCTATACATCCCTGTGTCACAGACCCACTGGGAGCCCAGCCCCACTGAAAAATTTGGTAAATTCTTTATACTCTCGGGTACCTAATAGCCGGGGGGGTTGGAATAAGCAGGGGGGTTGGAAAAAAATTCAAAATTTAATAAAAAAGGGAACTTTCAAAAACATTTTCCCAAAAAGTATTAAGCGGGGGGGGGGTTGGAATAAGAATATCCTGGGTGGAAAATTTTCGAAAAATTAATTAGCGGGGGGGACGGCTATTAGGTACCCGAGAGTACGAACAAATTTCGATACCTTATGCGTGTTAGAGCTATGGAGACTCCACTGTAGAAAGTGTTTTTGTTTTGCCTTGCCTTCGACGAATATTTCAATTTTAACAAGTCAATGGTACAGTATACTTCTTAAAATTTACAATTTTCTGAATGGTAGGTTGTAGGAGTCGAAAACCCCCATTTTTTAACTGTTTGGACTCACCCTCTAAAGGTTGTACCTTTCAATTTAAGAAATCAAGAGAAGTATAACCAAGAGGCTCCAAAGTACCTCATTCAAAGTTCATTCTTTTCGTTATTCATCTTCGTTATTCATCTTCGTTTCAAAAAAAAATTAAATCTATTTATCTCAAATATTATACAGTGCTTTCAATTATCTTTGAGTAAATGAGTTTTTTTCTCAAATTTTTATAGCGAATTGTATCTCATTTTGATTGAGCCTTCAGCCTCCCCACTTTTACGGTTGCTCCGTCGGGCCTGTGTGTCAGAAAAAAGCAGAACAGAATTTATATAAAATCCCCATTCTTATTCTTGCCAGCTTTTATGACCTAATTAATTGATTTGATTTTTCATAAAATTCTTTGATTGAAGAAAGATGCTTCGTTTTACTCACACTCAGATGATTCCAATCGCAATTTTCAATCATAGATTTTTATTTATACAAGAACTGTTCCGTTTTTTTTTCGGTCGGCACAATGTACAACATTTTCTCTGCACTGTATTTAAATCGAGTGCCCCCTCCCCCGGGGGGGGGGTGTAGATCACGAATGTTAGATGGGCACACCCCCTTCTCACAGACCCACTGGAGCCCTTGCCACTGGAAAAATTGACCAAAATATCATCCCCGGTGGAAAAATACTTTTTTTCCCCACTGAAAATAATCAAATAAACCAATCCTCAGTGAAAAATATTATGCTAAAAATATTTTCCCATCCCTACTGAATTTTATGACTTGAAAACAAAAGAATTGAATCCCCAGCCACTAAAAATATGGGAATATTAATCTCCATCGAGCTTCACTCTGTTATTTTTACCCTCACTGGCTAAAAAAAATCCTACCGGGTCTGTGAGAAGGGGTGTATAGACAGCGAAAAAATGAATGTTAAATGGACGCCGAAAAAACGTTGTCCTTCTATGATAGAATCCATCAAATAAACCAAATTTCCTTTTTGGTGAAAAATCCGTCTGATTCTTTGGAACTTTATTGTGAAAACATCGGCTTTTGAACTGAAAGCCTATAAGTCTTTTCACTTTCACTTCCCCTAGGTCCAAAAGTTGATAGTGTCAAAAATAATTCTTTTCTCACTCCTTAGGTGAAAAAGCTTCCAAAATCCTTTGTTAATAGATCTTCTTGATGAAGAAAAATAAGAATGGAAAACCATATAGAAGAAAAGAAGGAAAAAAGCGTACTGTAGTATTTTAAGATAATGTTCGTAACATTGATGATAAGGGAAAAACGACGAATGAAAGAAAAGTTAGTACCAAAAAATGATAATTTTGTTCCATTTCTCTTGAAAATAGGAGTGATGTGGTCCTGATAGAAGAGGAGACAATTCGGGATTAAATAATTTGTCAAATAGCAACGAGTAGATAAAAATCAATACACGCGCAGTGCCATAACAATTCAGAAATTCTAAGTAATGAACCCGTCCCGCAGAGGAGTTCCTCTGACTTTCAACGTAGCGTGTTTAAAGAACCAGAAGAAATAGTTAGATGAACTTAATTTTAAGACGGTTCGCTTTGCTGAGTCCCTTTTCTAACCTCTGAAAATCACTTTATTTTAGCCATCAAATTAGTGAATTCCAATGTTACTCAAAATTTCGTCAAAAATTAATTTATGACAGGAAAATTTTTCGTGTTCCGTCTGTAGCACTCCCGCATGCTACGCTAATGTTATAGTTTCCTCAATCAAGGGTTTATTTTCGCAGATTCACAGAAAATACACCTTTTCGACCGTAGTCTTGCGGTCTTGCGGTCCAGGCGCATGCCACTTTATTATTTAATTTATCACCCTTAACTCGATCCTTTTTTTTACACTTTTTTTCTATCGTCTTTAGGTGCGAAAAAAAGTCTGGGGTGGTTTTAGGGTGGTAAAACAGACAAAAAATATCTCTGCCGCAATTGGCGGCTACAGTCGAAAAGGTGTATTGACCTCTTATGATTTTCCACGAAGATAAAGTGTCAGAAGTGATTATAAAAGGTACAAAAAGTGTCATTTTATCTACTTTACTTCGATACTTGATTATCCTTCAATCTATCTGAGATGATATTAAACTCGCTGGGAGAAAGTGCAGAGAAAATTTAGCCAAACTTGAGTAAATTTGGGGGGAAAATAGACCCTTACAGTGCATTTTGGGAAGTATGGAAAAAGGAACCTTAAGGGCCGCACGATTGTTGGCACGTTTACCTGCCCCCCCCCCCCCGGGTCCGGGGTTTACTAACTGATCATATATCATATATCGGGCAGCTGTGCATTCTTAGGCTCCAGTCAACTCTTAGAGAGGCTATTTTGACTATTTATACTTTCTTCCAGATAAACAGTAATCTGCGAGCAGATTCTGATTAATCTGCACTGGCACGTATGCATTCTGAAAGCCATTGTTCCGTAAAAGATTCTACCAAGGTTCGCAGATCGCTTTGATCTTTTTTCATCTAAATTTGGGATGCATATTAAATGTGCTTTTGAGCGCGGTGATTGGTCGAGGCAAAACAATCGCACCAAAACCAAACATTAATGATAAACATAAACATTAGAACCCAGTCTCTTTCGCTTTGCTTTTCAAGCAAAAAGCAACGCGATTTTGAATGTTTTCGCTGATCAACTATGTCAGTAGACTAGCAAACTAGTCTGTTAATTAATCATGTCAGAAAGCGGGAACATAAAGGTGGCGGATGTTTACTAGAATAAGAGCTGCGTAGGAGAACCGAAAAAATTTCTTCCTACGCTTACTTAACTCCTACACTCACTTTTTCCGCGTGATACCGTTCCAGCCCGACTGGCGTGCCAGTTTTCCATGTCAGATCGTCACATTCACCATATTCTTTTAGCTTTACAACAGAGCCTGGTATGTGAAGAATGGTTAATCTTGATTTATAGATACTACATACTAAATCTTTCATGTCCTTCCATAAATCAAACGATTTGTTATCTTAAACGCATTATCGGCTTTTCTATGTTTATGGCGACATACATTTGGCAGGATTGTAGTATTCGGCCGTTCATTAGAAATGTTATAAAGTCTAGGATATTGGGAAAGGTGGATTCAGGGTACCCGATGAGATGAGATGGAGTTTTTATAAGATACTTTAATAATTGGTCATTTAAAGTGATAAAAATGACGTGTTCTTTAGAAAAATAAATTTTATTACTGCTTAACAACCAACCAAATCGAATAAGAGCTTGTAAAAACTCAATCTCGTCCAATTCTGCCATTTTTTCGTTCTATCCCGATTCCACTCCTCCGTTAACCTTGACCTCCCACTCCAAATAATTCCATAAAAAACTCCATGTGATCATTTGATAGCAAGATAGAAACAAGCTTTTTTCTGAACACACTGGTCTAAGGTCAATTCACTTTTATTTAAGTGTGTACTCTCTTTTGCTACCATTTGAAAATCATATATTCACTTTTATTTGCTGTCCACGTGGTAGAAAAGATGTGAGTACACACTTAAAGTGGGTGCACTTTTTAGTTTGCCAGTTGGAGAGTGATATCTTTTAGGTAACGACCTGTTTTACAAACACGTCGCTAACTTTCATAACTTAACCATATTTGTGTGTTTGGTTAAACCTATCTTCTTCGCAACCAGTCAACCCAAAAATCAAAATCTTATCATAATACCTTATCCGTGATTTATCTCTCTGCAATGGCCATGAGTTTTGTAATCGACTCTTGTCTATAAATTCTCGTCTTAGCTTTGTATACAGTTTTTATATTTTTGTTTTCGACCTGCATGATGATTGCTTTTCCAGCGCCAGTTTATAATTGCGGAGAAATTCTCTAAGAAAGCTGTTTTAGTTGATGGAGAGAGAGAGATAAAAAGAGAGAAATGAAATTTTTGACGAAGATGTCATCTTCTTATTTCTTGTTTAGTCGCTCCTTTTATCGAATGTTGTGTCTAAGAAGCTTCGATTCTCTTTATAGACACTATTCTTATTTCTAAACTCTAACCCTAATACAATAATGACCAGTTAGTGAGGGCTGTACTGAGAAATATTGCCCGAGGTCAAGTAACGACCGAGCTTGCGAGGTTGTTGCGTTGACCGAGGGCAATATTTTCAGTACAGCCCGAAAAAAACGATCATTATTGTATTTACTAACCGTTTCCTTCAGCTTCGATTGATTTTTAGCGCTTTATCCAGGAAAAATAGCAAAATAAAGTGAAAAAAACAAGCGAAAAGAGATCAAAAATTGTTATAATTTCTGACGTCAGACATAAAAAATGAGAGAAATGATGTCAACGCATTGTTCATTTTCCTTTGAAAAAGTGACATCACAATGAATTTTCCTAACGACGGGCAACTCAGGACAGTGTAGGCCCGTCGTCATGCAAAAAGAACCAATTGCATTGCGCAAAAAGCCGTGTAGCCCGCTTTGAAAAAGTAACCGATTAACAAAGTCCCTTGATGCGATCTCGATGATTCTGATATCACTGATTGTATCTGATAAAATCTAAAAGCTGTGCAAATGGCTCTTGTTACGGGGGGGGAGGGGGCTAGGGGGGCTATGCCCCCAATCCTTTTTGCAAAGTACCTCCTTAGACTCTATATTTATTGGCCCCCACGTGAAAATTGATATACTTTGGATCTTTACTAGATTTTGAATCCACGATCCCATTAGAACATTCTCTGTCCCCAATGATCATTTATCTAAACATTTTATTCACTCTAACTAGAAAGTGCTCGGTAACGGTAGTTAAAAAAGACAGAGGTGTCGAAAGGACTTTTATAACTGACGTATCTGAACCAATATGACAAAAAATGAAAAATTCACAATTTGCTAAGCTTTTATTGGGAGTGTGTATCAGGTATATTCAAAAAAAGGTTGATTAAATGCAATGGTTTTAAAAATTCTATCAAATGTTACAAAATTTTCGTTTTTGATTGAGGACAATATCCAAAAAGCCTCGATTTAGGAATATCAAAGAATTTAGTGAGATGGGGCAGTCTTGTAGATACCATCAAATAAACAGGCATTCCATCTCTCGTTGAATTTTAAACCACTTGGGCAAGCAACACATCCTACAGTGACTCCCTTCCAGCAGGCGATGTATTGGAATGGACTGTGTGGATCTTCAAGGTTGCCACTGAATTCAGGTCCTCGTGTTGGGCAAATATCAGTGCATTTCAAAGTGGTTGCTGGTTCCCATGGTTGTGTGGTAACACAATCATCTAAGGAAAAAAGAAATAACAATAGGTCAAAAATTTGCTTTAATTTATAATTAAGTGTACTTTAATCGTAGAAATTTTAGCGAGACTAATTTTAGCGTATATTAGCGAGTCAGAAAAATCGATTTTTTATTGGATTTATTTTAGCGAATCACGATTTCAAAAAATTTCGCGTGGATAAATTTTAGCGAATATTTGTATTAAATTATTGACTGAATTCGTTTTCTATCATTTCTTTGCACTGAAACCCTTCTTATTGATAAAAATTTATCAAGGCAATATAACCAGAAATTTCGCGCGGATAAATTTTAGCGATCTGTCGATTCGGCGTGTTTTAGCGAGATTTATTTTGGCGAAAATAGGGTAAACTCGCTAAAGCGCTAAAATTAGTCTCGCTAAAATTTCTACGATTAAAGTAATTGGTACGCTCAGGTGCCTAATAAAAGCCCCTCCCCCCCGCTGGTTAATTTTTCGATTTTTTTCCAACTCCCCCAGACCTTATTAGGATAGGACCCCCCCCCCGTTTATTAATTTTTGAAAAAATTCCCAGCTACCAAAAGAAGAGTTCCTTGTTCTACTCTAAAAATCCTAAAATTTATTTTATTTTCAACCTTTTTAGGGTTTTTAGAGGTCCATTTTCCAACCCCCCGGTAATTAGGTCCCCCCCGTTTATTAAATTTTTCCAACCCCCCCCCCGTTTATTCCAACCTCCCCCCGTTTATTAGGCACCTGAGAGTATACGCCCAGCTGACACACAACGTTGTTTCAACGTTCATCTAACGTTATATAGACGTTGTGAATATTGGAAAAACGTTGAAAGGACGTTGTGTGGGTGAATTGGGTTTGGGACTTCAGTTGTGCAAGCTTTTGAATTACAGGACTCTAACTTTTCAGATAGAGAAGCTTTTACAAAAACTTTTTCAAATTTCAAAAATATATATGGGACTGATATTAAAATGGATCTTCTTAGGGATGAGGTTTTTAGATTGAGATTTTGATACTCATTGCATCTAAAAACTTATGAATAGGGTCATATAGAAAGAAAAAATTTTCAAATTTAAAAAAGTGATTGGTTAAAATTAATTTGGAACTTTTTAGGAAGGGGTAAAGGGTCTTATGTGAAGTGTAGTTTACCAAGTTTCTCAAGTATTTTTTACCTTGTTTGCTGTAAAGACATTGGTTGCATGATTGACTGAATTCCAAAGACAATGGGAAACATGGTTGACAGGCAGCTAATCCATTTGAGCATTGGACGAAATAGTTGCTTCTGTATTGACCATAGTAGTAGTATTCGAAGTTTCCGTCAGCTTTTCCTTTGCAGAGGGAGTCTGGGCATGGGACAGCTGGTGGTGTGGTACCAGTGATCTTTTCGACCTCGAGGGCGTAAGAAGCTATAAAAGAAATGATAGAAAAGATTTATAAGAGTATGGACGTATGTCTATGCTCCATACGCTACCTTTGAACTTTCCGTTATCATCCAAAAAAAACTGCTACAAAATGCCAATAAATAACAATAATACACCGTTACAAAAAACGCAAAAATAGTAGCAAAATCATTTGACAACAATATGGTTGATATGAACGATAGATGGATAAAGAAAAAAAAAAGTTTCTTACCAGCGCAAAGAGCTAAGACGATGAAAACCTTCATGATGAGATGTGAGTGATCCGAGTATTTGAACTTCGATATGATGATCAAAATATTCTAGAACAACTCTTATTTATATCATTTCATCTTGGATATAATGGTTGTAGAAGAATATCCGGATAATTTGTTTATAGCTAATAAATCATTGGAATGTATTGTCATTTGAAAATGTAACAAACACCGGGATATCTAATTGCTTATGTAATATCCCATCGTGTCATAATGAAACATCACAAACATCTTTTTCATTTTTCGTCATAATTCTTTTGTCTTCTATTTTTTATATGATAAGCTCCATTTTACTTTTCATCTTGTTTGTATGTTTTTGTTTACTTTCTTTTCCAGTATTTTTACAATGATAATCTTGCGAAAATCCAACGGTTTTAACAGGTTTTTCAGTAAGAATTTCCTGGCTGCAAAGTCTTTTTTGTCTTTGAAACAGATTACTCTTTCGGAAATTAGATAGCTTTTAGATAAGGCCTACTCTATGTATAAGACTGAAGAAAAGTGAGCAAGTATCAAAAGAATCCTTATCCTCGTTGAATTTTTTATACTAACCCGTTGATACCCAGCATATATTTAGCTTCAAAATAAAAAAAATTGACACCTAAAAATTTTCACACCTTGAGCATGATGACAATTTCTGACAGTAAGGTGTCACAAAAATTGACACATTTCCAATACAAAATTATTTTTTATGTCAAATATACCAAATATATCGTTAAATCACTTATTGAATATTTAGGATAAAATAAGCATTTTAGACTCAGGAAATTGTTAGAATACAATAGCTATTTATAAGAACAAAGGAAATTTTCAGTTTTTGCTCACTTTGAGCATGATGAGTGACGTTATCAAAAAAAAATTTGTCAAAAGTTACCTTATGTGACAAGGATCTTGTGTGCCACATTTCATCCAAAAAGACCCACTAGATCAAAAGTTAAGGGCTGGTGCAGGAAAAGCCCCCCCTAGTTTTGAACCACCTCTTAAAGCCTAGTATGAATAGGGCTAATAAACATTGAGTTTCATGTATGAAATAAAGCTCTTAACCAAACGATTTGAATTAGAAATTTTCTTCAACCGAGGGTGGGGGAGCTGATTGAAAAAGTACGTACTTACCAAGGGAGTATAGCCATTTGCGTACGCGTGCGTACAGGAGGGGAGGGAGTACTTGATTTTCGACATTTTAGTGCGTACGTACTATGTGGACGGTCCTATGTCCCTCTTGCTCAAAATGTTTTATCCATCCAAAGTTTATCAATTTCGATAAAATGTAAACCTACCACGAAGAAATTGTTTAAGATCAGGTGAAGAATCTTTTACTCATAGATAGTCGTTGTTAAGGTTATCTCTAATTTCCGAAGGAATGAATGCCTTTGCTGATCCAGGATTTTAGTAAGAGATCAGCCTGATGTCTGGTCAATTGTTTCAGGGGAGCATTTTTTTTCATACAAAGAATTAAATCGAGTTATAAAAGAGTTAAAAGACGAATCAACATTTCCCTTTTCCCCGTTTAGGTTATCTCTGATTTCCATGGAGTAACGAATGCCTCTGGTGATCCAAGGTTTCCGTATGAGATCAGCCTGACGTCTAGGCAATTGTTTCAGGGGAACATGTTTCTCAAACAAAGAATTAAATCGAGTTATAAAAGAGTTAAAAGATGAATCAACATTCCCCCCCCTTTCAATATCAAGAAGACCTTTTTAATCTACGTTCTCAAATATTCTTCTTTGAAACCTACTTCATCAAAGTTTGACCAATCTCGACAAAAAGGAAGTTCAGGTTTATAGTGAGAACTACAATCGGTGTTAAGAGTCAAAAATTGTGGAAGATGATCAGATATTGACAGTTAGGTTTCCAGAAACTGAAGAGCAGTTTAGAGGAGAGTTAAAAAACTTGTCGATGGGAGAGTACTTGTAGTATCAGTGATCCACGTTGGAAGAGTAATAGATGGAAGAATTTGATAGGCACCAAGGCACCAAGGACGTCAAGAAATTTGGAATGAGAGATTTTAGAGTCACAAGTCAAAAGATCAATCTTGAAGTCACCCAACAGGACGAGATTTTTGTTTTCTTGACAAGATTTTTGCAACAAAGGAGTTAAGATTTTTCCGATAAAAAGATCAATGTCAAAAAGAAAGTGTTTATAAATACATCCAACAATCAAATTTTTTACGGTTTCCAGGACAATTTCAGCAAAGGTGGATTCAAGGTTGTCAGAATTATAATATACAAGCTTTGAAAGATCTTCACGAGGCTTGCTCTTGAAAGATTTAGAAATAAAAAGAGCAGTTCCTTCATCTGTTGTGACTGCCGGGGTATTGAATGACTTAAAACCAGGGATGGAGAGTTCAGTATTTTCGATCGTAAAATGAAGCTTTGTCTCAGTGATACCAAGAATGCTAAAATAATGGTTAAGATGAGAAAGTAACGTAGTAAGATTATTGTGAAGTGGTGTCTTTCTAAAGAGCAAATGTTCAGATGGAAGCAAGAAAGATATTTTTAGGAGAGGAAGTTAAGGGCTGAAACTTTTTTTGGTGAGTCTAGGGTACCTATGAATTTCTTCCCTGGGTATGTTTTTTTGTAAAAGCTGCTAAGAAAATTTGTATTGCTTATCGTGAAAAAATGCAATTTTAGCTATTTAACCCTTAAAACCTACAAAATGGTTTTCTTGAATAACTTTTTATAACTATTTTGTCTCAAGTTTTGAACAGTGATTCACTGCAAAGTTACTAATGCTATTATTAGATCATTGGAACCTAAATATTTTCAAAACAGTTACGTTAAAATCAAAATACACCTTAGAACCTACACTATTACACCTTAAAACCTACAAACATTGATCCCTTACTCACAACTTACTGAAACTGTGAAATTGCAATTCATGAGCTGAACCGTGATTCAATTGCTTCAATTACTTGCTAGAAATCCATTCCCAAAACAATATTTGTATTTTTCAGGATTTCATGCCCATAATGCAATTGCGCCTGTTTTTTTGTGTAAAAAACGGCTTTGAAGGGTCAAAACTTCAAAACTCACTTCATTTTTACTAATGTTTTTCTAAATCTCCATCAAATTTGTGTCATTATGGTATGCAATATGACCATGTTTTGAGAAAGTCGATTTTCAGATTTTATTGGCCACTATCATAATGAGCTTTGTGAGAAATCAAGTGCGTATTACTTATGGGTAATGAATCAACGGATCCTGCACTAATGTACTTCCCAGTTTTCTCAAAGGTAACGAATCGAGTGGGGATTGAACCCACGACCTCTCGCGTGCCGGGCGATGGCTCTCCCAACTGCGCTATCGATAATGAGCTTTAAAATAGAACTTTGAGGGCCTTACGATTTTTTTGGCGTGTAACCATGGAAAAGAAAAAAAGATTTTCGTACCTACCATAAGTATAGGTACCTAAAAAGTATAGGTTTTATGACCTTAAAGTTCATTTGTGTAATCACTAGGTCCGAAAAACTTGATTTTTTTACGAACTTCAAATTTTACGACACTGTGTGATAATTAAAATTCTTGGTACAGTATGTGGCCCCCAAAACGGCGATCAAATTTGAGATTTCTCTCAAATCTAGAGGAAAAGAGATTTTACAAAAATTTTTGCTGCATGAAAACCTTTAACATCTCTACTTTATTTCCTGGAAGTTCTTTTTCAAAATTTTCAATTTCAAAAATATTTTTCAATCGCTTAAAGATAGGTAGCTTTTTTCTAATGGCCCCCAAAACGGAGGTTTGAAATTTTAGCGATTTCTCGAGATATCTTTAAGATATGAATACAAAATTTTGACCATAGTTTTGAAATATGATTTAGAGGGTTTTGGGCATAAATTTATTTGATAAAACTTTTACAGTATACCCCTGGTTGTCAAAATGCAGGTTTTGGACCCCCAAAACGGAGGTGTAGCTAAAATCAAATTATTAAGCCCAGTGGTAATTGGGGGAAAAACTATGAACATATTTGTGTTTTCCCTTAAATTTACGACCCGATGGGTGTAAAATTTATGATTTTTATGAAATATTTCAAGATTTTCGATATTGCAAAGTCCAAACTGAAAATTTAGAAATTTTCAAAATGACAACTTACAACAACAACGTCTTAAAATCAATCTCTTTTGAAAAAAGTTCCATTCATGAATGGAATAAGCTGTGAAAATTTTAGAAAAAAAGCTTAACTGAAACTGAAAATATTAAGCTTTAAAGATATTTTTTTCCTATATTTTGCAAAAAAAAGTCAGAATTTGCCGTTTTTGCTGATTCAGCGAAACATTTTATATACAGTATGTGGCCCCCAAAACGACGATCAAATTTAAAATTTCTCTCAAAGCTAGAGGAAAAGAGGTTTTACAAAAATTTTTCTTGCCTGCAAAACTTTAACATCTCTACTTTATTTCCCGACAGCTCTTTTTCAAAATTTTCAATTTCAACAATATTTTTCAATCGCTTAAAGATAGGTAGCTTTTTTCTAATGGCCCCCAAAACGGAGGTTTGCAATTTTAGCGATTTCTCGAGATATCTTTAAGATATTAATACAACATTTTGACCATAGTTTTGAAATGTGATTTAGAGGGTTTTGGGCATAAATTTGTTTGATAAAATTTTTACAGTATACCCCTGGTTGTCAAAATGCATGTTTGGGGCCCCCAAAACGGAGGTGTAGTTAAAATCAAATTATTAAGCCCAGTGGTAATAGGAGGAAAAACTATGAACATATTTGTGTTTACCCTTAAATTTAAGACCCGATAGATGTAAAATTTATGATTTTTATGAAATATTTCAAGATTTTCGATATTGCAAAGTCCAAACTGAAAATTTAGAAATTTTCAAAATGACAATTTAGATTTAACAACGTCTTAATCAAGTTTCTGAAAATCAATGTCTTTTGAAAATAGTTCCATTCATGTATGGAAAAAGCTGTGAAAATTTGAGAAGAAAAGCTTAACTGAAACTGAAAATATTAAGCTTTAAAGGTATTTTTCTCCTATATTTTGCAGAAAAATGACAGAATTTGCCATTTTTGCTGATTCAGCGAAAATTTTTATATATAATGTTAATTTTTTGTTATAAGCTATTAACTCAACCTGATAGGAATGGAATTCCAAGATTTTTTGCTGTTTCTCATATTTAGAATTTTCGGTTTTATCAATGCTGATTCTAGGGTCCCAAAATACTGGTTGACCTTTAAGATGCTATATCTTTTACCCATCCTCTAAAGTCACTGATGTATCTGCATTTTCTGAGCGGTATTAGGTGTAGAAAGTTTCCTATACCCCATTTTCATCACTTATTTTCAATATCCAAGGAGCTAAGAGTGAGTTATATGCAATTTTTATCTAATTTTGGTGTTAAAATATCTCCTTCATACGCAAATATATTATTTTGAATCTGTCTCAAACCATCAAAAACATGCTCATTTTTTAGTATAACCATTATTCTTTCTAAATAAACAAAAATCGTTTAATTCTGATAAATCTACAAGTCAGAATCCTCATTTTAATGACAACCTCCGTTTTGGGGGCCGTCTCCGTTTTGGGGGCCATATACTGTATAATGTTAATTTTTTGTTATAAACTATTAACTCAAGGTGATAGGAATAGAATTCCAAGATTTTTTACTTTTTCTCATATTTAGAATTTTCGGTTTTGTCAATGCTGATTCTAGGGCTCCAAGATACTGGTCGACCTTCAAGATGCTATATCTTTTACCCAGCCTCTAAACATAGTATAAGAAAGCCGCGGCTGGAATGATAACATCTGAATTTCTACTGTTCTATCTCTGTCGTATTTGATGACTATTTGTTGATCAAGAAATAAGTAGTGTAGCATCTTTAATGGTAAACTTTATTAGTTTGTCGTTAATACTTACTTCGCAGTGCGTTTTAGACATTAATGATATTCCCTTGATAATACACTTGCATTGTGCAGGAAAGATCAACAATAAGAAATTTAAACAAGCACAAAATGACTAGGCTGAAAGAACTCAAAAATTAATAAGGTGCCTCGAAATGCCTTCGCAATATTTCAGTGAAATCTTTCTAGAAATCAATGAAATAGTACATCAAGATAATTCTGTGAAAATTTCAAGCCAGCACCTTCAAAATTTATCATTCAAACTGACAGGAAAGTTGTTATCTTAAATATAGTTCTTATAATTTTAATTTTGGCGAAAAACTATGGTTTCCACATAATACCCCTAAAATATGTCCAAAATCAGTTAAAGTGTTTCATTGGGTACAGATTCAAAGATATCTAGAAATAAAAAATCTTCTTGTGAAGGGAAATAAGAGAAAAATTTCAAAAACTATCTACCAATAATAAACTGACAATCTTGATGTTCTTATAAAGCTCGGAGACAGAGATGGAACAGCAATCAACTTAAAAGACAATGCGGTACATATTCCAGCCGCGGCTTTCTTATACTATGCTCTAAAGTCACAATTGTATTTGCATTTTCTGAACGGCATTAGGTGTAGAAAGTTTCCTATACCCCGTTTTCATAACTTATTTTCAATATCCAAGGAGCTAGAGTGAATTATATGCAATTTTTATCTAATTTTGGTGTTAAAATATTTCCTTTAGACGCAAATATCTTATTTTGAATCCGTCTCAAACCAGCAAAAACAGGCTTATTTTTAAGTATAACCATCATTCTTTCAAAATAAACAAAAATCGTTTAATTCTGATAAATCTACAAGTCAGAATCTTCACTTTAATGAAAACCTCCGTTTTGGGGGCCGTCTCCGTTTTGGGGGCCATATACTGTAGGTATTTTATGAAAGTACCTATATTAGAGATTGTAAAAAAGTGAATTATACAATATTAAATTAAGTTTGGTGATTAAGAGGGCCTAAAACCCAACTTTGTAGGTTTTAAGGGGTATGTGGTTTTAAGGGGTATCCACTGGTAGTTAAAATTGGTGCTTTAACAACGATGGAAAAAAAGATCAAAATAAGATTATACTGAGATTATTATTCTATCGGTTGTGATTCTTCAAAAAAATAGTTTCGAAGTTAAATACAAATTTCAATTAAAAATAATGATTACAAATACTTATCAAATGTTACAAAAATTTTCGTTTTTTTGACTTTGGTCAATCAATATCCAAAGCACATGTATCCAGTACATGATATAAATCAATGTTGGAATATCAAAGAATTTAGTGAGATGGGGCAGTCTTGTAGATACCATCAAACAAACAGGCATTCCATTTCTCGTTGAATTGTAAACCACTTGGGCAAGCAACACATCCTACAGTGACTCCCTTCCAGCAGGCAATGTATTGGAATGGGCTGTGTGGATCTTCAATGTTGCCACTGAATTCAGGTCCTCGTGTTGGGCAAATATCAGTGCATTTTAAAGTGGTTGCTGGTTCCCATGGTTGTGTGGTAACACAATCGTCTAAATGAAAAAAGGACAACAGGTTAAAAACTTGCTCCAAGTCAACGTTTAGTGTACATAATCACACCCCAGCCGAACTATTTTCCTCAATGGGGATAAAAATTCCTATTGAAATCCCAATGGGGATAAAAATTCTTTTTGTTCCAAGGTGGAAAGACCAAGTGGGGATGATTTTGGAGTGCAGTTTTTAAACATTGAATTTCGAGTGGGGATGAAGTCAAAGTGGGGCTGAAATTCCAGGGAACGTCCCACCGAAGACGAAATTTTCGCTAAATTTTTCTGTGGGGCTGGGGTCCCAACGGGTCTGTGACACAGGGGTGTATAATCGGATAAACAATACGAGCAGAACATTCATTTTTGTACGTTTTTCTATCAAATGACTTAATATAAATTTAGTTGCTTTAATGCATCTAGTTTACAATACCAAGGAACACATATGGAACTAAACCGAAAACTTGATTCTTGTTTCAAATTATGATTATATTTTAAATAAGGCTATCTGTTCACTTTGGTCTTTTATTTCTTAATTGTACCGATTCATTATTGGTGTTTTAAGGGCTGAGGTTTTTTGTGAAAACAAAAAAATTCTCAACCATTCTTACCCTGTTTATTGTAAAGACATTGGTTGCATGATTGACTGAATTCCAAAGACAATGGGAAACATGGTTGACAGGCAGCTAATCCATTTGAGCATTGGACGAAATAGTTGCTTCTGTATTGGCCATAGTAGTAGTATTCGAAGTTTCCGTCAGCTTTTCCTTTGCAGAGGGAGTCTGGGCACGGTACAGCTGGTGGTGTGGTACCAGTGATCTTTTCAACCTCAAGGGCGTAAGAAGCTACAAAAGAATTGAGAAAAGTGCGTATTAATCATTACACTGTTTTTGGAATTTTTCGATACGCTCAATAAAGTCAAAAACAATTTAAATCACTCATTTGTTTATCGCTAGAAAATACAGAGGAATGCTACCTTCATCAGATCCTTATATATTAAGTAAGTAAGTCTGCGACCGCAGTCGGAGGCGACCCGAAGGCTCCTCTTTCGATAGCTATCTACCCGAAGGTAGGGGAGGGCGCCACTCTTTCTCCCTGGATTTCTCCACTTACCCTTGATCCTTCTCTTAGTTGCTGAGCATCAAGCAGAGAGGCATCAAGTACCATTTTGGGAATCTTTGGTATGACCCGGCTGGGGGTTGAACCCACAACCTTGCGAACCGTAGCCGGATGCTTTACCACTGCACTACGGTCGCTTATATATTAATTACAGTTACAACAAGAAATGGTGCCGTTCCGAAAACCGCAAAATTAGTGGATAGATTATTTGACAACTATCTGAGAGAATCACTAGACTTCCTTATTTAACAACGGGCAACACTGCCTTGTCTTTTCAATATACAGAGATGATTCAGGAAAATTCGAAATGATGAGATAAGATTCCCCTCATCGGGGCATAACATTGTCTAAACATTCATTTAACGTTGATGAAATGGACGATAGATGGATGTTGTCGAGACGTTGTGTGTCAGATAAAAAAATGTTTCTTACCAGCGCAAAGAGCTAAGACGATGAAAACCTTCATGATGAGATGTGAGTGGTTCGAATATTTGAATTGATTTATTCGATATGATCAAAATATTCAAGAACAACTCTTATTTATATCATTTCATCTTGGAGATAACGATTGTAGAAGAATTTCCGGATAGTCGTTAATAGCTAATAAATTGAAATTGAATGTCATTTGAACAGATAAGATGGAGCTTTTATAAGATACTTTAATAATTGGTACTTTAATAATTGGTCATTTGAAGTAATAAAAATGACGCCTTCTTTAGAAAAAGTAACAAAATTGTTTTATTACTGGTTAACGACCAACCAAATCAAATAAGAGCTTGTAAAAACTCTTTCTCGTCCCCATTTGAAAATGTAACAATGTATGTAAACAGCGGGATATCTAATTGCTTATGTAATATCCCATCGTGTCATAATAAAACATCACAAACATCTTCTTCATTTTTTGTCATAATTCTATTGTCTTATGATAACTTTCATCATTATTTTTCATCATATATCTTGTTTATATGTTTGTTTGCTTTGTTTTCCCGTACTACATTGATAATATTGTGAGTCTATTTTAGGGGAAATTCAACGGTTTTAACAGGTTTTTCAGTAAGAATTTCCTGGCCGCGAAGTCTTTTTTTGTTTTTGAAACAGATTACTCTTTCGGTAAATTTCCATCTTGTTTGTATGTTTTTGTTTACTTTTTTTCCCGTATTTTTAGAATGATAGTATATTGTGTGAGTTTATTTTAGGGGTAATCCAATAGTTTTAACATACCTTTGAGATTGACATACCTATGAGAATTTCCTGGGCAAAATCCTCTATTGCTTTTCGGCCACATGTAACAGATTACTCGTTCGGAAATTGGTTGACCTTTAGTACGACCAATCCATTAACTCTACAAACTGAAAGGATTGAAAAAAAATTAAACATTAAAACGTTCTTACAAAGTTTTTCCACAAGGGACCTAGAAGTACTCCAGCCCTCTAAGAAAACCGGTTAGAAAAGGGTCCTTGTATAAGAGATAATACCCTGAAATATTATCACCAATGGAGAGCGATACAGAGAGTCCCTACAATCGGCGTTCGAAATATATCAGCACTTTTGAGTATTTTAACGTTTTTCAGAATTTAAAGATCGGGCGAGAATTGCAGTTTCAGTACTTCCACTTTGTTTCATTGGATTTTTCGATTTGGGAGGGGTTAGTTGGCTTCCAGACTATTCTCAGCCTTTGGAACATTTTTAAGCTTTTAGATCCTGAGATCCTAAGTTTCATGTTAAAACTCAGAGTTAAAACTCTACTTTCCAAACGTACTTTAAAGCACTTAAAAATCACTTGTGGTTTTCAAATTTGAGGGAATTCCCCTTTTGAGCCAGATATTACGGTAAGGATTGAAAATTTAACTAACACCCTCTCTAATTTTTCGAATAGAATTAGAATTTGAAAATCTTGAACCCATTTCGGCATAGGTGCAGTTGTGTAGTGGTCATCGTTCTTGACTTCCGTGTTGGAGGTCAGGGTTCGATTCCCACTCGGTGCTGCGATTCACTTGGCAATTGAATGTACCTTGACCCGGGTCAACCCATACCATGTGAGGAGAATAGGGTACCATCACTCTGATACAAAAGTATGGGTAGATATGCTGGACATTGAATGTGGTGCGGTGATGGTACTCATATGTTCAGTACCTGTGAGAACGCAAGGTTCTCCCGTACTGTTCGAGTATCATCATCGATACAGCACGGCTCTGATGTGTCGCGAGCACAGAGTACAATGTCTGGTAAGTGCTGTGGTTTCCCTATCTAGGGGTAGGAAACTATCCCGGGATAGGGCCCGGTCCGATGATATCGGAGTGTTAGCTTCTCTCTCTTCTCTTCTCTCATTTCGGCATACATCACTCATTTTCTCACTGCTTCATTAAGACACGGTTGTATCTCCAACATAGTTGTATATGACACGTGTATTTACACAGAGATTTGGGAAAAGAGGATAAGAATCGCCGCTGCCGCTCGCTGTTTTCTCATTGTTGATCATTGAATTCGGCGTCGTCTGAAGTCGCTAGGCTAGGGAACAACTTGGCCAAGAAGGTACTGCGAAAAAAATGGCGTTATGTGCAGTATTATAACAGTTCAAGAAAAACTGTCTGAATTTACTCCTTTGGAGGGGTTTTCTACTTATATAAACAACTGAAAAGAAAATAACGATCTTTTGGGGTTTCCACTGACAAAAAAATCTGCTGTTGCATGCTTTATTTTTTGAGAAAAAGATGGCGGAAGCAGGCATGCTAAAATTGGATGTGAAATGGGACCTTTTTATTTTTAGCTAGTTTGCCTTACTGGAAAGTCTTTCAGAGTCAAAATAAAGTGGTTTGGGTTGGCAAATGGTTGTAGGTGACTAGCCTAGCTTTGGTTTTTATTGGCACCTTCTAGATCTTTTTGGCACATCCTTCAAAGATAGCTGAAAAATTATATAAAAAAGTGTATTTTTTGTTTGTTAAGTTGAATAAAATTATTTTTTTTGTGTTGCAAACATAATTTTTATAGGTAGCAGTAAGGTTGATTAAGTGACAACCTATAGCTTAGTTTTACATGACACATCCTCAAACTTTCTTAGCATTTTGATTGAAGATGGGCAAAATCGACTAAAAATGTTGTATTTTTTCCTAGTTTTAGATGAAAAAATGTTTTCCTAGCAAAACTTGCTGCTTGATGACAATGGATTTTAGATTTGGTAAGTACACGCTAAATTATCCTTGATGCCTTTTTACCTTCTACTGAGGAAAAACATTTTTTGGGATTGAAATTTCAAGTTTTTGTAACAGAAAATTGCAATCAGGCTCTAATATTTTTACTTTATGTAATTTAAAAAACTATGACTCTGACCGGTTAGTAGATTGGCTCTGACCGGTTAGTAGATTGGCTCTGACCGGTTAGTAGATTGGCTCTGACCGGTTAGTAGATTGGCTCTGACCGGTTAGTAGATTGGCTCTGACCGGTTAATAGATTGGATTGGCTCATGAAGTATTGACCGTTATCCAGTTATATATAAGATTTATTTCACCGGTTGTTGTCGGTGGTTGGTAGAATTAAGATTTGTTGTTTGTGTTCTGTATAGACCTTTTTTCAAAGAGGACGTCCTGTTGAATAATTATGTGGTCCAGCTATAAAAACAATGATGGAGCCATACTGTATCATGCATATTGTAATAATTATGCATGGTTTTATCATTGTTTTTATGCTGGACTACATAATTATTCAACAAGGTGGCCTCTTTCATCTTTGAAAAAGGTCTATTTGTTCATGATAGCTTGCTGCAAAGATCCTAATTCCCATTTTCATTATTATATACTTTCAGGTTAGTTACCATCATACTGCCCAATAACCTAGATCCATGAATTATTTTGTACCTTCACGTGGTTGGTATACAATGAGAATTGGCTTAAAATTTGTCTGAATTTGTCACGTACAAGGCTCAATATCTTTGTAAACACCAACAAATTCTGCTAATAAGATGGATGAGTGGAAACCATATTTAACTCAATGGAAACAACAATGGAATAATTCTATCAAATTGATTATGTGCATTATGTGTACCTAACAATTTGTTTCTATCTTGGATGTTTTTGGATTCAAATTTTTCCCTGTGAACCAATTTGTATCATATAAATCCTCTCTGGAAAGTACATCTTGATTTGATTTTGATATGTAATGGCTGTAATTGCCAATGAAAATGAGCTCTTATGTGTATATAATGTATGTAGTATATATGAAATTTATTTTTTAATGGCAACTGAATTTCGATACCAAAACATGCTGCATTATGTACAAATCAGTTTTTTTTCTGATGACATTGCTGATGTCATGGTTTCTTTGCAGTTGGATTGAGGGCTTTTTATCCCTGTTTTACCAGGATTTCCTGCTTGATTATGCAAATAGTCCCAAACAAGACACCAGAATGCGGGTAGACTACAAATACAAGATATGAACCAACCATAGAGATATCAAAATGCTTTAATGGAAATTCCAGTTTGGACACTGAACTATTTTCATGCATCACATTATATAATTATTCATCTTCAGTCTGGTTATATTTATGCTCTTTTTCTCTAAAATTTCATTTGAAAGGGTAAATTGCTTTTTATCTTTGAGTCACACCTCTATTGGAATTAGTGAGCCCCCCTAAATCCAAGAGTGTTTCACAATAAATATGTTTATTTTCCAAAGTGCTTTTAGTGAGGAAAAATTAAGTCAAAGTTTTTTTATTGTAATTAATTTTCTTGCAATTATTTAAGTCACTTTTTGGAAGCAATAAGACAAACAAAATTGACATAACAAGAATCAAATTAGTCCAGAAATTTAACCAGTTTATTATTATTTTTTGTTATTACAACGCGACCAGATTTTTGTATAATTTTTGTTTTTAATGTGTGCTACTTTTTTGTATTATATTGCTATTATTTTTTGCTTTGTTGTGTAAACTTCAAAAAGTTCTTACAAAAAAATTCATGATATTTTTGAATTTTTAGTCATTGATATCATGAATTGCCATTGTTTTAGTCCTGTTTTTTTTTCCTTTCCTTCCCTTCTCCTTCATTGTTTTAATATTCAACCTAGCTAGCTCTTTTTATATGATGAAACACTTTAGCCCGAGAAGTAATGAAAAACTATATTAGTTTTACCAGCTTCGTTTTGTGTTTGAATGCAATGAATTTTAAATTCTTTTTCACTAGTAATTATTTCTATTTCTACAATATAATCTGTGACATTGGTTCGAGCATTCCTTGAGGAAAGTATTTTGGCTAAAACTGAAACTTTTTGATTCGACCTACACTGTATCCGCCATGTCCAAAATGAAAAGTGCTTATAAAAAATACCAAAATCCCCGATAGTAGAAATATTTCTATTTCACTTTCGATATCAACCGCGGCTGCCATTTTTTGTTTGTACTTCTAGTCTTGTGCACATAGAATAATCAAGCGCTCCGATTGGCTCAGAACTAAAACAATCGATCGGGCGCAGATATTTCAATAGAACAAAAGGTTCCCTAGCCTATATTTCAATAGCTGAATAGCGCAATTCTTATCCTCTTTTCCCAAATCTCTGATTTACATAAGGATAGAAATTTATTACATCCAGGAGGTAACTGAAAATCGTGGTCCAAAAATAAAGAACTCGAACGATAAATAATTGCAACCCTTTGTGATAACTTTTATTTGCCCCGTCATTTAGTTGCTAAAACTCATTTTCATCATCAATTACGTCTAATACAATGTTACCATAGCTAACTTTAATCTTGGCAACACCTGCTAAGGAAAGTAAGCTAATCTGACACAGGTGGTGACAGTGACATCAGTTTTAGTTTTTTTCCTATTTGTTTTGTCTACTACAGACTTGGCATAATTCAAGCATTCGAGAGTAATGACATCGTCAAATGGTGTTTGATTGTATACACCTTTTTGACCGTAGCCGCCATTTGCCGCGTGGGCATTTATCCCACTAAAACCGTCCCAGCCATTTTTTGCACCTATGGTAAAAAAGGATTGGATCGAGTTTAGGGAATAATTAAATAATTAAGTGTACGCGCCTTAAGTGACCACGCCTTAAGGTGTATTAGCATACCGTCGCGAATATGAAAATAGACATGGACTTTTCTGTTTGACCAAAATTCAATCCCATCACCCTTGCGTTAATTACGCTTGCACGTAAATTACACTTAATTACAAAGAAAAAGTAATAACTTTCACGACTTTTGAATTAAGACGAAAATGATTGCGGGGTTGAATTTCGATCAAATGAAAGAAGTAATAATCAATGACGTTTGCGTAACGAAGTGCTATTAGAAAGTTTCATCGTCACCAAAAGTAGATAAATAGTGGAGATTTTTCCCTATCGTTTGCCAAACGAAGCATTACATTTTTCGCCAGTCTTCTATTGACGAGTAAACTGATCATTATGACGTCAGTTTATGAAAATTACAAACAAGTTTTTTTTGTTTTTCCATACAACTGTCCAATTAAAAAATACTTATTACGAAGGCTGATTTTGTTGTGATAAGAATGCATGCGCGTATCTCAAATAAAAGCGCGAAGCTCAACAAAACGACTGACATTCTGCCAAAGAAATTCTTGATCCTAAAAATCATTGGACTTTGCCCAATCTTTTTCCAAATTGGGGGAAACCCTAGCGGCGTTCAGTAATCGCGTATTCAATTTATAACTTAGACGAGATTCTGACGAAAAATTTTGATACATGAGACCACTAGTACAATAAGATAATTTTTCTTTGGAAGACTTGAATTCTTTAAAACATCCCATTAAGATGCAGTTATATCAGTTTCGATCTTTTAGGTTTTATAGCAGCTATTCAATCATCCTATTTCCTTCCCTTTTCATATTCATTAAAAGTTCATTAGCAGTAGCGCAAAATCAGAAGTTTTTACGTAAAGGAATTGTTGTATAATGTATCAGGTTTTCAACTTCTATAAATTTTATTACAGTAACCTATCCTCAAACATTTTATTAAAGGATTGAGGTTCAAGGCGCGCCGTGGGCCTCTAAGAACCTATCTTTTTACAAACGCTTGTTGTTACAATTTTCTTTAGGTATAATCTTGTTCTGGGGCTTCCCCTGACTTTAAAATGAATAGTTTTGTGTTTCATTTGAGCATTGAGCTCGCGTGCTCTCTTGCTAAATTCTTTGATTGTCAATCGTTCAATAATTGTGAGGTCTTCTGTTGCTCGATAGGATGAAGGAGGGCCTTTGTATGTCGTGATGGTTCTTAAGACTTTGTTCTTGTCTTCTTCATTTTCGAAAACTACCTTGATTGGTCGATACCTCCCTTCCTCCTCTTTCTCTTCCGTGAATACTCCAATCCTCTGTGTTTTTACAATTTTTATGTCCTTGATACCCAGTTGTAATCCAAGGATTCTGTACTTAATGAATTTCTCGTCGTAGATTTTCGTTGTATTTTCGGGATCCTCAAAATTTTCTTTGATTCCATGGAAAATTAAATTGCATGCTGTGGATCGTTGTTTGCCGACTGTTTCACTTCGAGCCATTTTCTCCACCTTATTTGATTCTTGATTCATCTGTTTGGATACTGCTTCAGCATAACTAACCTCTTTCAGCTCTTGCTTCTTTTCGATTATGATGTTCTCGATCTTTGTTTCTATCTTCCTCTCGAGTATGCTCATCTTTGTTTCCAGGCTTTCTTTGATTTCTTTTGTAATAACGTTGAGGTCGTTTGATTTCAGTTGGAAGATTTCTTCATTTTGAACTTTCATGATGTTTTCACATGCTTTAATTTCCTTTTTAAGTCCTTCGATTTTGGTGTTTCTGCATGTTTCAACTCGTTCCATCAGCTCTGGTGAGATCTTAACGCAACTTTATTGGCATTGGAAACTTCTAGATTTAAACGTTAAGCAAATCTGTATTTGGTAGATTTGTAGCTCGGAACAGTTATAATGAACATCTCGATGGCACTTCCTGCAGGTCAGAGTGTCTTTTGGTATTGTTTCTTCTCTAATAATGCATTTTGTTGGGGTGCAAACCTCATTTTCAAGCGGCAATTCTTGGTCATTTTCATCGATTTTTTCCTCCATTTTCCTTGCGAGATTCGCCAGCTTAAAAAAAAGACATTTACTAGAAGTAAGGAGGCGCTTATTTGAATTTCAAAGTTTCTGAAGTATTTACCATTTCTATGAATTTGATCTGTGATGCTTTTTCTTCTCTTGTTTAACTAAATAAAGTAATTAATTCTCGTTTTTCTTTATTACTTTATTGTCTAATAAGCGCCATATTTTGAAGGTGCTGTATTTTATGACATCCTTCCGTGGGAACGTATGGGTCAGGTCATTTGTCCTGGCATACCCAGAGTTTTACAAGACTTTCCTCAAGAATTTGATAGGGTGTATTCACACTGAAAGTTTCAAGCTAATGGCCTTAACGTGTTTGAATCATAAAAATGTTATGTTGATAGAACGAGGAAAGTCTAGAAAAGAAAAGAATTTTTACACTTCTTGCTGATGTACGCGAAACACTCAAGCGAATGTAATCATTGCCTTTGATTCTTTGGCATAGGTTTTGAAGCAACTTGAAACGTTTAAACAATGAACTTAAATTACCTAACTTTTCAAAATACAACGAATTCACGTCGATATACATACTTCATGGTTGTCTTCTCGCTGATAAAAGTATTGTTTTACCAATATAGGCTGCGTTTAGACCAACTGGCATTTGTAATTTGGCATTTGCTCATGAGTGAGTCGATTTTAATAGCTTTTCCATTGTATTTTCTGTCATGGCATTTAAGGAATCGTCCTTTTAGAGTCATTACTGAAAAGGTGATTCCTTCAAGTTTAACTTTGACAGATCAAACAATGAAAAGCATGGAATTTCTCAAAAACTGCAGTCATTAAGACTGAAACTTTTTGCCGTAGGGCTAGGCTATGGCAAATCTTGCAAATTTTACAATCTATAGAAAGAACTGAATAAAAAACGTGCAAATACTTTAAAAAATCAAAAATATCATTTTTTCTCTTTGTTTTGGTTCCTTTGTTTGATTTGAAATGCCAGAAAAGGGGATTCCTTTGCTCAAAATGGCATTTCAAATGCCAACGAAATGCCAACACGCTGTCATCATTAGGCGTTTGACAAACCGAACAATTGCGCGGAACAATAGAATTCAAAAGAATACTGCAAGCAATTACAAATGCCAGGCTGGTCTAAACGCAGCCATTAACAAGATCATTAGTCGTTTTGGCTTGAGGTTTGCTTGAGATACGATCACGCGATCGTGCAGGTAAAAGACAAAGGAGAAGATCGTGCAATTCTTTGTTCCCATATTTTCAAGCAACTTTCAAGCAGCAGTGCGATGAATACACCCATAGAATAGGATGTGTTTCTAGCCACCACAAGAAATAGATAATGACTGTTTTAATTACCCTTCATTAAAGATAATGCATTTCTTCCTTCCTGCTGTTTAGTTGAATATTTCGATAATTTGTTTTTCCGTTTTTTCTAATTTTCTATTTTTGATATATATCAATCAAAACTGGTGACACTGGCTGCAAAGAGCTGTGATTTCGGTACGGAAATTTGGCTTTAGGAAATGAGCATTTTCAAAATATACAATCGAACTTGAAGGATTTGAATAATTTTCTTTGACAAAAACAGCAGTGTGTATCGGAGGTCCTTCTGTACTAACTACTATCTACAGTTGCTCTTAAAAAGCAGGCCAACAGAATATCCTCAGTATTTCCTTTTTTCAGTAAGATTTCGGGCGAGGTTCTTCTTGCTTTCAAAATTGCAGGTAATCCTTTAGAAATAAGTTTGATTCACTTTGATCATTCAAATAGTCTGGTAGAATTAGCTAAGAAAAGTCAATCTTAAAATAAATTATATGTGGCTGAAATTTGACACAGAGGTTATGTATGGGCCTAATGACGCAAAATCTGCCATACAGTGTGTCCCAAAAATATTTATATAAAGTAAAATCTTCAAAATTCAATGTCTACACTTGGTTTAGACTAATTGAAATACGATTACAATTTACTGCTCAATCAATTGATACTCAATTTCCAAGACGACTGAATATACCGTGAAAAGCACAGGTCAAAATCATATATTGACGCTGTGCCGACGAATCGAGATTCTATTCATCGCGCAATCAACGAAGACAAAAGTAACTATGACGACCATCCAAGATCTTGGATGAAGTTCAAAGTTGATATTTTTATTCCCGTCGTTGAAAACACAACTAAAAAATATCATCAATGCTTTTTAAAAAGAGTCAGTGATAGAGAATCATAACATAAAGTCTGTCTATTATTTCGATTCAATTAAAAGTGACATTTCCATAATTAATAGTTTAGTAATTACTGTTATACATTTGGGGATCATGTAAAAGATTTCTTTCGAAAGAAACTCACTTCGATTACACTTGGAGGTTTCTGGGGAATTCGTAAATAGTAAACTGCATACTGATACAGTCTGCTAGACATTAATAAGGTAATATTTGCTCTTCATCTTTGATTCTTTCTACAGTGATTAGATTGACACATGCGTGATAAAATTTCTATTATTGGTCTTCAGAGGTTAATATATTCTTTGAAAACTTAACCTCTGATACTCAGTGTAGACTGAATAGGTTTTTGAGATTGAAATAATATTAAATATACGAGTAATAAAATTGGCATAAATTACAAGGATTTTATATAAAAATGTGTCCATTTTTTTGGGCCTTCATGAAGTCATCAACTAGAAAATGAAAATCTTACTGAGCAGCTCATGACTCCAACAGGAAATATAACAGATTTTCGGCTATTGGAGCAATTGAAGTCGGCGCAAAAAGAACCTTTGTCTTTGTGTCAAATTTCAGCCATGCCATATGATCAAAATATGATTTATTTCAAGGTTAGGACATTTTTCAAGATAATTCTATCAGGACTAACAAAGGGAAAGAAGATGGGAAATGAAGCCACTTATTTTCTTTCCTTTCCTTATTTTCGTGATCCGCGTGGGTTTACCGTTTACACAAACACCGGATTAAATCGAAAAAATCTATTACCCACCGGGTTTTGAAAAAACACCTTTCTTTGAGTTGAAAATAAGGACAGTTTCAAAATATCCTTTCGATCTATCTGCACTAAATTATATCCATGTGAGATTTAGTCGTGGCAGGATTACGCCGGCCTTTATTGGCGTAATAAGGGCCGGCGTTAAAAGGGCCGATGTAAAAAGGGCCAACGCAACATTTTGCAATTTTAGCCTAAAAGCGGCGTCAATTTTTTATCATTATTTCTCAAACTAAAAGGATTTTAGGTATGATTCGCAAACGGAAATTATCCATTGTTTTACTCCATATTTGAAACTTTCAGTGAAATATTTAATATATTTATAAATCAGTAATTTTCGATGGAATTTTCAATTCAACAGTTTACTACTGAAAAAATGACATTTTAATGTAAATTTTAGTCATTATTTACTAATTTGAAGCATAAGTAGCCATTTTTACAAATTTTGGCGTATTAACGGCCCTAATTGGCGTAGGCCCAAAATTAGGCTGTGTCCTTAAAAGGGACCGGCGTTAAATTAGGGCCGGCGTAAAAAGGGCCGATAAGGTAATTTACGCAGACTTTGTTTTGTTCCCATGGCGGTAAAGTGGCGTGAACTGGCGGAAATGGCGGTCCATATTTTCCCCGATTTCCCGACTGGGCGAGTCGTTTAAAAAAGCGCGAAATTTTTTTTAAGGCAGGTTCAAGTGGTCGTGTGTAGATTGTAAATGACTCTCCAGGATTTTTTCTACTTTTTCTACTTCCTATCTTTTATTCTATCTCTTCGTCTTTTCTATTTTCTGACTTTCTGAGACTTGTTTTCTGATGATTTCTACTAACTGTTCTATATTTCAAACTTTCTCCAAATATCGACCCGACCGGGATTCGAACTCACCAAATGAAAGAATCTCTGATCAGAAACCCAGCGCGCTATCCGTTGAGCCACACTCGCACAGCAGAATACAAAATTTGTAAATACTTATAGAATGATAAAAAAGACGGGGGTAATGTTATTGTAATATGGGTAAAAGTACCCCTTTTTTAACCTGACTGAAATTCGAGCCGTTACTAGCAACCCTGCGGGGCCCAAGGCGCCGAGTATGCACCCGGCACAGTGACTAGCCGTTACTAGCAACCCTGACCCTACCTAACTGATAATAACAGAGCCCCCGTCTCAATGGAACCACCATACCCCCGTCTAAACGTTTCCGCAGTATGAAAAAATTTTCGACTTGGTAGTCATTTACATTCTACTCAACACCGGTTCAAGTTCTGTCAGAATGAAAAGGTTTGTAGGATTTCTCTTCACCTGTTTTGTTGTTAACATCTTGGGGTAAAGAACCCTGCCAGAAAAAATTTTGACCCATGCCAATAAGTACATAGTATATATTTTTTGACAAGGGCTGTCAAAATCTTATAAAAACAGATCGCTAAATTCCAGCTCGACATTGAAAGGCTTTTAAGAACAGAAACTTAATTTCCAGCTAACAGTTCGAAGAGATCGACAATTTCCAGATGTTTTGTAGAATAGATGGAGAATTTTCAGCTCACAGCTGCCACTCCAGGCCAGGCAACCACATTCAGAAGGAAAAGAACAGTTCTCAAAGACTTTTTGACTTTTTTGCGAGTGTGTAACTTGCCGCGCGAGTGACGTCAAACATTCCATCGTTTGCCACTAATTTGGTCTTCTTTGTTCCGAACACTCGCGCGTGTTCCACTACGGGTTTTTTTCATATTTCGATTTTTAAAAGCCTACTCGGTGCGAAAGAGAAATGGTGTATTTTTTAATACGGGGTTCGTTAAACTCAAATCAAATGACTTTGGAGGTTCGGTGAAATGGTGGTGGAATGGCCGTCCCATGTTGGGTAAGATAGTCCCAAGTTGGAGCAGTTGATGGTAGGAAATTCTTAGACACCTTATTTTTTGGATATCAAACTCGAACTCCCCGACTAAGACAATACTGTAATTCCCGACAATTTTTTCCCAAATTAAGTAATTTCACGAATGAGCAATGCCAAACGATTTCAACGCTCCGCTCACGGCAATGAATTAGATCTAGTAGTTAGGGGCCGTCGACAAACGATTTTCCTTTTTTTTAACGGCTTCTGGCCGTAAGGGGTGGGAGGGGGTCACTGCAATGCCGTTAAAAAAAGTTAAAAAAAGGGAAAGTCTCACTTACAAATTTCATCAGTCCAAAAAGTAGAAACAACGACCCTGCCTATGCCCCGGACAGTCCGGGGTTTTTTTGATGCGTGCCCGGGGTCCGTATTATTTGTTTTTGAGAGACTACCCCCGGACGCCCCAGCCAGCCCGCGCGGTCGCTTTTTATAGAATTGCTGACCGCGCGGGCTTTTTTCTAATTCTCGGCGATATACGTCCGGGGTAAATTTATGGCGCAAAAATTGGAGCCCCGGACGTAGGTCCGGGGAAAAAGTTATTTTTTTCAGACCCCAGACATTTGCCCCGGACTGTCCGGGGCATAGGCAGGGTCGTTAGAAACATGTGAATAATGGCTAAGACCAAAGCAACCACATGACATTCACCTTATTCCTGATCACCAATTAATGCTTCGGCGAGAAAAATGACTGGTCACGTGACGAAAGTCGGCAATTTTTCCCTCTGCCTCAGTTGACTCCTTGCTCCACCCATCCCGCCCTGACTTGCTGCGGAGCTTGGAGTTTCAAAATTGAAAGGTCACGGTTCAAAACCACATGTTTATTCCGTGCGAAAAGAAGATCTTTGAGGATTACGAATCGAAAGAAGATGGCGGCCATGGAACGGTGATAGTATTTACTTTTGAAGAATTTTTTGGGCCGCTAAGACGTAGGGGGGGGGAGGGGGTCTAAACCTTAACGGCCTTAGGCCGTTAAAAAAAAGGAAAGTCGTTTGTTGATGGCCCCTTAGTTTCTTTGTTTTCGAGTACTGAATTTTCAAAATCTAGCGAGTGATTTTATTTACTTTGATTTTGGCATTTGTGCAAAAACCACGCACGGGCGTTCCGAATGGGAAATTAAGTAGATTTATTTCCCATCCAAGTGTTTCACCTCTCGGGGATTTAAGGTACGTAAATGGAAATCATGCTTGTGGTTGCCGCTGGGCAGTGCATTTAAGAAAACGCGAATTAATCAAACAGTCAGGCAAATTCTTGCATTTACACGGGGTCCGCTACGTTGTATTTGCAACGGGTCAAAATTGAAAGTAGTGCGAAAACCCGGTGCAAATACACTGGGTTTTTGGAACTCTGTGCATTTGCAAGGGGTGGAAAATTATAAAATCAAGATTTTGCAATGGTTTTACAATGAATTAACACCATTCTTTTTGTTTAGAATCAATATCAAGAAGATGAATCAAATTCAATAAGATATACTAGGTAATCCTTCTTTATTGTGTTATGCTGGCGTGAGGCTGTGGCGAAGAAGTTTATCCGCACGGCCATACTTTCGATGTTCGAATGCGAAACATATGAAACTTAGAATAAGGGCATTGTGAGATAATTCAGAATCCTGATCCTGTCACTCCATACTTGTTTTTAGTTCTCCAGCGGTCAAAATAGGATGAATTACAACAATTCTTCTCTCGCTGTTTCTTCTTTTTCTTTTTCATTTCAGTCATTTTCATTTTTTATGGGGGAACACAATTGCGATCATCATATCCAGGTGAGACGTGTATTTTCCACATTTTCCACCGTCGTAATATCGTAATGATACACATTCATTATCATTGGCGAGGGCGAGAATCTGGAAGCCCTCTGGAGATCCGGTGAAGCCCCCCCTGCCCCACTGGAAAATTTAGCAAAAAAATCGCTGTCGGTGGATAAAATAACCTGAAATTTTAACCCACTTGAAAAGAACCAAATGACTTTACCCTCAGTATGGTAGAAAAATTGCACTGCAAAACCATTCCCACTGTAAACTTCGAGCTGGAATATAGAGTTTCTATCTCAATCGGGACACTACGATTAGATAGAAATTTCCATCTTCACTGAAGGAAAAAGCTCCACCGGGGCGGCAGTGAGACAGTAGTGTGTGTGCTTGAGAGAATGAAAACAACGCCCCGGATGAAAGAGACACCAAAAAGAAAGACCGACGAAGTTAAGTCTATATTTTATTAATTTGATTTTAATGATCGATGGCCTCATTTTTATTTTTGACCACTTTTTTTAATGACCTATGTATTTCGTAGCGTATATTATTTTATACATTGTTGAATTTAATAAAAAAGGTTGTTCTTGTTTTCTTCTTCGTGACTCTCAAGCAGCACGCTCTCCCCAAACAGCTCATAATGGTAACAATCAGTAAAATTGGCGGTGGCACACTAAATAAAGAATGAAAATTAAAGTTATTATCATATGACTGTAGAAGATCCATGGTACCACAACCTCGTCCCTGTGTATCCCAGGCTTTATTTAATTTACTGATTGACGCCAGAGAATACCCTGGTGTATTATCTAGCGCTACCAGTAAGCATAAAAAAGATAATATGCAGAGATCGAGGCTGGTGGTATGGTAGATTTTGTTACGCTTGAAACTACACAAATTGACCGTCGCTCAAGATAAATCGGTAGGTAGATAAATTGCCGAAGTTACGGTGACAAGTAGCGCACACTAATTGATGGGAAGCACAAACATTTCAACATACATGAGATAACAATGTAACTTACTATGCTGTCTCGGGCACTTCTTGAGTTTAGTGAAAGCAGTCCGTATTGATTGCGATATTGACAAATTGACTGCGCTTCGTTTGATCCATTTTTCCTGAATAAAAAGAAAGTAAAAACATTATTATCTAAACTTGGATCTTTCAAAGTATTGAAATAATCGGATCAGTCGTTTTGGTTAGCAGTGAAGCTGAGTGAAGCTAAGTAAGTCTAATCTTTGGGAAGAGAACATGGATATGAATTTGATGAAGGGGTGTATTTAGGATTGTCAAGTATTGCTGAATAGTATAGACCTAACGCAAATAGGCTGTACGCTTAAAGAAAGTGGTAAGGGCGGGTTTATCAAATTTATCGAGTAGCAAAATCGCGCGATCTAGACACGGGCGTTTAGAAAATAGAAATGCTCAAGTTTATAAAAAATATTTTGCTTGATTAAAAAAGATTGAATGAGTGGAATTTTTTTTCAATGGACACAATCCTCTATTAACGAATGTAGAATCTCGTAAAGAAAAAATGAAAGCCCATCTTCATTTCCCCCCGTTTTTACTTTAAAGTTGAAAGTGGAGTATTTGCCTGACGCGTGCTATCTCATTTGCACAGGGTCGGGAAAACCTGTTGCAAATGCACACCCCGTACAAATGCAAGGATTTGCCTTACTATCAAACTTTGTTCGAAGTCATCGAACTTTATTCAAAGTCATCGAATATTAATCGAACCTTAATCGAACGCTTATCGAACAATAATCGAACTATTCGAAGACTTATCAAATTCATCGAACTAGTCAAATTTTCCAAGATTTTTCTGATTTCTATTAGTTCGATTAGCGTTCGATTAATTCGATTAATCGAATCCTAATACTTCGATTACATTCGATTAAATTCGATTAGTTCGATAATCGAATTGTTCGATTAGTTACGTCTGATTCATAAGAACAGATGATATTTTTTCAGCTGGTCCCAATCTTCAGTAGAACAGACCATATTTTTCCAGCTGGTCTCAATCTTCAGTAGTCTGGACCCATTCACAAAGCTCACATGAGATAAAAATTAGTACAGGGGGGGGTCAAGCAGTTAATCCAGAACATCATCCGTAGTAACTGATTTTGGATGATATTTAGGACCACCCACCCATTCTGACACTTAATCCACACTGGATTTACTGTTTTTCAGTCACAATCTTTGAATACCACCCCCTAAAACAGTCCACCGGGGCATTTTGGCATGCATTAGGTTATTTTAATTGATGTTTGTCGACTTTCTAAGTAATTTTCAATGCATTTCTTTTAAAGACATGAATAGCTATGAAAATATAAAATCTAAAGAAAAAATATCTAAATCTAGTATGAGCAGGTAAGAAAATAGATCAAAACAGCAAAATGATAAAAGGCAGTAAGTAACAAAATATAGCAAACGTTATTGCATACCTCAAAAAAGATTCAAATATCTCATTTTTTAAATCAACATTCAAAGTCAGTTAGATTTAGTTAGATTTTAACTAGGCTGCAAACCCAATCTTTAAGTGTTCCCAACGACGTAGAACTTGCTTGGGGTTAGGTGCCCCACTCACCCTATAATTTTTTCAAATGGACATTTTTAGTTCTCTTGTCATTCTGTTTTAATCGGATTTTTGTTTACAAAAAAAGGGCCGAATCACCCGATTTTATAACAGGTTGAAAATTAGTGAAAACGGAATTTGTAAACAAAGCAGGAGAAAGTTAAAGCAAGACTTTGATGCAATTTGACGTTTTAAAGACAGAAGAAGAGGCAAAAACGAGCACGAATCAGAATAAATGAATTTTACAGAATGACAGAAAATGCAGTTAGTCCACTTTTTTTTCCCACAATTCTTTCAGAGACCACCCCTTTGGCAGTTATAATCTACTCTTGGATTAACTATATTTTTCAAAATTTGAAAATGGACCACCACGGTCAAAACAGGCATAGTGTTTTGGATTAACTGCTTGAACCCCCCCCCCCTGATTAGTATGGTAGAATTGGAGATTTTGATTGAATTTGCCACCAGAAAAAAACCGTTTGAAAACTGGCCAATCAGAATTTTGTTGCATAAATTTTTCGGGAGAACAATAGACATACAGTAATCGTCCAATCAGAAGCATTTCTACAAAAAGTTGTAGAAATTTTTGTCCAAAACTACCCGTCTACTATCGAGTTCAGAAAAAATTGTGAGTAGACAGGGCCCCATCAAATCTTCAGTAGAACAGACCACCTTTTTCCAGCAGACTTTTTTCTTTAGTTTACTAAGAACAGGCCGCCATATCCAGCTGGAACGTGCCTTCAGAACAGATATTTTTAAGTCCCCCTTCGGTGGATGCTTTCGTGGTGGTGGGTGTCTCTAGACAGACCACAAAAATAATAAACCAGATGGGTTGTGAAATGGTGGCAGAATTGCTATCTCATGTTTTGTCAGATAGTCCCAGGCGTCCCAGGTTAGAGCCGTTGACTGTAATTAATCAATAACCAATCGATTGATCATCTTTGGAGTCAATCGATAAATACATGTTTTTTTTATAAGAAGCATATAAAAATCTGAAAACAGGCTTAGAGATGCTTAGGTCAAAAGCTTAATAAGGCTGAAAAAATGCTTGAGGGATGCTTATGTCCAAAGAAAAAAATTAGAGAAATACTTAAAACTCCAGCCAAAAAAGCCAAAATCAGGAAAAAACATTTTTCGTAGGCTCAAGTAATGTTTGCCATATGCTTAATTTTTCCCCATATCTGAGCCTAGATATGCTTACAAATGCAATGCTTATAAAAAAAACATGTAATGGATCAATGGATAGGCAAACATGCCTCCCTCTTAAAATCCTGATTATCAATTATTATTATAGAATCAATCGATATGCAATCTTGCCAATCCTGATTATTGATTGTCTATTGATTATATCAGAATCAATTCGATTTGAAAAAAATATTGATTGTATCAAATGGGACTGGGAGGATACAAGCAGCATTTGTTAGGCAATGTCATCTCCACAAAAGCGGTTTTGTTTTCTTGTTTTCTCCTCTATTCTGGCAGTGTTTTAGCATCAATGCAGGAGCCTTTTACAGATTATTTGAGAAATTTTCATATCTTTGAGAAACAGAAAAATCAAGAAAGTTGGTAACCTTAGTACTGTAAATCTGGAAAATTCTTTTCCTTAATGCTGTTTTACAGTTTTACGTCTGGTACATATTTTGCCTTTAAAAAGGTTAAGTTAAGGTTAGAGTTATTGTCAATGTTATTTGTAGTGGCTTAATGGCACAATACACCTTATTGGGAACTTATTGGGAATCTCAAAACCACCAAAACCACCTTGTTACTTTAATGGGATAAACTTTTGCGGGATTAAATTTCGCGCTTGGACCTATCCGCAAAATTCAAAACTTTTGCGGGGACTTGATTTCGTGGAGACTTAATTTCATGGATGAGGAGTTCCCTGATTTTTTGCGTAATTTCGCGGATCAGGATTAAATTTAATTTTTCTAAAGTGATTCCAAATTTTGCAAACAGAAATTATCTCAAAATATTGATATGGTAGTGTGCGAAAATTCGAAAAATAACGAAGAGATTTTCTTCACACCTTTTTTTGCACTTTCGAATTCGAAAATAAAAATACACTACTAGTCTCTATCCTGTTTTGAAGCATACATCGTTCAAAAGACAAAGGATGAGGCCCTTCCAAATTTCCATTGGGACTTAATTTCGCGGATTTTCACAGATGACACCCACATCCACGAAATTCGCAAAATTTATTCCCCGTGAAAGTTTAGATCTAGATCTAGATTTAGATAAACTCTAGAATAAGGCTAGATATGCCGTTTTCTAGTTCTAGTAAGTTTAAGAGTTCAGCACAAGGTTTCAAAGAAAGTTGGTCTAATGTCAACATCTCCAATATAATTTTGTCACCCATCTTTAGAGATAATGATAAGAAGTTTGGATTTTGATTGAAACTAATATTTCTTTGTTTTGATGGTGAGAGAGGAAGAAATCTATTTAATTCAGCGATTCTTACCTTCTTTCTTACTGTTTCATTCCTATCACAAAAGTTGGGTGATGGAATTTAGGTTCTTAAACTATCACACCTTCAATAGATTAAAATCATATAAACAGATACATGATAGATCATTGATGTTTGAATTGATCGAATTTCTCGAACAAGATCTTTACAAAAATGGGTTCTTCCTTGGAAAATGACATGGTGTGTCTCTTAGAGTCAATACAATGCCTTGGAAATGACAAAAGCCAGATTATCCAAGCACTGGAGCATTTAGCTGAAATGGTTTTGCAAGGTAAAGTAAAAAAATTATGATGAGGTTTTGAATTTTACTATACAGAAAATAGGATATGTACGTATTTGAAAGTAAATTATTTTATTTTATTTTGTTAGTTCGCTTTCACTATCTGGTCATTTATGTGATGTTTAAAGTCCATAATGTCCTTATCAAATTTTTTGTCCATTTTAGTAATTTTTTTCTGTGTTAGTTATTCTGTTATGTTATGTGGATAACTCAATCTAAAAACTATCATTTGCGGGCAAAAGTTTCTCAAAATTGGGCCTGTGCAAAGAAAATTAAGCCTAACTCAAGGTGTATTTTTTTAAACTTTTCATTCATTTTAATAAGGCAAAAAAGTTATTTTTCGCTGTTTTTACCTTTACAATGTACTTTCTCTTATTACATCCTTACTGCGCAACCTTACTTCTGAACTAAGATTAATCTGTCCTGTCCTTCTGCTTATTTTTATAGATGAAGGTGCTACAATATTTTACAAATTGAATGGTATCAGCCTCATTCATAAGTTGGCATTTCAAAAGAAAACAACAAGCTCCATTGTACAAAAGGCCTTGATACTCCTCGGAAATTCTTCACTGTCGAATTGTAAGTAGATGCTGAGGATGAAAAAATTCCATGCTTTAACCAAGGAAATCGTTGATCCTTTTTTGTTTGTTTTTTTACATTGAGTGAGAAACCAAGATTCGAATACTAAAGTATTGTTGAAATTTAATGTTTACGAGAATCAGATTTTAATTTACCCGTATCCTGCCAGTCTTGAAATCTTTCATAAAAAAAGGAACGTTTTTTTTTCAGTTTACAATGTCTGTTCTTTTTCCTTTGGAAAAGGCAGTTTTTTTTAAATCGACATTCAAATTACAAACAAATGATATTTTTTTTAATCATATGAGCGAATCCTCTCTAATTCTTACAGATGAGAACAAGAATGCTTTGTGCAATGATCAAATTATGGATTACTTGAAAAACAAGATCTTTGGTGATCCGCCTAACTCCAAGATGATTGCTTCAGGATCTTATTTTATTGCGTGTCTTTGTTCTGCAAATGGTACAGTATCATGATTTTTATTTATGATTTCTCTTGAAATGGCCTATTTGTATCTATTGGTTTTGGTATTTTCTTTAGTTTGGTTTCGTGACAAGTTTTGACACAATCTTACAATTAGTATCCAGTTAAGTGATTATAGTTTTAATTATTCTTCATTTAGGTTCATTTTTTTGAACGTTTACATGCGATTTATAAGAGATTTTAATACAAAGTTTATCCAAGTAAATTTTCATTTTAGATAAAGTACAGAACAAAGCAAGGAATTCAAAGCTTCTAGATAAATTAGTCTTACTTTACAGGTTTGTAACATAAATTAGTTGCTCAGTGAATTGCATGAATTGTATGATAGTTGGTTGCCTTAGTCAAGTGACATGGTAATGAGAACTACATTGTATAGGTTGCAGATTTCACTTCAAAAAAAAAGAATCCCGTAGAAACCATGACCTTCATGACGGGAATATTTTTGAGTATTGTACATTCTTTGACAAGAAGAATAATTATTTTTATGTGCTACTAAGATTCAAGATATAGGTATCATCCAATGGTCCTGTGATTTTTTTTATGTTGGCTATATACTTTGAAATAAAGCCAGAATTTTAACTTTTGGCAAATTCTTTTCTAGGAGTTTCCATCCGAAAGGAGAAATACAGAACAATGTATCTAAAGAACAATGGTTTGAGAAAGCATCATCCAACTGTCCTGTTGTTCTCACTCATATCTCACATGCACTAAAGTCTTTGATGAATAAACCTCGCAATGGTTCGTATAGTTTAAAGGACATTTTTTTTACTACTGTATTAATGAAATTGAATGGATATCCAACATTGATCTAATATTTCATGTAATAGTATGTACTGTATTACTTCGAATGAACGCCCCCTTTTTTAAACGGCCCTTTTGAATAAACGCCCCTCCTAAAATCCAAAAAAATTGATAAACGCCCGGGTCGTTTATTCGAAGTAATACGGTATTAGCTTAGATTGATCAGGCGAAAATCTTTTCAACGTTATTTTTTCCTTGATTTCTTTTTTTAAAACGTATTTCAGCAGAATGTTTCACTACAGCCTCTAGAACTGTTAATGTATCTGTTAGTTTTCCTCCTCATATTGCTGCAATGTACTATGTATCTGAAAAATTATTTTTGAATAATTTGTTTACAGTGGAAAACCAAATAGTCTGTTCACGGTTGTTAAACTTGGCTTTATCGACATTGGCAAGTGGCAAATATGCAGAAGATGCCAGGATAGAGGCTTTGCAATTTATTGCTGATTGTTTGTATGAGAATGGTTTGTCTAGAAATTCCGCTTCTTTTTTAACGTAAAGCTTTTTTTTCATAACCCTGACAAAAGAATGTTAATTCATAACATGCGGAATGAGGATGTTCTCTGCTAATTAAAATGTTTACCAGGTACCATAATCTACAAGTCTCATTCTTAATAAGTTAAACAGCTCTGAGATATCATCGAGCACTTTTCTCACTAAAAAGAACAGGAATAATGATATGCAATCTAAGGTCTAATTTAAAAGCAAAAGTCAATCCTTAGGGTAAAACTTTCATGTGCATTATATTCCATATCTAGAGTATTCTGCAGTTGTATTAGGTAGGATTCAACAAGGTTAGAGTCATTAGATAATCCATTTTATTCTTTTTTTGCAGAGAAGACACAAAACATATTCAATATGATTGGTGGAATGAGAATCTTGTCTCAAGTCCTCAAAACTGAGATGAAAAATGAATGCGACAACAAAGCTAAGAGGAATTTGGAGTTAACCAAGACCTTATTGGATACAGTAACGGTCGCCGTAACTGATCACAGTATGTTTTTTTATGCATAGTATTCATTGTGTTCTGTGTCTCATTAGAATGCTTCATTCTACAATCTCCCTCGAAATATATTGAGATTTTAGTGTACTTTAACGTTTTTCAAAATTTAAAGTTTGGGCGAGAATTGCTATTTTAGCACTTCCACTTTCTTCCATTGAATATTTCGATTTTAGAGGGGTTTGGTGGCTTCTAGGCTATATTCATAGTGTCCTCCAGGGTTTGTTCCCCCCACCAAATTCTTGATTTTTTTTAATCTCCCCCCTCTTTTTTTTCCCCCTATGTATGACTTTTCGGTTTTTTAGTTTCCCCCCTCTTTTTTGCTTTCCCCCAGAAAATTCTGAAAATATCAGTTCCCCCCATATACAGATATAAATTTCTCAAATTTCAACCTGACACAAACGTAAAATTTTGCTGCAAAAGGAATACTAGACAAAATAGAACGAAAATTGGTTAATTTTTCAATCATGATCTAATCACATGATATCATGTGGACTGACCTTGGTTGCTGAGATAAAGTTGAAGTGACTTCACACTTCCCCCCACCAAATTTGCCAACTATCGATGTTTTCCCCCTCTTTTTTTCCCCCCTTTACTATTCAAATTTTCATTTCCCCCCCTCACCCATTCAAAATTGGAAAATTGGTTTCCCCCCCCCCGACACTATGATATTCCAAGCCTCATTCGAGCAAATTTGAGCTTTTAAATCCTGAGATCCTAAGGTCTTAAGTCTTACGTCTCATGTTAAAACTCAGAGTTAAAACTCTACTTTCTAACTGTAGTTAAAGGCGCTTAAAAATCAATTGTGGTGTTCAAAAATACACCGGGAACTCCCCTTTGTCTCAAATATTTAGTGGACGATTGTAGTTTTAATGATGTCTCTTAATTAATTTCAACAATCTTTGAGCCCATCCCATTTCCTAAAATCTGGTATGATTGCTCTTTTTTAAACGGGCCTTTATGTCGTGATTATGATTTTGGGCTGCACGTTTTTTTTATAAGAACATCCAAAACTTTTAAAGCCTTTGGATGTTCTTAACTTTTTGAGTTTTCTTATTCTTACCATTTTGTGAATATTTTTGTCCATTTGCCCTTAAAATCGGGTGTTTTGGAGTCCACAAAGCCTTAAATGTTCTTAACTTGTTCTTGATATTTTGGCCATCCAAGCCTTTTGTTCTTATAAAAAAACGTGTAATTGCGTAAATGACCAATGTGAAAGGTCTGGTGTTAATTTTACGGTCGATGTAACAACATCCGATAAAGTATTTTGCTTTATTCCTACATTAAAGATCCAGAGTATTGTTTTATCGAGGACCAGATTTAAAAATCTTTTGTAAATTTTATTGCTTTTCGACAGCCAACAATAAAGCTTCAGGATTGAAGAATGATCTGATGAGCTGCTTGGTGGCCTGTCTACAATCTGAAAAATATGATCAACTTCATTTGAAAGTTTTCCTTTGCTTCTCTGAACTCGTTCACAAAAACGGTAAGTCCTACGTTCCAAAGACTGTTTTTTGTATTGAACTGCTTCAGTTTACAGTTGACGCTCTCTTATTCGATCTTAAAAGGGAAGTAGAGATTTTAATCGAGAGAATGTCGAATAGTAGGAAGTCTCCCTCATAATAATTATAGCCAAGGTAGAAAAATACATGCTAGACTTGACAGGAGTCATAATGTACATATGCTGAAATCCTAAATTCTTTGGAGAAACGGAATGAAAATTTACGATTCGCATTCCAATGTTAAAAATACGAAGATTTGAAGTTCATACTCGTAAAAACGGAAAATTATCTGGGGCCTCAGATTTTTATCGAAAACGGGAGCTTATCGACTTAAACAGTGTCGAACATATGAACGCGAAAAAATGACCTATAAATTTGTTTAATCGAGTTTTACCCATCCTAAACTTCACTTTGTTGGACCTACCCCGGTGGGGTGGAGGTCCTATAAATTAACCTTTGTCCGTTCGTTCGTCCGTTCGTTCGTTCGTTATTAGCTTTCATCGTGATTGGCTCATTAGTTTTTTCTGATTTTTTGCACAAAGATGTGTAACTATAAACCCTCGAATGTGACGGAGCCCGATTTTCGAAAAAAAAATTTTTGGGCAAATTTGGGCCAAAAAACGGCTAAAAAATGGGTTTTTTGGACTTTTTCTGAATTTTTGCATGAAAGTAGAGTACTATCATAGGTAAAAGATGGCTCAAGCAGATTTTTTCAAAAAAATTTTGTTGGCTCAAAAGACGCATGTTTATCTATAAGAATCACTATTAGTAAGCATACATCAATGTTCTTAGTTAAATTACTCATTTTTTTTATGAGTTTGCACCCCCCCTTTTTAATAGGGGGGGGGGGGTGCCAACTTTCTGGAGGGCCTTTGTATTGGGGGTACCGAGATCTGCCGAAAAAACTAGGGGGGATGGGAATGTAGGGGGGGGGGTCAAATAAAAAAGGGAGGGTTTGGAAATTTTGGTCAATTTTCTAATCAAATACAAATCAAATACAAATTGTCACAGTGAATGATCGAGATTAATGAAAAACGCTAGTTATATTCTGTCATTGTTGGCTCGTGACTATAATACTTCATACTCTTTCTTGTTGATAATTTTGCTGGTAGGTGGGAAAGCGAGTTTCCTTCGAAACGGATTTTCTGTAAAAAAAAGGGGGGGATAAGATTTCATTACAAAAGGGGGGGATGGGTATATAGGGGGGGATGAAATAAACCTAGGGGGGTTCATACCCCTCTGCAAACTATGGATAGATGTTTTATTTGCTCACGAAGTCTTGACTATGAAAGAATATTTCAAGAGCATGAAATTTTGGTTTCAAACTTTTTTTTTATAAGAAACAAACGCCTAATTTTAATAGATCGTCACTATTTGTGTTCTGAATGATTGTTTAATGGTCACGCTCACGTAGATATCAATTATATAATATGTGTTAAATGCACAATCAGGTAGGTCCATAAAAGTATCACTTGTTATATTTGGTTCTTTGATTTGAATTCGGGAAAGTCTTAAGTCACTATAATAATTTCAGTGGTGATTGGAACATTCAACTCTTGGCTTTTGAATTTTAGAATCATGTCAGAAGGCGCTGGTAACAAGCAATGGAGTCCCTGAAATCATCAACATAATGTCTAAGAAGCAGGTAAGTTATCCAGTGGTAATTACATATCTTATACAAAACACTACATAGAGCATCTTTTTATCTTAAGCCTCAGGCAGGTGAAATATCATGATGCGCCATCTCGGCTAAAAATAAATCACGCACATTTTAGTGCCGGCAATTTGTTCTATTAAAACAAAAAAAATTAGCACTGTTGGAAACAAGGAGGTGAAACAATGGTCTAGGACAATTTTTTGGCATCGAAGTTTGGTCTACTTTAAAGATGACATATTTTTGCTTCGAAAAGGGCCGTAGAAGCTCAAGTTTGGGCTAATAAAACCCAGCTCTGTTTACCTGACTGGATCGGAGATCTCATCTAACAGAATTGTTTCTCGTCTTATAATCAAAGTTTGAAAACAGAAAGTTAAACAGAAATAGAAAACATTATTTGCGGATTTTTCCCGTGTAGCGGATAATACCTTAAGTGTATCTGGTATTTAATATGGCGGATGATGAAAGAATTTAAAAATTATGGCGACTATTTAATTTGGTGGATTTTATCAAAAACTTCCAAATCCGCCAAATTTAATCCCCGCTAAAATTAACACACTTAAGGTAATATATTTTGAGTAGTAAATGTAAAATTGCAATTCTTTCGTTCACAATATTCCAGGATGACATGATTTCAAAGATCGGGACATCCATTCTACAACAATGTGTCAAATATCAAGACGGTAGGTATTTGGAAGACCTTGATAACATTGACAATGAAATGACCAATAAAATGTTTATCTATAGAACAATATCCGGTAGAATAATAAGGCTTTTCTCTTGCTCTTTTTAAATGAAATCTTCTGAAAGAACTGGATCAGTTATATAAAAACAGGGGGTTTAACTTTCCTAAATCATCTATAATGTTGAGGTGCGTGGAATTGAAACTGAAATGTTGCAGAATCCTTCTAGAAAATCATGACAAATTGATTGTAGAAGTGGTGTTATAAGTAAAAGAAGGACTTCTAATTATATGCGCAAAAGTTGATACTGAAGATTTATTAAAAATTTGCTTGTGTGCAAAAATTGATACGAACGAAAGCCGGCACCTTATTCTACACCTTGGTTAAGACAATAGGCCTTTTCATAAATTATTTTGAGTGTAACAAATGACTCGTTTTAAATTTAGTTTTAAATAAATAGAGTAAACTTCTTATGAACTCCTCTGGGAATCAAACACCATAGCAATATTTTGAGAACGAGGTAAGCGTTGTTTGTGACGTAATTTATGAAAAGGTTTTTTCTTTCTTGTAATACAGATTTAGATGACTGTGTTAAGAGTGGACAAAAACAAGTCATCGAAAAAGATGACATTCAAATGGAAAACACAAACCACAGCAAATTGAAAAAGAATGTACGTCGTGCCAAACGGTCATTACCAATGAACGATATCTGCCAATCCATCAACGATCAAAAAGCTACCAATACTGTCACCAATGTCGACAGCAAAGATAATACAGAGATGATCGACATGCTCAAATCACAGCATGATTTATTACAAAAATTTCAAGATGAAATTAAAAACCTTCGAGCAGAAGTTCGAAGCCAAGCAGCCTCCGAATGCGGCTTTGATCAACAAGCAACTATGACACCGTCTAGAGGACGAACGCAGATGCATTATTACGCGACACCATCTCGTAGGTTGTATCCTAGACTATGCCCGGATACAGCGCCCAGTAAACGCCAATGTCTTGACGCCCCATCTGCTTCGTGGACACCTCAAAGGTAGAATCTTTTGCTGTTTTCTTTACCTTAAAACTAAAGCAACTATTGTTTAGTATTCTTTGAAACTCACCAGAATAAGATTTAGGAAAAAAGCAGTTTGTGAATGCATGAATATTTTTTGGGAAGCAGAAATTTGAAGTCACTGTTATTCTAGTTGTGGAAATTTATACAATAACATTTTTTTGCTATTACCTAGGTATGATATGAGGTGTTTGTTTCTTTCCTTTCTCTAGCACTGCTGTACAGAATACATGTTTCAATGTTTCAGTTAAACTTTTTTTTTGCGCATTCAATATGATCAAGTCTTCGATTTTCTAGTAGTATTTTTCACTCAGATATTTTCAAATAATTGTTATTTTTGGTTGGTTTTCAAGGCATGACATGAGCAGATTGACACACGGTTCCACAACACCATCAGTCCAAATGTTAGACAAAACACCTCAACGAAAATATCCTGATGAAGGAGACGATGATGTCGATGAAAGACCTGCTTTAAAAAAAAAGACGCATTCCTCGACATTTTGTGAAGAGGAATCTACACCTTCCTCATCATTTATGATGAAACAGCAATCCCTCTTTGAGAAAGTTCAGCTCTGGCAAAAGCAGAACGAACACAATCTCAATGCGCCATTACCACAAATTGATAAGGATGGGTTTGTCATGCCCACACCTATGGTTCGAAGGATTAAAGTTAAAGAGAACTTTATGTTCAAAACTCCAATGGTAAGACTTAACCTAATGCTTGAATCTGGTTTACACATTTAAAAAATTTCAGATTCGATTGATCGATTCTTTTATTTAGTTTGTACGTGGATAGCCCGCAAATCGAGGTCTTTTAGGCAAATTCCACGACCAGCCGACTCGGCGCTAGCGCCTTAAACCACTCTGCTATCGCTCATGTTTGAAGGTCATCGATTGAAATCGAAATATTTGATGATGTTCAACTTTTTTTTCATTTCTGTCGTTGCTTGACTTATTCGACGTTGATTTAGCCGTAAAACCAAATACAGTAGGGTTATTTCCACAACCTACCTTTCTGTAATAGGTGAATGGCCAGAAAATGCAGCCTACTATCCAATGTGCACCAAAGAAAAAAGAAGCAACCAAGAAACGATGTCCTACAAGCTCTGATGAAGGATTTTATGATCAGAATGGAGAAGGTACTATTTTGATTCACTTTACTTTTGATTAGAGAATTTCTAGTCTAGCATTCTAAACAAGTTTGAGTGAAAATCGTTAACTAACCTCATCTAGTAAAAAACTAATGAACTAATGTTGTATAATGCTATTGAGTAACCCGTCTATGCTGTTTATTGGAATGGATCCTTTCTTCCGAGAAAGTCTTTTATAAGATATAGTGATTGATGTTTTGTAAAGGGCTCATGGGCTAGAAAATCTAAGTTTCTAGGTAAAGGATAGAAAATTCTTCTTCTGGTCTCAATTAATTTTCATGGTCGTATTATAATTTTAAGGTGACAGCTCTGGTGAAGTTGTGTCTGGCATTCGCCGTACATTATCGTTCGATCATTCGCGAAACGAGGACGAAGCGTCGGTTATCTGCCACGATGAACAAAAAGCACCCGTCACATCTGTCAGTAATACTGCAACAAAAATCAATAAATCCTGCGTAGCCTGTCGACCTGATTTATCATTGAACAGCAAAAATTTGATCCAATTTCTAGAGCAGAAACATTTCACATGTCGCACTCATTTCGAATTTTTAAAGAAAATTCAAAAATTGTACGACTCTGTTAAACGAAAGGAACGGCCTGCTCCAGTTCTCAATAATGCAACAACGAAGATTCTACCACAACCAACCTTTCCAATGAAAACTCCAAAGAAAAGACTGGACACCACAAATACAGATTGGGAAAACACGTCTGTGTTCAGTTATCGATCGATTGCCTCTAGAAGAAGTCATGCTTCTGAGAGATCGGTACGTGATTTTTTCTACATTGGCGTGTAAGGTGAACTAAATTTCTGGCAAAATGCTCGAAAAAAATTATATAGCTTTCTTCGTTTCAGATTTTTTTCCAAAACAAAATGTTAAAATTCCATAACTCAGAGTTTCATGTACTTCGTACAATCATCAGTTACATGTTACTAAAGATTTACACTATTTTCTGCCCTTTGAGTGTGGTCGGGCATGGTCGATGACTTTTCATGACAGATTTGAGTGATTCTCTTACATTCGCGAATGAATTTCGCTGGGTCACGTGGTCAAAATATTTATAACACCTGACATGAATTTCGCAGTCTCACGTGGTCAAAATATATTTCAAAATTTATAACACCTGACTTGAGAAACATTGGAGCATACGATAAAAATTACCTCACTTTTTTCAAATGGCTTCACATAACGCGAGCAAAGTTAATTAACGTGAACGAAAAAATTCAAAACCTTTAAAAATATATATCATTTCTTTTGCAATATTGTAGGACGTGACGTACCGTACAAATATGATGACTCCCTCCCGACGGCGTCAACGCAAAGAATATACCGCAGAAGAAGTCAACTATATCATTGACGGTAAGTTCTTTTAACTATAAAAGATGCGGATAGCAATTTTCAACCGGATTGATAAAACCTTTTCAACCGTAGTCGCGCGGACTGGCGCGTGCCATTTGATTACTTAATTATCCCCTTAATTAGATCCAATCTTTTGTTGACACCTTTTTCTCTTGTACTTATGTGGGGAAAAACTGATACGAGTTTAGGGTGATAAGATTTTTTCCTTCAGCGGACGCAGATCTGAATTAACGGCTACAGACATAATCTAGCGGCCGAAGACCTGAATTAACGGCCGAAGACCTGGAGAAAATGAATTGAGTGGAAATTTGTTGTAAATCCTTTTTATGAATTTAATTGAGAATTGATTAAATTTGATATTTCAATAGAAATAGTGTTGAAAAAAAAATTTAAAAGTTAAAAGTTTTAAAACTAAAAACAGTGAAAATTAATACCAATACCTCGTATCGAACTACCCACCTTTCTGAACCATCGCAACTGATGCTATGCTGAGTGGCGCAGGCTAGTTTTTCTGACACTAACTTATTTATCAGGTATTCGGTCGGTGACTTGCTAAATCAGGTCTTCGACCGTTAATTCTGGTGTTCGGTCGTTAATTCAGGTCTTCGACCGTTAATTCTGGTGTTCGGTCGTTAATTCAGGTCTTCAGCTGTTACCTCAAGTCTTCTGCCGTTATTTCAGGTCTTCGACGGCTAAATACGGCCCGCGTCCGCTGACGGAAAAAATTTGCAATGGTCCTATCTCCAAAGATTAAAAACAAACGAATCGATCTCTTAAAAAAACGTTGCTAAAAATTGTCATTAGTTCCCGTTGAGAAACAAGGCACAATCGAATAAAGTAGCAGTACTTGTTTTCTCCAAAATATTGTCAACCCTATTAGCACAATAAGAAAAATGTGTCAGAGATCGTCCTGTCCAATTTTGGTAAACTGAGACTTTTGGCTATTGTTGAATGCACACTTTTTTATAGGGACACACATAGAAAATACAGATTAAAGCCTCTTTTAAACCTTTACAATTGAATACGAAAGAGCGTTTAGCCTAAAAGTTTCGGATAAATAATGATTGCCGAGGCTGAGCAAAAATTTAATTCTCATAACCTAAGGTTTGACAAATGCATCTGTTGCTCACTTTTTTTATAAGCAACGCCAATTTTCGGCTCAGAGCTGGAGTTGCTAAGGATTTTCCGGACTTCAGCCAAAACGTTGCTTATGGATTTTGGGCCAAAAAAATACCTAGTAACTTTAAAATTTTTGGCTTTTTATCTCATTTTTTGTCCAAAATACCTCAAATTTGGTATTCAAATACCATCGGTACACATTTTAATAATGTCGGAGATGCCTCTTTTATTGTTTTATAGGTATTTTTGGTTGCTATTCTTGTTGTACAAATATATTTATCTTCTATTTAGGTGCTGAGAGATACGGACGTCGTTGGAAAATGGTTCTTGATGCTTACCCATTCCAAAATGGTCGAACTGCAATCGATCTCAAAGATAAATACAAAAAGCTCAAGGTATATTTTTTTGCTATTATTAAGAAATATGACGTTTACAAAAAACTAAACAGTGTCTTTGATACTTTGCTATACAGTGGAGCTCCCCCCGGGGGGCACTGGGTTTGCGGTTTGACGGTATGTGCGGGCCAAAAATTGGCTTTTAAAATTGCACGCTTACAGTGCAGCAAAAATCAGTGAAAATCATACCCTTAGAGTGCATTTTCCCCCAAATTTTCGATCCCTTTCGTGCAAAAAATGGTCAAAATTCTAGCATTTTTGGTCAAAATATCTAGATTTTTCAAGAATTTTCTGAAATTTCTACCCTTACAGTGTATCTCTAGTTTTTCCGACCCTTACAGTGCATTTTAAACATATTGGAAAAGGTACCCTTAAGACCCGCACATACCCGTCGGTCCTTTTGCCCAGCTGCCCCCCCCCCCGGGGAGCTCCCATAACTCAAGGCCGGTCTCCAATTTTGCGCGAAATGGGCGACAGTTTGTTTCTTAACGATTTTTGCCCTGAAGAAAAGATCACGTCATAAAAAAGTTTCGCACGAACAAAAACAAAGTTGAAGGAAGTTATACTTTTTTCATCCGTTACGTCAATTTCGACCAATGGAATTGCTTCATTTTTCAACCGACCAATGGCCTTACAAAAACGTCTAGAAGTTTTCGCTCATGTCGCGCGAAAGTGGAGACCGGCTTTAACGGGGAACACAAATTAGTTTGATTTAAAGAAATTTTGAGTTATTGCGTAAGGTTTATAAGGCGTTGTTATTTGTAGGGACCATAAAACTTGTTCAATTTTAGGAGATATTCGAGTTATAGAGGTTTGAGTTAAAAAGACTCCACTGTCACTGTCTGTTTGATTCAACGCGTTTTAAATCTTCTGTATTTAGATATACGGTACACAGCCAACACCCAGCAGACCAGTACCTTTTACGACGCAAGAATTGGTTAACCTCAAACACGGTGTTTCCAAATTTGGTCAACAATGGCCTCGTATTTTGAAAGGGTATAATTTTGAGGGATGTCGCACACCGTATGATTTGCAAATGAGATGGGCCACCCTCATGAAAAATGTATAAGAGTGGTGGTGGTGTTTAATGACCTTTGAAATTCCTATATTAGAGATGCTATATGATTTGGACTGGTCTGAGCTATATTTCCAGATTTTCAATACTTGTTTTCGCTATGCAGAAATTTGAACTATTTCTTGCATTACACATGTCTCCTTCCTAACAGTATCAACTTGACAACAGAGGGTGCTAGAAACTCCTAGAAATACCTTCGAGATAAACCAGTAATTGGTTTTGATGGGTTGCCCTATTTAAATTCTTCTCATACTCGAAATTTATTGCGGGAGCCAAAGAGGGGCCCCAAAAACAAGTTCATGTGTAAAGCGGATCAAATTAAACCAATTAATAGCCAAAAGTGATCATATCGACAAATAGGATGTCTAAAAGTAAACTATTTTGTTGTTTTTACCTTCCAAGGTAATATCCCGCTTACTTTTCCGGGATATTTTCGCTGTTTTTTACCGGATATGGAAAATATATTCAATTTTACTTCATATTCAAGTAAAAGACTTCGATTGGAATCTCAGGTATAACCATGGAGGTATAAAGAAAAACTGGAGTTAAATTTGTTGGTAATTGGTCGTTAAAGTCTTTTTATTTCTTTTATAAAAAATCTTGTCATTTGATGAAGGATTGCCAAGTTTACAGACCTTTTTTAGGTCCCAATTTATTTTCTTACAACGATGTCAGAAATAATGAGGGTACTTTTTCACTGAGACTGTCTGGCGAAAATCGATTAGCTGAAACAAAGAAAATTGATAAGAAAGCATTACTGACTCCCAAAATTGTTGTCAAAGCGTTTACGACCCTTCGAATTTGGAGTTAATTACAGCATGGTTAACAAAATTTAATTGAAATGATTATAAGTCAGTCGTTTTTATAAACAGTAGTTCTCCAACTTCATTTTATGCAAAAACCAAACCATTTTACTTCTGATAAATGTTGATGCTCTGTCTGCTATTTTATTGCAAGCAATCTATTTTCGGTGTATCTTTGGTTTGATTGGTCATTAAGCCAAGAGAGCTCTACCCCTCTCTTGGAGAACGAAAGGTTTAATGACCAATTTTCGACGTTAAATCTGGAATTTTAATATGAAGCGATCAAAATCTGATGTTAAGTACGAATCTTCATTGTATATTTTTTACAACCCTTAGAAATTTATGAAAAGGACCGTTGATGAGAACCACTTATCCCGGGGGGGGGGACTCGATTTCGAAACGACGGTATGTGCCGCGCAAAATCTGCTTTTCAAAATCGTACCCTTACAGTGCAGTTCAATATGCCTGAAAAGGTACCCTTTCAGTGCATTTTCTCTTGATTTACCCAACCCTTATAGTGCACTATACTTTTCAGCTGTAAATCTGCGTGAAAGAAAAAGCTTGGGAAATTTTCTGTTTCAAAGAAAAACTGGGAAAATTATTCTTGTCAGCTGGTAATTATCAGACAATAGAAACTTTTTCAAACAAACGAGAAGTATAAACCTTTCTTTTTAACAATTATTTTGAATTTGTTTTAAAATTCGACCCTTGCAGTGCAATCTCACAGAAACACACCCTTACAGTGCATTTTGGGGTGCTGAAAAACCCCACCCTTAAGCGCGGCACATGACGTAGGCCAGATCATATGAGTGCCCCCCCGGGCCACTTATCTATCTAGCGTAGTGAAAAAGCACCCTGAATCTCGTCTCATCCAGTTTCTAACACTTAAAGAGCCAATGAGATTTCACCTATCGACAAAAGAGCTCATCAAAAATGCATATATGTATATATGAGATTATGAGCATGCATACTCGTCACTATATAATCGTAGTGCGAGGTTGGTTACAATTACATAAATCTCCTATTTTTCTTTATACCTCCCTGATATAATAACGACGGTATTGGTGTGTAAAATGGGAGTATTAAAGGGATAATCAGATGGTCTGAGATATTTTGCCTGCAGATAGCTTATAGGATTTTAGGAAAAACCTCTAAATTTTTCGGTGTACTTATTTTCCTAACTCAAGTTATGCCACTTTGAAATATCGAAAAATGGGACTTTTCAGGGACTTCTCACACTTTTTTCTATTGTTTTCAAGCAAAGGTTCAAAATTTCAAAGTGTCATAACTTTAGTTAGGAAAATAAGTACACCGAAAAATTTAGAGGTTTTTCCTAAAATCCTAGAAGCTATCTGCAGGCAAAATATCTCAGACCATCTGATTATCCCTTTAAGTGTTGTTGTTTAATTTTTCCATACTATTTTTGAGTGGCTTGGTGGAGATTGTAAGAATTTATGTACATACTAGAGTTTTATATATAGAGTTAATTTGACTTTATTTAAGTTATATATATGTTAGATAGTGGGATTTGTTGAATTATTTTTATTTATTGGAGTTGAAACAGAATTTTTTGATTGAATTAAGAATGGATATATCTACATATGTTTCAATTTTCCTTTTCTTTGGTGAAAAGCTTGGACCAATTATAACAAAAGGTAGTTATAACAGGTTATAACAAAAGTTTCTAAATGTACGAAAAATCTTGTTTTAACTAACGAAACTGCCTAACTTTCTGAAGCTCATTTTTCAATTACCCGAAGTTCTGGTCTTTTTCCGCTAGAAAAGTGGCAAAGGAATCTTAGTGCGAAAATGGGAAACAAAACGACGGTACTCTGTCTCGCAAACTATAACGCCCATCTAATGCGAATTGACTAAATTGGAATTATATCAAAAGCTTTCTTTTGATTCAACTGGTCTCTCAGAAGTAACACTTTTGAAATGCAGTCAGTATATTTAGATATTTGCTTAGCTCGCCAATATACTTTTTCTGTGTATCAAAACTTGTAAATCAGGTATTATTAGTGTGTTACCTCATAGGAAAACCCTTTGAAAAGGTCGTTAAAGTTCAAAAAAGAATTTTTTAGAAGCGTCGTAAAAGAATTTTTTAGAAGCGGTAATTAAAAACCTTTTTTCAGGAAATATCGAATATTGTTTGTTTGGATTTCATTTTATGTTGTAAGCTGCTTTGGAGGTGTTTAAACTATGTCATTCAAAGTACTTTATGTTGTTATTAATAACGTGGGTATGTCTGTATGTGTGGTTATCGGTTTAGAAATCTCTTGCTTCCTATTGAAATATTTTGTTCAATGATATTCATTCATAGCAAAATTGTCTATTATTATCAGGGTTTTAAAAACGGTGAAGTTCTAATGCTTGGAAAACAGTCTTGAAGCTATCATTACAAAGTGTGAGCCTGCCAATTATTTCCACATTACGTCTAGGAATTGTTGTTTTAAGGTGTACCTTAAAAATCCGAGTTAATTAACTTGAAAATTTTAGGTGCATCTTAAAGGGGGGGTTTGACGGTGTGACGGTATTAACCCTTTTTCTGTCGGTGTTTCGGTGTTTGAAGAAAAAAGTGACGGTATTTCGGTGTCAAACATGCCATGCGGTGACAAAATAAGGATTTTACCAAATTTTTCTGTCGGTGGTGTTGACGGTAATCCAAGAAATATGCGTCGGTATTTCGGTGTCTGCGACCCCCGTACGCCCCTCTCTCTTAAAGACCCAAGTTCACTAACTCGACATTTTAAGGTAACATTAAGAAAATCGAGTTAACTTTAACTCGAAAAACTAAAGTGCACCATAAAAATCCGAGTTATTCTTAAATTATGACGGCACAAAAAGTTAACTCTGTTTTTTTTAATAAACTCAGGTTTTCCGGGCCTCTATAGTCCAGAAGCATCCACCGACGAAAAATTCGTAAGTACCTGTTCTTATTTGCCAGCTGGAAAGATTTTTCGATTTTTCGAATAGATACCTCAATTTCCAGGGTACCAATTTTCTACTTAGAACAGATAAAATAATTATTATTCGTTACTAGAACAGATCGTGTTTATCCAGCCAAGCAAAGCTAAACAAAAGCCAATAGAACAGATACTAATCGGATTTCCTGTAAAATATCTGTTCTTATTTGCCAGCTGGAAATATTTCAATCATAGAACAGATCATAAAAATTAGTTTTCTTGAAAATATCTGTTCTTGCCAGCTGGAAATATTTTCAATGTTAGAACAGATCCCTAATTTCCAGCTGGAAACCTTTAGAACAGATCAGAAAGGAGCGAGTGTTTACGATACGGAACTTATTAGAACAGATAACGAATTTCCAGCTGGAAAACTTATAGAACATATTAAATTGATGACCAAAGCGGGCAGCGAGGACAAGGTTTAGAACAGATAGTATTTTCCCAGCTGGACCAAAATTGGGGAGCATTTATTTTAGAGAAAAGATCGGCCATAATTTTTGCTTAGAACTGATCAGAAATTTCCAGGTGGTAGATTTTTATGTAAGAACAGATCAATAATTTCCAGGTAGACAACTTTCCCGTTTTTCTTAGAACAGATCGCTATTTTCAGCTGGGACATGCCTTTAGAACAGATATTTTGAAGAAACGCCTCGGTGGCTGCTTTCGATAGTCTCTCGAGTACAATACAATTGTTTGTTTTGATGATGTTTTTCCGTTTTGGATGTCTATACGTATGTCTGTCATGTTTGCTTTCTTAAATTTATCATTTTATTTTCTAAAGAAATAGTATCTATCAAAAGTTTACTGATAAATTTGAACCTGTTTAAACACTAGAATATGAGAGTTATGAGAGGGTCTATATATCGTTTGATATTTTGTTTTTGTTAAAAACACAAAAGAGGATTTTTTCGATATTGAAATTCTATATACTATAAGTAAGACACGGCTTGATTTCACTAACACTTTCGATAACCAAAATGCATTGTATTTTAAGGTACTCTATTTTTCTTTAAAAATCTTTCAGACACAGATCGAACAGAATACAATAATAAAGACACTGTGAACGATGTGAAGACAATGCTGGCCTGCTTACCAAGAGCAATCGCGAGACGTGTCTCAAAGAATTCAAGGAAATTTATACTTAGAAGTTGGGTGGCAAATATGAATAAAAAAGGACCACTGTCCATTGCAGGTAATTGAATATTTTTGGTCAAACTAGAAAACCACATTTACATTACACGTGCCCCCTTTCGATTTCGACATACCACATTCCATAATTCGCACGTGTTCTCCGTTCTTTTTCGCGGGAAACTTCTGAACACGCTAAATATCATCCGTTTTAAGTTGTATTAGTTATTATAGCTCACAGATATCCTGTGGTGTAGCTTTTTCGAAAATGTACTTTCATGATATTGGAATTAGTTGGAGGCCATAATGGGGCGCGAAAAAGAAATTTTTGACAAAAGATTCTTTCAAATGTCGTGGTGGGTTAGCTATTCTTAATTTCTTACAAGCTTTTTCATCATCCAGCCCATAGTAAAACTTGAAAAATGGAAGAAATATCTCCCTTAGAGCAGTCTTCCACCGACTTACTACAACCTTTTGGTGGATCACGTAGAACATTTTCTGTGACTTCTGATGCTTCTGTTCATGAGTTGATGGGCACATTTGAGGATCGTAGTTTGATAAGAGCTGGAGAAGATATCCGTCTTAAAACTTGTGAAGATGAGAAGGTGACAGAGACAGCATTCAAGCAATGTAAAAGATGTTTAGGAGGCACTTGGGCTAAGATGAAACCTAATCAGTTGACAGTCACCTATGTTACGTAAGTCTCAACTTTATTTGTTTATAGCGGCCATCAATAATATGTTCCGTTAACGTTATAAACCACCTTCAAATTTCAGTTTGTTTGTTTGTTGGTTATGAATCTTTTCAGATTTTTTAAATCTAACAATCCACAAAATCTTTTTGTCCCCATGCCATCTTTGATTGGTCAAACTAAATGTGTGCACCCATGTTCTAAACTTAAAATTGGCTCTAATTATTTATATTACCAAATATAAGTTAGAAAATCCTGATAGAACCATCAATCAGATATACTCAACTTCAGTTGAGCTAGAATCTGAGAATGTCTGTCTGTCTGTATCTGTCTGTCACCTCAAAACTTTGGGGGGAGGAGCAGGCTTCAAAAATGGTCGGATTTGGCTGAAATCTGGAACACTTGTTCCTTTGGGTAAATAATATTTGTCTTTTTTTTCATTTCTCAAAATTTAGATTTTTGGGAATGTGGTCACAAGTATTAGCCTCAAAACAAGGCTAAATGAAAACATTGGGGCAAGCTGGAGACTTCAAAAATTGTCTGATTTTGCTGAAATTTTACACACTTGCTCGTTGGCTGAATATCTGGGGTTATTTTTCCATTTTTTCAAAATTTAGATTTTTAGGGGCGTGGTTACGAGTTTTAGCCTCAAAACGAGGCTAAAAACTTTGGGGCATGCTGAAGACTTCAATAATTTTCAGATTCAGCTGAAATTTTGCACACTTGTTCCTTGGGTGAATATGTGGCGTTTTTTCATTTTTTCAAAATTTAGATTTTTAGGGGCGTGGTCCTTGGGGTGTTTTTTTTCTTTTTTTTTTAGTTTTCATTTAAGGACGTGGAAGATGAGAAGGTCACAAAGTTTAGCCCAAAACAAGGCTAAAAGTTTTTTTATCAAAAATTTTATATTTCGGAGGTGTCAAACCGGGTTCTGGGCCTACTTTTTGAAAATTTGTATTTTTTATTAATACTTGTCTTCTGTCGTTTGTCTTGTTCTTGTCTCTTTGAACTTGTTTGTTTTGTCTGTTATCTAACCTTTTTTTTTTGTTTTTTTTTTTGTTTCTTTGTATTTGTGTAATAGTTTTTGTTTATTTTTCTATGTTTGTTAGTTTATTTGAACTGCGGGTCGGTTCAGGGTTATGGAATCTGGGGGAGACTGAGTGTTGGACGTCCTTAAAACATGTTTAAAGCCACTGCGCCTGTCGCAAGTCCAGATTGCATTACATTTTTGTTGGGTTTTTGAATGATTTTTGGTGTTTTTGTTTATGTGATTACTTTGTTTTTATTTCTGCTTGACTTTTTAAACTTTATGTCTATTGGTTTGTTGGTTCTTTTTCGCATAAAATTCTCATTTCCTGACAGAATGTTTTAGATTGGTTTGATTCATGTATTTGGAAAAATTCAAAAAAATAGAAAAAAACGCATAATTATAAAAAAATAATCCCTTTTTATGTTTCATCTTTATTTTATTTAGTATTTTCAACACTTGCTCTCCTTGAGGTCAGATCTCTGATCTTCACCATATATATATTTTTTTTATGTTTACAATTGGGCCTACGAGTAATTTAAAAGATCCTGAAGTCTATTTCTATTTGGTTGAGTCGCAAGAGGGTCTGAGGCCCATTTTCACAACTATAGATGCTTTCAATTAGTATATGTAATCACATGATAACGAGTGCAATTCGAATATAATTGCACGAGTGATTTTTTTGTTATTAATTTTCCGAGTCCGAAAGGACGAGGAAAATTCGAAACAAAAAAATCAGGAGTGCAATTTTCGAATTGTACGAGTTATTGATTATGTGATTACGAGCTAATCGCACAAATGGCTTTCACTACTTTTTCCAAGTTAGGAAAGTAAATTACAGAAATTACACTGAGAGTTTGATATTTTTCTCTTCTCTTTATGTCTTTCTTTTATTGTTGTTTATTGATTTTCTTTTTCACAAAATAAATTTCGAATGCAATTAAAACGTTCCATGCAAAAAAATGCAAGAAAAAACAATTTTGTTAACATTGGCGCGGCATTGGAGAGTGTGATTAACAATTAATTGCTCTCTGCAGGATGCAATTAAAGATTAATTGCTCTCTTTTAGGGCGTGCCAAATAAGAAAAAATAACCCATCGTGCGATTAGCCCCGTAACCACCTTGAACTGACTACCCAATTCCCCTCACATGGCATGGGTTGACCCGGGCAAAGGTTCATTCACTTGCCAAGTGAACCGCTGCGATTAAGAATCGAACTCCAGTTGCAGCAACCAAGGTCAATGACCACTATACCACAGCGCCTGAAGTTGAGCTAGTGCGGTAAGCATGTTCGACAAAAGAGGGGCTGTATCGTGAAATCCAAGGAACTACAGTGATGGACCGATTATATAAATATGGCAAAACAGTTTTTTTTAACATTGTTTATTTTCAATTTCGGATAGATTTGATTTCTGACCGACTTTTTGTTTGAAAATCCATTTTTCCAACGTTTTTTTTTGCCAACTGACAGACCAACTCATTTTTTTACCTTAAAACACAAAAACAGCCAATCAAAAGCATAGTCTGCTTATACATACCATGTTATTTGCTATAGGCAAAAAACGATAAAAAAGACGCAAAACAAATATTTTTATGAGCTCTAGTTCTATTAATTAAGTTACATAATACGCTAATGTGCATTATCATGATATTGAAAATAAACTTATTAAAAATACCTAATAAAATAAAAAAAACTAAAGCTAAAATGGGCTGCAATAAGAAGTAGTTAATGCAGAGCTACGAGGAGTGAGGAGTGAGATTGTGATTGCCCAAACAACTATTGAAAACATCCTATAAGGTTTTCTATAAGGTTTCATTCCATGAGTTTCTTAACCACATGATCAACCAAGTTTTCACAATTTGTAGATATTTAAATCTGCAAAATATTCCCATGGCCATAGGTGCAATTGGGCGTATCACTCTTATAAACTATTTTTCATGGAACTTTATTGTTTTTAAAAAGCTGATATAATCTAGATAGGAACGAAATTTTCTGTTTTTGATTCTAGACCAGCGGCCAAGGTAGTAAATTGTGTCACTTCGTAGGGCACCTCTTAGATCAGGGCAAATTTTTAATATTATGTCCCTAATATGGTGTAGAATTGACAAAAAAAATTTGCCTTTTGAATCTCCTGCAGTTTTCGAGTGAACCGATTTTTAGTTAATCGATAGAACTTATCAAGGGTCCCCCAGATACTACTAATTCAGGGCTATCCAGCTGTGGGAATGATTTTTTCTGAAAATGCTTCCAGAAAAATGCTGATGTCATCGGAAAATGCCAAAAACGTCTATTTTTTGACTTGAAAATGCCATTTCTCGGCACCAAGTGGTCAAAATTTAACAAATAAACCCATTTTCTTTATCTTCTTTTCACGCTGAATCAGTTGGTAGCCTCAGATATTTGATTTTCAGACTTCAAAAAAAAGCGTTAGTAAAGGGGGGACCCTTGATAAGTTCTATAGATTAACTAAAAATCGATTCACTCGAAAACTGCAGGAGATTCGAAGGGCAAATTTTTTTTGTCAATTTTACACCCTATTAGGAGCATAATATAAAAAATTTGCCCTCATCTAAGGGGTGCCCTACGAAAACCATTTTAAGGCCTTTTCTGAATCTCGGACGCTGGCCTATTCTATATTGCTTGAATTTCAAAATTTCATGATACAGTTGAACTCATGTAATTCGAATTCTCAAGGGACATAGAATTTTGTTCGAATTACATGAGTTTCAAACTAGATGAGTTTTCGTATTTTTGACCTAATTCGATAAAAAAAGTCTTTCCCAGGTTTACTTTTTGAACAATTTTTTGTATTTGTACTTGATGGATGCGTCTTTATTGATATACCATCCTCCAAGTCACGGAGAGCTTCATATTTCGTTTTTAAAGTGACTTTATGTTTTCTTTTTTCCCATCTTGTCTTGATAAGAAATGGGAGGCAGTGGACGAGCTCCAATTGAATGTAAAAAAAGAAAACATTTGATTGACAAAATGTCGAGTTTTTCAGCTTCAAAAACTCAAAAAATTCGTAAATTCGAATTACATGATTAAAATTTCTTGATGGGACCGGAAAATTTGTTCGATTTAAATGATTTTTCGAATTACATGGGTTCGAATTATAGGAGTTTTCTTGTAAGGTTTTCAAGGTAAATTCTGAGGGGACCACAGAATCTGTTCGAATTAAGTGAGTTTTCGAATTATAGGAGTTGGAATTACATGAGTTCAACTGTAAAAAGAAAGGTTTACAAATTAATTTCTTTAACGGGTATTGAATCATTTGATGATGTCTTAATCAATGTTGTGTATATCTTGTTAGTGTCATAGATATCCTTTTTATTAAATGAATACCACAAATACTGTATTACTTTTGAAATAAACGCCCCCTGCTTTCAAGTACACTCCCTCGAAAAAAATAAGCCTTTATCAGAAACAAATTGAAGGTACAGTTGAACTCATGTAATTCGAACTCCTATAATTCGAAAACTCACTTAATTCGAACAGATTCTGTGGTCCCCTCAGAATTTACCTTGAAAACCTTACAAGAAAACTCCTATAATTCGAACCCATGTAATTCGAAAAATCATTTAAATCGAACAAATTTTCCGGTCCCATCAAGAAATTTTAATCATGTAATTCGAATTTACGAATTTTTTGAGTTTTTGAAGCTGAAAAACTCGACATTTTGTCAATCAAACGTTTTCAATCGAACGTTTTTGATGTTAGAATTATTGTTTGCCAATCAAATGTTTTCTTTTTTTACATTCAATTGGAGCTTGTCCACTGCCTTCCATTTCTTATCAAGACAAGATGGGAAAAAGAAAACATAAAGTCACTTTAAAAACGAAATATGAAGCTTTCCGTGACTTGGAGGATGGTATATCAATAAAGACGCATCCATCAAGTACAAATACAAAAAATTGTTCAAAAAGTAAACCTGGGAAAGACTTTTTTTATCGAATTAGGTCAAAAATACGAAAACTCATCTAGTTCGAAACTCATGTAATTCGAACAAAATTCTCGGTCCTTGGTCCTTGAGAATTCGAATTACATGAGTTCAACTGTAGTATAAAACTGTAGTATAATAATAAATGGCCCTTCTAAATTCATTTTCTTTCTGGTCTGTAATTTGCCAAACTGTAACTTGCAACCTGTTACCTGTCAACCTGTTACCTGTCAACCTGTAACCCTGTAACATTTTACAGAAACCGAAAAATTTGATAAAAATCTGTTTATTTGAAGTAATACGGTATGAGATAAGGAAATATAAATCTATTGACCGGGAGTATGTCTTAGATATGCACAATTTGCTATATTCATTATCTAGGATTGAAGCAGGCAAAGGCGATCATTGCAGACAATAGTTTAGAAAGATATCTTTTATTATAACCCATGAGTTATAACTCGTGTTACAATCAACTAAACATAGAAAGAGAATATTTTTAAATGCAAAATATGATGATCAATATACTTTTTTAATTCTATGTTCAAATTTTTCTACCCAGCTTAGCCTGGATATCCAGACTGTAAACTATTTCACCGTCTAGTTTTTTATATTCTTGTCTCTTGTTTACGGTCTAGTCCAACTAACTCGTCTGCAGGGATATTTGTCACTGCATATAATACGAGTGCATCTAATTGGTCAGTACCCGCCCAGTCACTGATCTGCATTTTTGCGGGCTTTTTTCTATTTTTCTATGTGCGCGCATGAAAAAGGCTGACTTGGCAGAAAAAGGAAAAAAAATCAAAATAAAAACACAGGTTCATTTCTAAACAAAATGGCTGATGGAAAGGAGCCTTTATAAATAGTTTTGATGAAGATGAAGTTGGCTGATGTTTTTTCCTGTAGTGTATAAACTAGTTTTGAAATATTTATAGTTTGTAAAAAAGGTTTTATATGTTGAGGTTTTTTCTGAAATTTTGAGTCTGGATACCCAGGCTATACCCAGCCCTTTTGCTATGTTATATTCAAGAAGCTGGTATGGTTTAGCTTGATAATAAATAATTATTTATACAGAAGGGATGAAAGATAAAAAAAATTAGCTCCATTCATACGTCAGTCTAGATTCAGCCCCAGGCAAAAAAGAGCCCCACTGAAATTCAGGCCGCCCTAAATATTCCAGGATTCAAGGGCAGCCTCTAGCACCATTACCTTATCATTGTAATTATTCAAAATAATTGGATACTTTTTTGCTGTTTGTCATTCTCTATATCATAATGCTTTTTGGACCTAGGCCTATTACTCACCTGTGTAAAAAATTGTGTTTATGTTTATCAGTTAGCTGCGTACTCATTATACCATTTCTGTGCTTAATATAAGAAATTTGAATAAAAAAAAGAGGGCTAAAGGCCGGTCTCCACTTGCGCGCGCTGTGATCGCACTTTTTGGCTTCAATCCTTTTTGCTTGGTAAAAAGATTACGTCATAAAAGTGTAGCGCGCGCTCAAAAAAAAAGTTGAACTCATTTCAACTTTTTTCAACCTTTACGTCAGATCGCGCCAATGGGGTTGCTTCATTTTTCTTTTGACCAATAGCGTGGAAGCTTTGTTCGAAAAAGTGCGATTGAAGCGCGCGCAAGTAGAGACCGGCCTTAAAGGAGTTGGCCCATCACAGTTAATCACAATAGAAAAAGCACCCTTCCCTTTAAAGGAATCGAGTAGCATTTACACGAAGTGTCTTGATTATCACATTGAAATATCACAATTTTTTTATGTATGAACGTAAAGTGTTCCTTGCCAAATCAAGGCGTTAATATGCGCACAGTAGTGTGTTTAGTGAATGTACTCACTAGAAAACTGTTTGATGTACATAATGCACACTAAGGCCCATTTATATGTATTTTTAACACAAGTGAGTACCAAGCTTCAGTAATTGAGATGACGAGATAAAAGTTAAATATGACTCCAGACCACTGACCTTTATATATCCCTGGACCAAGCTATATCCGCTGTCTTTGATCGTTTTTTTTAAATTGGTACTCAAGAAGAAGCCATTGCAATATTACAAATTAACGTCTAACGGCGCTACATTATCAAAAGTATTTGAGGAAAAGTAGATCTAGCGCTCTCGATACTTTTTCACTGCTATTGAGTAGTGCCGCCATTAGGGTACCAATTTCAAAAAAACTCTGATCAAAGATTTTTGGTTGGTTAGGATTGAGTAACTTGGTCCAGGGATATATAAAGGTCAGTGCTCTAGACAGCCCAGGCCTTCCCTGGAAAATCTTATCTCTTCCTAATATAGGAGCTGTCCCCCAAAATATTTGAAAATATTCAGCTCTTACTTTCTTTTGTTTCTTTAGGATATGACCCCAAAAACTGCAGAGGGAGCTGACGCTAGCATTGCTTTTCTTAAACAAAAATTATTATAAGCTATTTTTCGATGTTTTTCGGTTAAAATAAGCCATATTTTAAACAAAAATTCCTCTCAACCCTGAAATTAAATTCCACTAAACTTCCAAATTTTGAGCTGTGAACTGCGAAAATTTCTTTCTGCAAAAATTTCTTCTCTTAAGGTTGCAAAAATAATTTGACCAGTATGTTCAAAATTTCCTCCAACCTCGAATTACATGTTTGAATTTCTATTGTAAATTTTCTTTTTTTTTCCTTATTTCAGAGGAGGGATGACCAATTATTTATATCTTTGTTCGCTTCCGGATGATGTTATCACACTAGAGAATGAACCAAGAAAAGTTCTCATGAGAATTTATGGAGAAATTGTCGATCTAAAACAAAGATTTTATGAATCCATAATATTCACTGTATTGTCAGAACGGAATATTGGTCCCAAGACATACGGTGTGTTTTATTCGGGGAGAATAGAAGAGTTTTATCCAGTAAGTGATTTTATTTTAGTGATTTAGACTTTCATTCGATGCCCTAATTTTTTTAAACTGCCTAAACAATAAAGAGGCTATTGTCAATGCTTCAGAAATTGTCTAGGTCTTGTTTTATTATTCTGAGTCGGTTGGAGGCACATACCTTATCTGTAATAATGGTGACATTAACTAAAAATTCTTATATTCCTTTTAAGGTCCTAGTTAATGAAATTGAATCATTTTCTTTTACAGTATCGCACCCTGGTAACACAAGAACTGAAGAATCCAGCTATACAGAAGACAATCGGAGAAAGAGTTGCAGAATTTCATTGTATGAAGGTTCCACTTAATCAAGAAGCACAATTCATTTGGGAAAATATTGAGAAGTATTGCTTTAAGATATCATTCTCTTGACAAGAAAATGGAGCAAGATTCTTGTACCATAATCTATTGTAGGGTTAAATTTTAATAAGTTTGGTTAAATGTTTGGGCGAAATTGAAGCAATATTTGAAGTCAAAATTCTTTGTAAACTTACTGCCAGAATTAATCAAACTCTAAAACTAGTACTCTTATTAAGCTAGTGCAAAAACATTATTATTTTAATTATGAATTTTCGATGGATGTGCAAAATCTCATGAAAAAGTCAAATTGTTTGGCTCATTTTGTGCTCTTATTTTGGTTCCCGCACTTCCCAAAATTTCAATCCATAAATAATAAAAGGTCCATTTTTTTTAATAGGTTTTTATCAATGATACTGACAGTCGAATTTGAAGATGCAGAAAAACAAGAAAGATTGGAAGCCATTTTACAAAGTTTTAATTTTGAAACTGAATACATATGGATGAAGTAAGAATCGTTTTTCTGTAATTCGAATAAACTAACTCCCGTTCGAAAATATTCCACATTTACAAATTATTTTTATTTCTGAACGACAAACTTTTTTTAGGTTCTTTTTGCCCCTTTGCTTGTATTCATGATATGCACAACTGCAATAACTGCACGAAATTATGCAACTTTTCTGTTTTTGTTCCACCCAATACGTCACTTTTTCTATTGTTTAAGTGACGCATTGGATAGAAAAGTTCTCAGAAGACTCTCCAGATGGTGCATATCATATCATTAATAGATTTGAAAGTGACCAACATCTGTGATAAGATTCCACAAACAATATTTCCTTATTCTTTAGATCGATGCTGATGAATGTAAAATCACCAATTGTTTTCTGCCATAATGATGTTCATGAGGGTACTGTATCAAACAATTTTGAGGCTGTTGAAATACAACCCATTGTTATTGGCCGTCATTCTTTTCATTTTTGCTTAATAAATGCCTCTTCTCTATCTATCTCCCCAGATCTTATTAGGATCCCCTTGTTTTTAAATTTTCGGCTTTCAAAGTAAAAGTCCCTTTTGTTACTCAAAATATCTTAATTTTATTACTTCTTTTAACTTAATTTAGGGAATTTAAAAGTACACTTTCCAACCCCCGGGTAATTAGGTCACCCCTCTTTATATTAGAATCTGAAACTATTGAATATTGTCGCGGGTGGGCCGCCACGGCTCAATAAGTAACTCCCGACAATAGTCCTCAACAGCAATATTTATATATTTGTCCCCGGATTAGTTCAGGATCCCAAGCTATTATTGGAAGAGAACCGATTAGGTATTATAGGATTCAAAGCACGAGTAGTAGCAAGATTCAAGTTTGATGCATCAATGTTTCAATAAAATGAATAACCGTAAAATCCACGTGATAAAGTCTCAGTAATCAATTCAGTCATAATAAAGTCAATAGTCAATAATGTCAATGCCATTTAACAATAACCCTCCGCTGTTGGCTCAGCGGAGTCACTGCTTCATTTCACTCCTTCGCGCATTTATCAGCGTCATTTTACATGTATTCTTCGGTGTCAAACAATAAATCTCCCCAAATAGGGAGAATCAACCTCGATCAGAGGCAGTTTGAAAGACCCTTTTTGTTTCTTTGTTCCTCGTATTTCGTTCAGTAATGCACAATATGTGGCTTTCTACAGTTCATCACGTGACAATATCTAGCCTTTTCGCAAAACATGTCCCTGGACATTTAACACAATCACAAATCCATAACATTATGGGCAAAGCAACGGAAGCTAATATCAAGAAGGAGAGTCCTCTTAAATTTTCGAAACTTAAATGGAACTTAAATGGAACTTAAATATGCTCCTTTAAAGATTCAAAAAAATTCCATTTATAGGGAATTTGATATATGTTAACGATGAGATCGGTCCAGATGATTTCGACATTCGATTGATCGACTTCGACTACAGCAGTTATAATTACAGGTGATGTATATTAATTCAATATTGAAATAAACATGGCTTCTATGCCCCCTTCACTTAATATTTGTAAGTGAAGATGATGTCATGTTTTCTAACGGATGCACCCGAAAAAAGCCGGATTTCGACCTTTTTATATTATTTGTATTAAAGAGGGGTCAACTCAAAGTAAACACATATCACTTATATGAATTGCTTTGATTTTAAGAAAATGGCCTTTAAATAAAGATCTTTAAGTTGTTCTTTTCCAACCGCTAAGAATGTTATGGTGCTTGTTAGTTAGCAACATTGCTCTTTTAAATATTCCTGCTTCATCCAATAACTTTTAAGAATTTTCACCTCAGCTCTATAGTTTTAAGACCAGGAGTCAGCTTGAAGACTTTTCAATTTTGTCTCTCCTATCAAGTTTCATATAAGAATAATTAGACTCTGTTGAGGAGCAAGCTCTGCTTCTCCGTTCACCACAAGCGATTGTGCGAAGCTAGCTTAGTGTTTGAGCACTCTGGTGACAACAGCAGTCTATGCTTGCTTACCCGAGCCGCACTGATAAGTCCTGGGAAGGACGAAACACGTGTCTGCGGATAGATGTAAGAATAATTTTAAGAATATTCTTCCTTATGTTTTTGAAAAATAGCGACTAATGGTTAGTAAGGTAACTTGAGATTATTTTAAATAAAAAATTTACAAAGGGGGTTTGATCTTGAATTTTTAGTGAGACTAGCAGTAAAAAACATCCCTCCCTGAATTGGCAATCTTGATTATTCTCAGTATCTGGAATGTTAATTTCTAATTATTTTAGAGGATTTGATATTGGCAACCATTTCTCAGAGCATCTACATGAATACAGCGAAGATTTTCCTGACGGTGTTATTTGCACACAAGAGAATTATCCTACCCGAGAAGAACAGGTTTTACATTATAATAATTCTTTTGAATTCCCAACTTTTTTTAACTCTCATATTAAATTCTTTCAACAAGTGACTGGCAACCACGAATGCTGACGAATTTCATTTCTTTAACAAATAGATTTTGATATCGTGACTTGCTTTTTTATAAGAACAGGTAGTAGGCTATGTCAAATACTTAACAAAACAAAGTGTGTACTAGGAAAGAAGGACTGCAGGTATTACAACTGATAAGGGTATTTTTAGACTTTGATAACCACTTACAATTTTGGAACTCCAATCAAAAAACGTTTGACCAAACCTGATTTGACTGAAATTCGGTACTCTTGTTCTTTGGGTGAATATCTGGTGGAGTTTTTTTGGTGGACTTCAAAAGCGGTCAGATTCGGCACACCAATTTATCAGAATTTATTTTTGGGCCCGATGGACTGTTAATATTATATCAAGAATATTTACAAGATTTACAATAGGGCCCTTGAATAATTTAAAAGATACTGAAGTTAAGCCAAGTTAAGCACGATTGACAGTATAAACAAAAATCCTCAAGATTTATACCATCTTTATGACCTTATTACTCAATTTATTTTCAAAAATTTATTTCACAAAAATCTCTCGAGATAATATCTCAATAGTTACCTACTGTACTGTTTGCTTAGATTGATAGATTTGATATTTTACGTGGATAGCCCAGTAACCTAGGACTTTCAGACAGTCTTTCGATTGTCTTCACGAGGTCCACGGCCTGCTGGCTCTGGTATCTTTCAACTGAATGGAACATTGGAAGGAGCGGGGATTCGAACCGTAAACCCCTTGGTTGAGACGCTGACTCCCTAGACCACTTGGTCCTTCCTTGCTTAGCTGATCAGGCCTGGACTGAGTGTAGTTTTCCAGGAAAATCTGTCCTTTGTAATATTGGAGATGATTCAACATAGATTGAGTGTCGACTCGGATTTGATCTTTCAACCTTTTTCAGAGATATTACTCAGGCAATGTTGAAAAACTATTTTAAAATTAAATAGAAGATCTAACAAATGTAACAAAAAATTACTTTTTCAGGAGAACTTTGCACGATCATATCTTGATACTATTCAACGTATGAGAGTGAAGGTGCTGACAGGTGAAAAAGACCCCTTGAAATATTATTGTGATTATGATGCTGGAAGTGTTGACGAATTACTCAACGAAGCTAACAGGTAAAATCAACAACGTGGTTTGGGTTCTAGTATGTGAGGTCGGATGAGGTCAAGTCATTTCAATGACTTTAATTTGAATGTAAACTATATCTTCAGATTTTCACACAAGGGCTGGTAATAGATGGTAAATATTATCGCCCTTAAAGGTGGCGTCCTGGGATTTTTTAGGACGACGAGACGGATTTTTACAAACAGATTCAGAAATTAGATATTAGACTTCGATATCAAATCATTATTTTGACATTTATAATGATCAATAGCTTCTTTTTTGATCCGGGAGGCTTTATTAACAAAACGCACCCATGAAACACTGATTTCATACATCTTATATTACACATTAGATAATATATCGTTTTAAAGACCTTTTTAACCAGTGTGTTAAAAAAATCGCATCGTCGTTCAAGAGATAAGACGTCAGGCTTAAACGCTTAATCACGACATTTTAAGGATTAACATTGCACTGACAAGAAGTCAGAAAAAATTGTCTAACTTGTTATGTTCATCTTTTCTAAAATTCCTTTTGTGAGTTAATACGAAATTATTGACTACTTAAGCAGGGGGAGATTTTATCGACGATCAAGTGTTGCTTCAAGTATATTTCAAATTCGTACTGTCAATCATCACACGTGACTGCATGTCAAATTCGGACAAAAATGACAATCTAAACTTTTTAATTTTTCAAACTCTGTCGAATTTCATTTACTGGACCAGATAATTTCTAAAAAAAGTACTTTTGGTGTGGTTCCAATGTCCAAATAAAACCTCTTACTCTTAATATTTATAATACATTGTCAAATGTATTGAGATTTTTTTTGTTGTTTCGCTATATTTCAAAATTTAAAGTTCAGGCGAGAATGGAGATTTCCACCTTATTTCATCGAGTTTTTCGATTTTGTAAAATTTACACATAAATCACATAAGTCTTTACTCATTGTTTCATTTCTTTAGTCAGGTCCTTTTTACTCTGTGTCGGACTTAAAGTTGTATAAGTTTGATAAATTCTCCGCTCATTTTTTCAAACCACACCCTACTTTTTTACGTTTTTTTGTCCCATCATGAATCCTGTTTTCGGTCATATGGTAGATGCAAGAAAAGGAAAATTTTAGTATCAATATCCTTTGAGTTGGACGGAAAGAATAAGATATATAAGTCAACCAGAAGGGTTTTACAGTTTAATCTCTAAAAACTCGACCAATTTTAATTCCCTGTAATGCCGATCCATGAAAATATGGTAATAGATTTCGATTTTCATTGATTTTGTTATTTTTCTGTATCAATATTTTTGTTATTTTTCCCTTTTTGGACCTACCCCAGTGGGTGGATTCCGTCCGTCTGATGCAAGCTTTTCTCGGGATTGGCTCATTCGATTTTTAATGAAATTTTGGACATGCAAAATGGCAATACCTAAAATGTGACAGAGCCCGATTTTCAATAAACATACTTTTCCTGTCGAAAATGCCGGATATATGCCGGAAAAACCGTTTGTGTGGCATTTTCTCGGGATTTCATTAGTTTTTTTCTGATTTTCTGCACAAAGATGCGTATTAGTAATGTCCATAACATGGCCGAGTCCGATTTTTTAGAAACATTTATTTCCGGCCGCAAATGCCGGAAATATGTCGTTTCTTATTTTACTTCCTTTTCCATTTCCATTCTATATTTTTCATTAGATATGTCCAATATGCATTGTGCTTGTTTTTGATAAACTAAATTTACTTCCACGGAAAATCTTTTTAGGAAATAATTTTCAGGTGTGCTTAAATACCATTTTCGAATAACTTTTTCTTCAGTGGGATAAAAATCCGTATTGAAAACCCAATGGGGATAGAAATCCTATTGTTCCAAGGTTAAAATATCCACTGGGGATGGTTTCGGAGTGAAATTTTTAAGCACTAAATTAGGAATGGAGATGAAACCAAAATCAATCTCTGAGAATGAAATTTCAGGGTATTTTCCAACCGGGGACAAAATCTTTGCCAAATTTGCCTGTGGGGCTAGGGCCCAGCGGGTCTGTGACACAGAAGTATCTTTTTCGTTTGCAAATGATAGACTATGATATGTTTGTTGAATAAACTAATGCAAGCTCTCTCTTACGCTTTCCGGTACATCCAGTCTACCCTCTGCATATCTTACGCTTTCCGGTACATCCAGTTTTCCCTCTGCATACCTATAATTAATGCCCCCCTTAATATGTCCAAATACACCCCTAGCTCCTGAAATATTGCCAATACACGTTTTTTTTTTTATAAGGAACCTTAACTTTGCTTTGAGCCTGGAGTTCCTTATTTTTACATAGAATTTCAGTCTCAAAGTTCCTTATCGAGTTCCTTACTACATAGGAAATTTTGAACTTTTTGACCCTTGAAAGATCAAAATTTGGTCAAATTAGTCCCAATAAGGTACATTATTTTCAAATCCACTTATTCTCAGCCTGAGCAGTTCCTTAACAATTCCTTATTTTTTGAACCATTTTCAGCCTCGAGTTCCTTATAAACGTGTTCCTTATAAAAAAACAACGTGTAATTGATTTTCCAGCTAGCAGGTAGCGTGAAGCTAACTTCCATATAGCACTATTATACAACGTGAGCTCATAGAAATTGATTTAAATAACTTTGTGTACCGGTTGAAAGGTTTCAAATCCATTTATTTAACACAGTATTTATCAAGCTTACGAATTTTAGCCATTAAGGAAAAAGGCTCAACTATGTTTCAATCTTAGACAAGAGCTAGCATTAGTTAATATAGGAAATGTCATACATATCTTCATACTTTTTCCGGAACGACCCTTCATATAAGCTATAGATGATTTATACTTCTAAATCCATTTGTATCTTTATACCTTAAGCTTCTTCTCTTAAAACTTTTAGAACTTTGTAAACATATCTCATTTTTTTTTTTTCTGTAGCAAGTGTTTGATTTTAAACTTTGATGACTGATAATCAGGGTCTTTAATTCTACCTTTTTTCTGTCACTTATAGTTTTAGAATCTTTTAAATCTCTTTCATGATGTATGTACTTTTTTGTGCGATTTTCATTGCTTGACAGTCAAACTACACGTTTTTTATAAGGAACACGTTTACAAGGAACTTGAGGCTGAAAATGGTCCAAAATTGACACAGTTTCGCGATCCCGAAGAAAAAGCTTTGATCAAGATTTTTGATCATGCGGTAGCACTACTCAATTTTGAACGGAAAATTTAATTGAAACACTACAATTACTACAATTTGACCCAAACGGGTAGGGCTACCATTAGGGGTACAATTTTTCTAAATACTCAGATTAAAGATGGGCTTAACTCATTCCGCATGTGAGGGAAATCGGGTACCGCCACTAGATCTAGGACTCAAAAAAAATACAATGTTTCTTCTGTATAGTTCGATTACTGTTATTTTACACTTCCCCACAATGCACCGCGAGCAAAAAGCAAAAGAGACTTTCGTGTGTTATCATTTTCCTTTCTTTAGGGGAGGGCGTGAGAGATTATCGATGAATCGGCACTGGCGTTATTTTAGATCGGTTAATCGGTACTGAGGGTAAATTGATCGGTAATCTGTATTTCAAGAGCCTATCAGTATCGGTACAAAAAAACCATGTTCTTTTCATGATAGATATTTTCAATAAAGATTTAATCTGAAAAATATCCGCTCGTTCGCTGCTCCCATATCATCTTTATCCCCTTTTCAGAAGTTCTAAACTCCCGCTTGAAATTCAAAATGAAATTAATCTCACCCCTTTGGAATTGTGAATTGTTACAGATTTCCAAATACGTATTACCTTTGTAGAGGCCTACTGAATTTTAATGGTAATATTTATTTATCCATTAATCTACCCTCTGCTTTTTTATTCATTTTAGGTTTGCACTTGCAGCAAATTTCTATTGGGCTGTCTGGTCCATCATTCAAGAAAAAGTCTCTAAAATCTCTATGAATTATCTGGTACGTCATTTTCGTATATCATGATATAGTTAAGTTTGAAATCTCGAACTTAGAATCTTATCTTTTTTCTACTTCATGAACTTTCTCAGACTCACCTTTCTTTTCCCTTGTTTGATCTAACCTAATGCATTTTTATGTACCGTAAGTGGATAAATTTTCGCGAGCAGATATTTTCGCGAGACAGTTTTTTTTCAAAAATAATTAAATTTTTGCGGGATTTATTTTCGCATATCGGTCCCTTTTTCAACTAATTTCTTTCATTTTAAAGGTTTAGCAAAAAACCTAGGGTTTTTAGTGAAATTCTTGGTTTTAAAATTTTCGCGAGCATTAAATTTCGCAAAACTCGTGAAATATATTCCTCGCGTAAATTGATTCACTTAAGATATAATCGACTGTATTTGTTGTTGTTTTTGCTGGAAAAAAATTCAAATCAATTTTGTTGACTTTTAGAAACACACTGAAGATAGGATTGTTACTTATCGTTTGTTGAAAGACAAATACTGCAGCAACTGAAACGAGCTTGCGTAAACTATGAGAACCCTTGCAGATGTAGAAAGGTATTATAATATAGTTTAGTGCTTCAAAATTCGGTTTTTTTTATCGAAAGACTAAACCACAGAAACTTCCATTCTACCAGGATTGATTAGATTTTAAATGATAATATTCTCTGAGAAAACACAAACCCTTTTTTAGAAGATGATGCATATTCTATTTGTTACTATTGACTGTGTATTCGAAAAACGCTTCTATTTCAGTTATGCAATTTTCTTAACAACCTTTTGTGGTGGAATTTTTTCCACCAAAGTAAAATAAGAAAGCAAGTGTATGGCCTTGTGACAATAATATTCTTCCTCAATTCTCGAATCAAAAGATTTCCTTAGCAAAGGATTCAAGATTTTTAAAGCCGACTCGCATCCCTTATAACAAAAAGCATAAGAGGAATGTTGTCAGCCTAATTTATTACAGCTCCACTTCATAATGACTAATCACACTCCATGTACTAGACCCGTTGGGACCTCCACCCCCTCCCCTGGCTTCGACCAAAAAATCGTAGTCGGTAAAAATGGTATTCTTGTAAAATTTTTAGTTTAACCTTTTGATTTAACTAAAGCAGATATAACACTTTAATGTAAGATTGGTAGTATTCATCTAATTTGTAGGATAATAATCTTGCCATTCCTTCTGTTCTGAGTCCAGTTCTAAATTGCTGCAATATTTTATTCACGTGATCGTTTTCAAATAAAGATTCATCAAATGTTATCCGAATAGAGGACAACCCGAAAAAACCATTTCATGATCGCAATGACTCACTGGAGATCGGGACTCATTGCACTTTTCCTCTTCTTCTTCAAAATTTTAGACCAATAGGAAGAGTCCATTGATCTCAATTACCCCTGATTCATTTCGACCATGCATTTGCCTATGGTCCCTATGCGAATACATAACAATCAAAAGCTAGAATAGTTTATCACCCCTGAAATTTATTCATATTAGCATCGACCCTTTATTTCAAGGCAAATTTTGAGCAATATAAGAAAATATAGTTCAAGGTTTGACTCTGTCGAATCGGATCAAGGGGTTTGAACTAACAGCATACCACGTAAGCAAATGCCTCTCTAACTACTAAAATAACACGTAGTAAAACACTGTCGGACAAGGTGACACAAGGCTTTTATACTTAACAAGAAATTCACACAGATTAACCTCAACTGATCAACGACTAATTAACATCAGCCAAAAGAAAAGCCAGGTAAAATATAAAATGTAAAATTTATCCTAGATATCACTCCTATGGACCTGCAAACAGGGCCTTTATTTTATTTAAGGCTACGATCTACTCTTCCTCTTAATTCGAATCGACCAAGATGAGGCTGTATTAAGGGGATTTCAAATTAAAGAAGTTTATTATTTCCTCCTATTTCATTCAGTGTCATAGGAGAGACTTCTTGCGCTAAATTTCACATTCTTACTGACCCGTTCAAAGATAACTCGGAAAGCCCAACTCCAAGACCTTGGCGACAACTTGAAACAGCGATTATAATTAGAAACATTTGAAGACAGTATTCGAATATTCAAGATGAGAAATTCACCAGTACCTGAAACTGTTGAACTGTTGTTAATCTCGTCGTTGAAGTTTACTTTTAACTCAGAGAGAATTATATAGACACTTTACTGGATACGCATGGAAGAAGCAAAACATGACATATTGTTTTTTTATATACGGATAATTTTTTTACGGATAGGACTTATTACAAGGTGGAAAGAGTCTTTTATGATAAATATATATAGTAGTTTTATTATTTCTTCAATATGAAGAAGATTTCGTTAATGTCAAGACAAAAAAAACTTTTCATTTCCATTCTAGAGGCTTTTTTGGGTTGAATCTTTGCAGAAATACACCCCTGTGTTACAGACCCGCTGGGTCCCCGGCCCTACTGGAAAATTTGGCAAAAATTTCTTTTCGGTGGGAAAAATACCCTATAATTTCAGCCCTACGGAGAAATTGACTTTGATTTCATCCCCATTTGAAATTCATTGTTTAGAAATTGCACTCCAAAAACTGGATTATTTAACCTTGGAACAATAAAATTTTTATCCCCATTGAGATTTCAATCGAAATTTTTATATCTGCTGTAGGAAAAAGTTTAATGAGACAGGGGTGTAAAAATTATATGGGAACTGGAACTAGAAGTGAAGGGCGATGTAGTCATCTTCAATACTAAAATTATGGGTCTTATTATCATTTTTTTCTGAAACTATATACAATTATTATGACAAAAGTATAACATGGAAATTATAATAATTATAATTTGTAAAATCATAATGTTACATTTGAAGATTTATGATAAACAAAATTTTGTAAATACAAAATGCTTTATAATTCTAACCTCGAAATAATGTTGATTCTTTAAATGGAAATTAAATGTCGTTTTAGAGATGTAGATAACCTTTTTAATAACAAGAGCAAAACACTCTATAAGTATGAAGAAATCACGTTCGATTTTGATAATCATTTGTAATACCCCCAAAATTGAATCTTAATTTGAAGCTGGTATGTAGTCTCAGTAAATATAAGAACTAGGAAATTTGCCTGAGACTTATTCATATTTTCGAGATATCAAATTTCAAACAACTAAAAAACTATAAAAAATTTAAGAAGAAAGCATCTACCCAAAATTTCAAAATATGGTAATACTCTTAGGACATTCGTACCTTTTTATTCAATCAAGCATGAGTATTCTTATAGAGTATGTTCTTATAGATAAAAAGTAAATTTCTTAAAAAACTTCATTGATCGTCTTTCTCTTGCTTACTACTGGTTAGCGGCGAATTTTGTTGTTTTTGACAGTCTAATTCATTGTTATTCGCTTCTTTACGAAATGTTTCTGCTAAGATTTTAACAGCTTCTAGTAAGAAAGCGCTTGTACGACAATTAGCTTCTTTCTCTTCCCGCATTCGACCTTCTTCAATCTCAAGTCGTTTCTTTTCAATTTCGATCAAAGTTTTCATTTGTTTATACTGCAGTTGCAATAGATCCTGATTGAACATAAGGTGTGTTTGGGCGTTCTTAGCGTAATTATCAGCCGTTGGGGCGACACCGCCTCTATACAGTTGTATGTAATTATGTCTGTAATGGTGTGGGGGTGGAGGTTGTGGTGGACCCTGTGGCGGAGTGTAATAATTACACGCGTGATTTCTAGACTCTCCCCCTTTGGTGGAAGGCTCACTTTGAAGGTTGATCATTTGTGCAGATGGGGGTGGCGGCGCCATGTTGTACTGTTCCAAAGGTGGTATGGGAAGGGCGGAAGGCGGCTCCATTTGTTCTTTATTGAAATCCTTCTCTTTAGTAGATTTACCACTTCTTGACGTGTATGGGGCGGGTTTAGTGCAACAACTTCCCGAGCAGGGTTCTCCGCGATGATGCATCCGACTAAAGTTAGATGGAATGGAGGAAGCTGCATGATATGGGTTGCTTCCTCCATACTCGCTTTTCATTGCATAAGCAGGTATCTTGCGAGGTGGTGGGTGGCAGTTAGCCGAAGATGTAGTTGTTGGGGGATAGTACAGTTTGCCATGATCTAGATCAGGGTGCTCGTTAAATTCTTCAGTCGAACGAACAGATGATTTTCTTTTATTTGTTGTGTTGATTTTTCGTTCTTCTTCCATTTCTTCAACCCTCTCTTTCTCTTCCTCGTACGCTTTCTCGTTGTGCAGCTTGGGTGGGCTCATCGACTGTGAACCTGGACTATAGCTCTTAGAATCGCTCAAATTTGACGTCACCATACCACCAGTCGAAGTCTCTTTGCGTGTCATGATCTTGTCAACGATGTCAAAATACTCTGGTAAATCTTCCCATGATTTCTCGGATCGACGACTATCGATAGTTTGTCTGTAAAACTGTAACAAGTTTTTCATACGGATTTGACACTGCGCAGGCGTGCGAAATACTTCTCGTTCAGCCAATAAGTGAGCTATTTCTTCCCACATTTCTTTGTTAACGCGAACACCCTTACTCTGCTTCCACCATCGTGTTTGACAAATCTTGTCACGCCATATTTCAACAAGAGCTTCTGTTTCATCTTCACGCCATCTTGAACCAGCATTCTTTGTCACCGGTTCTCCGCCATTGCTATGGCTACCATTTTGATTTTCATTACTATCAGAAGGCATGACGTACACTAGATTCTCGTGCCCATTCCTCGGGTATTGATACGTTCCATTGTAACACGTGTATGGTGATTTTGAATTCATGTTGGAGTCATCAATTGGGGATGATTCATAGGACGGGTGCTGACGCAGCATAGATCTGTTAAAAAAGTAAAAATGTTCATAAGTTATGTATCAAGCCTTAGTGACCAGCATTCTTAATCCCTGTTTATCCTACCGAGGTTAGATCACAAGATTTCTTTAAAGCCCGAATGGCTAGATGGAGTGAATATTACAAAGAATAGTGTTGTTATTGTTTTCAACAACCCTCGAAGCTTCTGATTGGTCAAACGCTAAAATTCAATTGTAATGTCACGTGACCTCGGTATGATTTCCTACACGGCACACTTTTCAGCCAAGCACGCCATCTAGCCTTTCTGGCTTTATAGATCTGTGGATCAGATTCCCATGAATACCGGGCCAGTTGGCAAGTGAACGAATCTTTGCCTTTATCAGCCCATGCAGCGAGCTAAAAGGACGCTAAATCGTGTTGAGACAATTGCGAAAATTGACTAAACCGAAACAAGATCGAAAAAATAGTTGAATAAAAATGAAACTAAAAGATATCTGTTTCACCCCTGGATTAGCACTAAACGGATCCCTTCCTTATTTACTCGAAACACCTTGAAGATTTAACCCCTCCCTTACAGAAATACAATTCTATGATGTCCTTCCACAACATACAGTGTGTCCCAAAAAAAAGTGGACAGATATTTTTATACAAAGTCCTCATAATTTATGCTAAGTTTTATGACTTGTTTACTTAATATTTTAATCCAAAAAACCTATTCAATCACTTTGGGGATTGAGCGGAAAATTGTAATCTTATCTTATTTCAATTATTCTAAACTAAGCCCAGTTTAGATTATGAGTTTTGAGGATTTTACTACTACTATAATTTTTTTTTTTTGGGACACACAGTAACTCACTCTCTGATTCTATTCTATTGGTCTTAAGCTATATTAAAGTCATTGTTTTCAATGAAGTGAAATGCTTATTAATATGGTACACGAGTGCACAGGCCTACCTTCAACCAAGTCAAGTTGCTGATTCCTGAAGCTTAAAGTCTTTCACTCTGTTTTTTATTTATATACCAAAACGATCGAAAAATGGCGTAATTTTGAATCATTATCCCCCTTAAATAGAGATGTATCATCGTCTTGTTTCGAACAAAATATCGTAACCTATGTTCTTAAAATAGTGCGAGGTGTTTGTTGTTTAATTTTTTTGCAGTGAACAAGTGTTTTAAATCCCACCATTACCCTATTACCCTTTAAGCTAACAGTAAATCGAGAAAAAAATTGGCCAAACCATGGATCAGGACCTATTTATACCTTCTTTCTGTTTGGGAGCTATTATCTAATTTTTTTCCTGATCTCTTCTTAAACCTAAGAACATTTCAAAATGTGCTTTGTATCATTAGTCATTACCAATGAAGTATAAGCCCGAAGGGCTAGAATCGAATCTTTAACCTTTCTCTGGCAAGAAAAAGTGAAGCCTTAAAATATGCGCCGTATTTTTGACGACGGATTGAATCTAGCGATTCATTTGTTTTCGAGTGATATATTTTTCGAAATTTAAGTGTAAATTTTAGTTTAAATCTGTCATTTGTGTAAAAACCAGGCGGACTGCGCTAGACCGCGCAACTTTGATAGGATTTGGTAGGATTAAAATCCTACAAAGGAGATTCGATTCTAGCCCTTTATACTTCATTGGTCATTACTTTTGTTTTACACAAAAGAGGCTAAAAAAATGTTTTTCTTTATAAGCATTACACTTATAAGCACCATATCTAGATGTAGCAAACACTTAAGCATATGCTAAGCATTACTTTGAGCCTACGAATAATGCTGTTAGATTTTACAGACTTTTCGGAATTTCCCTAATTTTTTACTTTTTCGAGCAAGTTAATTTGAGTAATTCCGAGTAAAAAAAACTGGGGTAAAGCTTGAATGTACTAGTAGTGCGTCTGGTTTATTTGGTGTAAAATAATGAGACAAAAACATGTATTTTTTAACTTTGTATAACGTATACCTAGGCTCAAGGCATAACTTTTTCTTGCCTTAGGTTGAAGATTCCTCTCAAACTCAATGACCTTGACCAAGGGAAAGACTTTTGCTCAAAAAAGAATAATGTTGCACTGTAGTGATGACTATGTTTCAAAAACATTTTAATTTAAGGGATTCCGTGGAATCTTGTTATCAAATTCTTCTGACGAGGGCAATCGGAAATATTTTTGATAAATGTGTTAGTTACCTTATCTTTCGAAATCATCTTTCGATAAAGCGATTGGCAAGTGTGTGGCGATACTTTAAAGCAATCTTCTTTCAGAAAAAAAATTATTGATCCTTTTTTCTCCTCTTTTCTACTATAATAAGATCTTGTTTTGTTACCTATGTTTTAAGTAGTTGAAAATCTAAAAGATTAAATGCGGCCTTAAAGAAAACCTTTTTAGAGAAAAAGTATCAATGTTTAAGATCTCAAAATCTCGATCAAGCTAAGCAGGCTCGTTGTTTTTTGATAGGGCCGATTTGTAATTTTTGTTATTGAAAAATGAATTTAAACTAAGATTGATTGATCGACCAACTTGATAATAAAATGAATCTTCTGATGAAACTAAATTTCATTGCCCTAGCCTGGATATCCAGACCCTAAACCATAGATTTTAAAGCCCCGAAAAGGATAGAGAGATATCTCGAACCTTCCTCAAGCAAGAAAAAGTGAAACCTTAATATTTGCGCAGCTTTTAGAATGATGGATTGAATCTATAGCGCTTTCTCTGCTTTCACGCGGCAAATTTTGAAACCTGGCGATGGATTTTACTTTTTCTCTGGCGATTGTGTGAAAACCACGTGGATCGCGGGTTTTTGGATGGGAAATAAATGGCTTCGTATTTTCCATCTAAGATTTTTGGATCTAGCTCCTTTGGGGTTTTAAAATCAATGCGCTAAACCATATTTTGATGTGACAAATGCACACTTGTATGCTACAAGCTTTGATGTGAATTGTAATTTAATCATTGGAAAATTCGATTTGGAAGAGATTTAGGCTTCCAAGCTTTAACCTGAGATCCTAGACAATAAGGCTTACTTCTAATATTAAAAGTTTGTGTTCCCAAGGAAAGTTTTTACACTACTTAAAGATTAAATTTTGTGGGAAATTTCCCATCTGTCACAAAAATTATGACCATGATATTGTAGATACAAGGTTAGGACGTGTATGGATGATTTGAATTATTTCTTTAGTCTTGATAACCAGGCAAAGCGTTGTCCATATCCAGCTGAGTCACAAACCTCATTAGAACAACCCTTTCTCACAGACACACTGGAAAAATTGCAAAATATCGTCCCCGGTGGAAAATTCTACTCCGAGTTTCGTCTCAACTGAAAATAATCAATCCTCACTGCAAAATTTTTCCCATCCCCACTGAATTTTCTGACTTGAAAACAAAAGAATTTAAATCACCGGTCATAAAAAGTAAGGGAATATCGATTCCATCGAATTTCAGACCGTTATTTTTACCCCCCACTAGCTGTAAAAAATTCTACCGGGCCTGTGAGAAGGGGTACATTAGAAAACTTTAGTATGATACGAATTCAATGATGATAATAACATTTAAAAAAGCTATTTGTGAATTTCGCAGTTACCCCGTTTACCTGCGGGGTATTACGCCATATTACCAAGAAGAACATCCTCCGGAATAAACATGATTTTACTCCACGGTAGCTAGAGCCTGTATCAAAATCTTCTTCGCCAGGAAAAAACCACGGCAACAGCACTCTGGAAGTGTTATACAAATGAAAAAATACTTACGGTGATGCCATGTTCTTCATGTAATTATTTGCTCCCTTCAACTCAAATATATTTTTCTTGAATTTTCACTAAAATGAAAAATAGTTTTATTTTACTGTATCCGTATTTTTGCGGAAATGCTGTCCTATCAAACATATAATGCCTGTTGCATAATTTGGGAAATCACTTTACTCCACCCTCAAACGCACTACTTGTTTACTTACTTAAACACAGATACGAGCCGAATCTTTAGTAACTGATCTCCATAAGACAGAAGGGTGTACTTTCCAGCAAAGCCCCCCTTTTATAAGAACGAGCCTCCCTTATAGCAAATCAAATGATTGATTAACTTTTACGTCACACGTCTAGAAAGTGACTTAGAAATTGAATGCGTCTTGGAAAAAAAATAAAAACGTCCCCAATATTCTAAGTCCGCAGACCATAAATCCTTTCAAGACCTTCTATATAGTGAACCTGTCGTCCTACGACGCAAGTCATAAATGAGTATTGATAGATTTTTCAACTAGAGAAAGAGAAGTATATATATCATAAATTTGATGTTTGAGTGAAGCGGATTGTTTCTGAGCTTTTAAAACAATACAAAGCGTTAATCAGCTTCAGAACAATAAGGGACGACCCCGTCGTTTTTTTTCTCTATCTATCTTACATCTTCTCGGGGTAGCTAACTAACTAACTCTAACATAACACAAAAAAAAGAGATACTGTCTTTAAAAAAGGGCGTTTGTGTGAAAAGTGTTACGCTCAATATAATTCCATGCTTAGAATGCAGCTAAGCTGAAAATCGTGAACAAGTGAATACACGTTTTTTCTATAAGAACATCCAAAATTTTTGTTCTTAGCTTTTCTGGTTTTAAGTCTAAAAATATTCTTAACATGTTCTTAATTTCACCATTTTTTGAATATTTTTGTCCATTTTCCTAAGAAATCAGGTGTTTTAGCGCATGCAAAGGCTTAACTTGTTCTTAAGATTTTGGCCACCGAAGACTTATGTTCTTAATATAGTTTGTTCTTATATAAAAAACGTCCAAGACACATTCATTAGACACTCGAGCGATTAGGTGTATCATGACTTGATGTATTGAAAATGATTGTTTCTTTTTTCATGTTTTGCGCTAACTCTATTTTTCTATCTTAATAGTATGAAAAACTGCTAGTTTTCTTGGCCCTCTACATTAGGGTTTTACGTTCACTTCTATCGCTAATCAAGCAGTAATTGATGAACTGGTTTGAGTTCCTGGAGATGTGAGCCTTGAATCCAAACTCACAGCAATCCGCAACCTATAAATTCATAGATCTGATTTGTCGTCATCCTCAGTTAGGGTGTAGACAAATTAGAACCTTACCGTCTCCGTTGCAGAAAAACGCACAAACATAAACTCGGTTTTGTCAGCCAAGTTCATCTACCGTGAAAAACACATGCCGAAATCTTAATCTGACCTGTGCCGACCAATAGAGATTCTATTCAGTGCGCAATCAACGCAGAGAAAAGTAACCATGACGACAATCAAAGATCTTGGATGAAGTTCAAAGTTGAAGTTTATTTTTTGCGTCGTTGAAAACACAACTCAGAAATGTCATCAACGCTTTTCAAAAAGAGTCAGCGATAGAGAATCATAACATAAAGATTTGTCTATTATTTCGATTCCATTGAAGTAACATTACCATATTTAATAGTTTAGTAATTACTGTTATACATTTGGGAATCATGTAGAAGACTTCTTTTGAACTAAACTCATTTCAATTACACTTGGGGAGGTTTCTGGGGGATTCGTCAATAAACAGTCTGCTAAACATTAATATGGTCTTCACCTTTGATTCTTTCTACAGTGATTAGATTGACACATGCGCGATAAAATTTCTTTATGTGGTCGTCAGAGGTTGATATGTTCTTTGAAATTTTTTTCAATAGGATGCTCAGTACAAAACGAATCGATAAACATCTGGGTCAGTGGAAAGTGAACCACCTGGACTACGTTCGAGACTATATTTAATAAATATATCAGAAAGAATATACTTACAATTACATTTCCTTTCTTCCTATAGCTGAGCCTATCTAGTTTATCTAGATTTTAGGGAGACTTTAACTAGATTTTTGAGTCAATTCCTGGATTTCTTGCTATCAACTATATTTTGAATCTCACTTAAAGAGCTATATCAATTTAACTATTCTCTAACTATTAATTGCTGTTATTTTAATGCAGATAGAAAATGAAAGAACGGTCCTAAATCTCTTTCGAGGGACATGTCGAGATTATTACATGATGATTACATGACTAGATTATTCAAAGAGACTGTTTCCAGACCATCTAAAAATAACTACTATATAACTATTAAAAAGCGACAAAAAGAACGACAAACCCTAACCCTAACCCTAACTATCAAAGAACGACATATTTCGCCGTCCATAAGCCCGACCGGAAGTGATTGTACCACCCTTACAGATTCATTCATCTTTGTTTGTCACGGGAACTACATGTGGTTTAAAAGAACGCAAAATTACGCATGCATCTCTATTTGGGTGAGCTGGAAACATTAGATAAACTAACTCCAAAAGCTAGTCTTTAATTCCATCGTATTTACTGCTTACAGAATCTTGAATCTGATTTCACTGTAGTAATGTATAAGTTCTTGATTTTTCATCGACTTCAACTCAATTTTAAAAGACTTATCCCTCATATACTTGGTGCCAGATTCCAGATATAATACTCCCTTGATCTTATTTCTACTGATTCATCTTGAGACCAAAACGACCAATGATATAGTTAAGATATCATCAAAAAAATCTTTCAAAAATCAAGGTTAAAGCGAGATGAAAGAAGTATTTTTTTTTTAAATGTAAAAAGAATAGGAGAGAAAAATCCATCGGATCTGATAATCTTGAAAAGTAAACCGCGTTTATTTTATAAAACATACCATCTTTTTATCGAGAAAATAAGAGCAGGGAAAGATTGAAAGTATCGATAAACAACCAGGGGGTTCATTGGAATGAATTCAGTTTTAACTTTTTTTTTGGTTGTTTTCCTATCATATCTAATAATTCCGTTTTTTTTTGTTTGGTGATACTTATTTACGATATCGTTTTCATTTCAAGTCTATTATTTTTTTAAAGATATCGCCAAACAAAATCTATAAAATTCAGATATATCGCTTTCCCAATTTTTTTATCATCTTTGGACAACTAAAGTTTTTTTATTTCAATAAAGTAAAGGATTTTTGGAAATTAATCTTTAAATAAAGTTTTTTTGTATTTTTCTTGTCGAGAAAAAAATCTTTTCAAAAATTTATCCATATATAAGGGATGCTTATCGGAAAGTTGAGGTTTTCTCGCTTTTTTGTGATTTTTAAAAAGTTATTCAATTGTAAGGAAAATTGAAATAAAAAAAACGGCCTATAAGCTACAGTCAATCTCCTTTTTTGATTCTTTTGATGTTACAAAGTATCTTTCCGTCTTTTTCCAATTGGATGATAATTCTGCTCGATGTATGGTTTATCTGTCAGTTATTTCAATCTTATGAAAGTTTTAAAACAATTTTTCGCGTTATCCATGGTTTAAAATTTTAGGGCATAGTTAACCCTGAAGGAGCCCCCTCCCCCCCAAGCGGTAACTATGATCACGATATCACGCAATTTTTTGTCTTCACGTCTTTTCAACAAAAAAATGGCTAATTACGCATTTCTTTGAAAAAGTCCAAATCACGTATCACGACCCAAAAATTTTTAAAATCACGATCACGTTTTAACATCTCACCACGCAATCACGAAAAAAAACTTTCCAAATCACGTAATCACGCTAAAAAAAAGTCCCTATCACGTCATCACACAAACCGCTTGGGGGCTTCCTGTAGTTAGCCATAATATTGATACATGACTGACCATTAAAGATTACGCTGTATGCATCCCCTCTGATATATTTTGATATAAGGGATGCTAAGCATTTATAAAATTCCCGTCCGAGAGTCGGAGTACCTGTTTCAATTTTCTTAAAAAGTTTACAAATCCAATAATTGTATTAACCTCTAGGCATTCAAATTTTTAATTCAAATTTAATGGAATTTAAAGACCTCTCACATAAAACTTACTAATCAAGTTTCTAAAACAAAAAACACAAAGACGAAGATAACTCTCAGACGGAAATTTATGCACGTTGCGCATCTCCCATATCAAAACATATCAGAGGGGATGCGTGCATCCTGATTAAAGTACGGAGAAATCAATTTCGCTTTTCAACGGTCTAATCTTAGTTTTGGGCTAGGCCGAGAGGTGCGTGGACCACGGGGCCTCTGTTAAACAAGCCCCTGGTATCTTCTAGGAGTGACCCTAATACTTCCACCACACTTGCATAATATAGTATTCCGCAGATATACTATACACTCACGGTTTTTGAAAGCTTTCTGTTGAGATATACAATCATGGACAAAAAAATGCGGAATCGTATCAAAAATGAAGTGAAATCTCCCCCTCCCCTATTTGCAATGTTCATTGTGCACAACCGGCTCACCGTTCCTTGAACATTGCAAATGAGGACCTAAAGGGGGAAAGAGCTTTGAATTTTCATGATTGTAGATTCCGTTTTCGGCGTGCTTTCCTCTATAGGTACGATGGGAAATATCATTTGTTTTCACCCATCGCTTTAAAATTTCAGCGTGGTGGGCAGAAAACAATCACGGTTTGTTCTCAGGTTGACCTTATTCTTGCCTTTTGTTATTTTTTTATTAGGTTTAGTTAGAGGTCCATTTTCGCAACTGTAAACGCTTTGACTGACTACCCCTCACATGGCATGGGTTGACCCGGACGAAGGTTCATTCACTTGCCAAGTAAATCGCTGTGAGAATCGAACCTCAGTCGCCTGTGCAGCAACCAAGGTCAATGACCACAATACCACAGCGCCACTTTCACTCTAAGCTCTTGCAACCCGGGCACATCCAATCGAGCTTACCCTCTGTCTCTCTTTGTCTTTGCCATTGAAAAATCATTTCTTAATCTATACAACCATACCCTTTTTCCTTCTTTTTATAGTGATTTCTCTACCATTCTTCCACTCCATTAGTAAAAGAAATGAGGAAAAAAGATTGGCGTAAAAGGTCGTGAAAGCAAATAATTAACGGTGATTTCTGGTCCTGATAAGAAGGCCTTGATGGAATAGTTAAAAAGGTTGCCATTAAATTTTACCGTATCTCAAATAAATGGTAAATTTTTAGTCTAGTTCTCTGCCCACAAGAATTTGATCTTATCTTGATATGCCAAAAAGCTTTTAATTCTGGTCCCAATTGGCTAAAAATGATCAGTTTGGTAAAAAAAGTACTTTTTAAAAATATTTAGGCTGAATATGAAAGTACTCGATAATCTAAAAGCTCAAAAATATAAATCCATTAGTGACGGTATTTTTAAATTGGGACCGTTTGCCCTGATTGAGATTCAAATCTAAATCTTCTTTTCAAAAAAAATAGCAGTCCATACTCCAATAAAGGGGATATCGAGGATGTCCGTTTCCTTGAGTACCATTCCCTTTTAGTAGCTTTTTCAAGAAAGTGGGGTAGGTCAAACACTTATATTAAGGGAACTTTAGAAGGTATAGGCCATTTCACAATGGCAAAGCGTAATTGGTAATCAGGACCACTGCGCACAAATGACGACTTACTATTGGTCCAAAGAAAATTTTTTAAGATTTCTGCGTCTAGCCAACGGGAAGCCTTTTATATGGAGACTCAAACAGTCCTGATTACCCATGATCCATTTCGACTGTCAAATGGCCTATTAGAAGCTGTTTTATGTTATGAGGTAGTTTGTTTTGCATTCTTTGACGGTTTTTACTCTTCTACTCGCGTGTAGTGCCCTATCCCTGGTCAACCCTACCCCTCAGATTTAGAGCCCGAAGGCCTAGATGTCGTGCTTTAAGCTCTTCCAAGCAAAAAAAGTGAATATCGCAAAAGATATTGCTGGTATTGTTTTCGAAAACCTGCGAAGCTTCTTATTGGTCAAGGGCTGAAATTCTATTGTAATGTCACGTGACTTAGGTAGAATTTCCTACCTAACCTCGGCACACTTTTCAGCCAAAGCCCGACATTTAGCCCTTTGGGCTTTATTAATCTATGCCCTATCCTGAATATCAGAGGTTGAGTTTTCAAAGAACATTTCAACCTCTGACAACCAATTATAGATATTTTATCGCGCATGTGTCAATCTAATCACTGTAGAAAGAATCAAAGATGAAGAGCAAATATTGGGAGTTTCTAAACATCGACCAGAATGGCGACCACGACCAGCGACCACGACCGGCGACCAGATAAATTTGGGTTATCGAATTTATCTACTCTCTCCATCGTAGAGAATGTCTAAATCAATTCCTTAGAATACTAAAAAGTGACCTTTGAAGTAACCAGTCATTTTATTGACAAAGTGACACTATTTGACAAAAATATTGACAGGGTCATTAAGTATGATGTCTGTAAGCTTTGTCACACCGAATATTTTAATTATGCTGAATGAGATGCCTTTTGTATGAATAGATAGAACTTTTCGGTAGGAAAAGATTGGGAAGGCCAGTTTTAGAGATATGAATCTAATCAATTATTCTATTATCTTTATGCTGACAGAATGACTAATTTCGACAGAAATAACAATCTGATGATTAATACAAAGCTTCTCAAACCAATTTCAAAAAATTTTGTGCCGCTAATTATTTTGATGCTGATAATACAAAAGGATAGAAATTGACACCATAATCAAGCTCCAAGAGCATTGAAATGGTTGTTTTAGGCATTGGGCACGTGGCTCTAAATAGAAAGGGAAAGGGAAAAAACCTGATAACCCAAATTTATCTGGTCACTGGTCGTGGTCGATGTTTAGAAACTCCCGCAAATAGACTGTATCAGTATGCAGTTTACTATTTACGAATTCCCCAGAAACCTCCAAGTGTAATTGAAATGATTTTCTTTCAAAAGAGATCTTCTACATTAAAAGAAGAAATTTTGGCGGAAACTTAATTTGGTGGCTTTGGCGGATTTGGCCAAAAAGTTCCCGCCAAATTTAATTTTTCCGTCACTCGCCAAATTAAATTCCCGCCAAATTTAAATTGCTCTATTTATTCCCCCAAATGTGTGCTATTTCAGGCTTTAGAACAGTTTTTTCCTTTTTTAATGGCGTTTTTTGGACAAAGATGTCCTTCACCCGCCAAATTAAATTCCCGCCATATTTAATATTTCAAGTTAACCGCCAAATTAAGTTCCCTTTGAAAATTTTTTTCTGCCATCCGCCAAATTAAATTCCCGCCAAAATCTCTTCCTATAATGCACATGATTCCCAAATGTATAACAGTAACTACTAAACTATTGATTATGGTAATGTTAGGATGTATTCACACTGTTGCTTGAAATATGGGAACAAAGAAGTGTACGATCTTCTCCTTTGCGATCGTATCTCAAGCAAACTTGAAGCCAAAACCATTAATGATCTTGTTTTAATGGTAAAACAGTACTTTTATCAGCGAGAAGACAACCATGGGGTGCTTTTTCACTACGCTAGATAGATAAGTGGTTCTCATCAACGGTCCTTTTCATAAATTTCTAAGGATTGTAAAAAATATACAATGAAGATTCGTGCTTAACATCAGATTTTGATCGCTTCATATCAGCATTCCTGATTTAACGTCGAAAATTGGTCATTAAACCTTTTGTTCTCCAAGAGAGGGGTAGACCTCTCTTGGCTTAATGACCAATTAAGCGAAAATGGCAGCATAAATAAATTGGTTGCCATAAAAGTAGCAGAATGTGCAGTGGGATTCTTTTGTAAAAAATTGGTCATATGGGAAAAGTGTTTTCTTTCCCGATAGAGTTGAAGAGCAAACTTTCATCTGTATTGATTTGATACAAAAGACGAGAAATCTTGTCATAGAAAATGTTCATTATTAGAAGGCTGTAATTCTAAATCCCTTGATATGCGAGTTGATGATTTTTATTAATAAAATTTTCTTCAAATTCAAAGGGTTGTAAACGCTTTGACAACTGTTTTGGGAGTCAGTAATGCTTTCCTATCAATTTTCTTTGTTTCAGCTCATCGATTTTCGCCAGACAGTCTTAGTGAAAAACCACCCATGAAGTGTGCATATCAACGTGAATTCGTTGTATTTTGAAAAGATAGGTAATTTTAAGTGCATTGTTTCAACGTTTCAAGTTGCTTCAAAACCTATGCCAAAGAAACAAAGGCAAAGATTACTTTCGGTTGAACGTTTCACGTACATAAGCAAGAAGTAGTAAAAATTCTTTTCCTTTCTCGTTCTATCAACAAAACATTTTTTATGATTTACACACGTTAAGGCCATTAGCTTAATCCAAGATCTTGGATTGTCGTCATGGTTACATTTCTCTGCGTTGATTACGCGCTGAATAGAATCTAGATTGGTCGGCACATGTTGGAATATGATTTCGGCATGTGCTTTTCACGGTTTGGCAACCCATATCATGTGAGGGGAATCGTGTACCATGATCTGATACAAGGATGTGAGAAGTCTGTGAGTCATCGTAGTGTGGGATTGTGACGGTACACTCATTGATCTGATGGTGAACGTATTGTTCAACCATTAAATCGGCATTTATTTATACACCAAAATTTAGGAAGTGCCATAATTCCCCCGGCTTTTTTGGGATAGGGTCCATTCCAAGCTTCGGAAAGACCACTTCTCTTTCTCACTTTCGGATTTAAACATTCCTCTTCCAAATATTTTCAAACTTGGGGATTTTCGTTATATACTTTTCATTAATTAAAAAAATTTCTAATTTTAAGTTCTCTCGAAAGTATCTTTCTACAGAATACGTTTGATGCTGAGTGAAAGTGAAAGTGTTAAATTTGGCATTCCGAGAGTATTTTTATGCTGAACAGTGTGTCTCAAAAAAAGCGGACAAATCTTTATATAAAGTAAAATCTTCGTAATTTTTGCCAAATTTTATGTTTTGTTTACTTAATATTTCAATCTCAAAAACCTTTTCAACCATCTTGGGAATGGAGTATCTATTAATTAAACAGGGAATTGTAATTTTATTTTAACCCTTAGACGGCACACTGCCTTTCGCACTTTATTTTTTCAATTTTTTTTTTATGAAAATCAAACTTCAAATAGCGATTGTGGCTTTAAAAATGGGTTCTAGGCACCGTTGGAAAGCTCTCGGTCTCAGCTTTCTAAAACAACGAGGGCATTTTGGCTGGAAACGCAGTGGTTTTGAGCTATGATCATCCGACGGAGAACCGGTAAACAGCCCTTTTCAGACCGTATATAATACGTTATCTGCCGTCTAAGTATTAACCCAGTTCAGATAATTAGATTTAAGGATTTTACATTAAATAAAAATTTGTCCGCTTTTTTTGGAACAAACTGTATCTCCAAAGCAGTGTGTGAAATTCTGCTACTCAAGCTTTCTTTTTTGGCTATTTAAAAAAAATTCTATATGGACCCTCTGTGATGAATTGAGTAATAAAAATTGAAAAAAAAGACGCGCCTACTATATATTCGAGTCATATATTTTTCAAAACAATTTTTTTTAGATCTGGTCCATTTTCGACCCTCCTTAAGCCTAGTTAGAAGCCCACCTTCTATTTCCTTTGGATTACTTAGGGTTTATTGGGTTGACTGTTTTTATTTCAAAGTATAGGCTTTGATTTCAGGTAAATCCGACCTGATAGCAGATCAGCTTGAAAAGTAAAACTTCGTACAGATATTGAAGGAAAACCCTAAATTCTTTCCTCATAGATTTCCAATCAATTATATCATCTTAAATATTAAAGTTTTTTGGTTATATTTTTAGGGAGTAGGACTGATTTATCAATTCGTTCCTTTTGTCTCTGTTTTTCTTTAATCAATGTCTGATGTGAAACCACAGCTCAATGTACAATGTATGTGATTCTCTTTCCATATCACTTCTCTTGAGTGTTAATTTGCTGATCTAGACATCGTACAAGATCTTGTAACAGCAGTTGTCAAGGATACTTTTGCTCTACGATAACTCGAATCTTTATTCGCTATCGTAATTTATTTTCGTACACTGTGATACTCGTGATAGAGGCCCCCCAACGGACCTTCAATTCACGCAATCATGCAAATTTTTTTTCCCAAATTCACGCATTCACGCAATGTTTTTTCGCAATTTGCGCAATTTTTGTTCACGCAAAGCTTTCCAATTCACGCATTCACGCAGTTTTTCTTTAATTTTCACGCATTCGCGTAAGTGAAAAAGCCCATTCACGCATTCACGCAAACCGATGGGGGCATGATACCTGAGAGAAATTTTAGATCAACAAGCTCCAAACCTTAAAACCCAAAGGTTTAAACCAAGAACTAAACTTGGTAGCGCCTTAACTCTCTGTGTTTACACGTTCATTTTTTTCCAGAACACTAAAATACATGTCACAAAAAACGTAATTTCTTTTGCTAGAAATATACCTTGAAAACGGCCCTGGCCGAAGCATGTTGGAAATCTCTAGCATCTAATGGTATTTTTGTCTCGATCCTCCGTTCAATATACACTGTGACACTAAAGGTATAGGGGGATCCATTGGTTCAATTTTGACCTAATGAATTGTGGTGACTTCCAACGCTAATCGAAAAATTCATCACTTTTTAAAGATAATTTTATAGTGATCAAATTTTATCCTTATTTTATACTACTCGACCTTTTTTACCCAATAATCTAACGTGCTAAACTTCAGTTTAATTACTCAAAATTCCAGTCCGTACCTACTCTAGAAAAACCGTTTCATGCCCTAGACAACCAAATTTTAAAATACAAGTTGACCAGGTTTTCAAAAAGAAAAAAAAAACCTGACAGACAGACAGAAAGTAGACCGTATGAGACACAAGCACTCATTCTCAGATTACACATAAGAAATTGAAAATTCACCGTGGTATTTTGATTGAATTCACGAATAAAAGCTTTAATTTTATTTAAAAAAAGTTTCTTCAAAGGGCTCAGCTTTTCACCATTTATTCAACCAAAATGTCATGGTAAATATTTTTAACAGTTTCAACTGAACAAAAGACAGCGACCATGATTCTTCGCCAATTTTAGACCATCATCTTACTCAATACAGTTGATAGAAAACCAAGCAAGCTCTATATACCTCTTTTATATCCTTAAGAGTCACCCTGATATATAAGCCACTTTAACGCTTTTTACGCCTCCCCCTTCCTTCCCCCAAATACCAAGCGTGGATATTGCAATTAGCCCGTTTTATGCGATAAGTAGTTTTGACCCATTTCCTAACCCATTAAGGATTTGGCCTTTTGATATTGGATTATTAATGCTAAAGTATGTGGTAACCAATCTAGTCCTTTTATCTAAAGTGTTTTTTTTAGGGGGGCGTGAAATTATTTTTTCTTCCTTTTTTTTATGAAAAGTATATCGTATCGAGATAAAAAAAAGTATGGTATAAATTTTAAGGTTCATAAAAATCGATTGCAATCTCCTAACTAACATTTAAGTTTTACGGCGAATAAAAAAAGTCCTTTAAAAACACAATATGACTCAATTTAGTTTAATCAGAAAAAGTAAACGAAAATTGATTTTAACTTTATTTTTCCATATAGAATAAAGTAAAGGGGAGTCTAAAAATGCATCTATCTTGATAAAATCAAATTTCTATAATATTTTTCACGATATGATATTTCCTTTAAAAAAAGACGCAAAAATCGATAAGAAATAGATAGTAGATTTTTGCCCCAATCCTTCTTTATTTTAAATTCTCCCCACGTTCAACAAAATTTCTTTTTTGATTTAGCCACAATTTTAAGCTTGAGGGAAAGAAAATCGATTGAATTGATATCAATGCTTATAAAAGCTTTTCTAGATGGTTTGAAGTGATAAATTTTAGCTCCCTCTCTTAACAACAGTGTTTTTTAAAATTTCACCTTTCACTGAATTTGTTTCATCATATTCATTACAATGTTATCGGGGAACAACTGTATTTAAAAACTTAGTCGGAGAGAGATTGTTTTATCTCCTACCGAAAACCCTACTAGTAACAAATTGTTCCTTGGGGGTGATATGGGTTCACATCTTAAAACACTGGTATCGGTGGAGCGTGTCTTTTGATATTCAAATCGCGCAGGGTCCCAAAAACCATAAAATTCCCTTTAGGGTGGTAAGAAACAATAAAACAAAGAAAAAATCTCAATTTTTGATCCTCAAAAAACTTATTTTGGGTCTTTGGCTCATAAGTTTTCTTTTTTTGAAGTCGAGCGGCACCGCGTGGCACCCACCCGTCATTTGGCAAATATAAAGGACGTGGCTTTAAAAAGGCTGCGATCCTACCCTGAGATACTATCCTATCAAAGGTTAAGAATATTTCAACCTCTGAAGAACAATAATAGAAATTTTATCGCGCATGTGTCAATCTAATCACTGTAGAAAAAAATCAAAGATGAAGAGCAAATATCACCATATTAATGTCTGCCTAGCAGACTGTGTCAGTATGCAGTTTACTATTTACGATTCCCCAGAAACCTCCAAGTGTAATTGAAATAAGTTTCTTTCAAAAGAAATCTTTTACATGATTCCCAAATTTATAACAGTAATTACTAAACTTTTAGTTATGTAAATGTCATTTTAATTGAATCGAAATAATAGACAGACTTTATGTTATGATTCTCTATCACTGACTCTTTTTAAAAAAGCATTGATGACATTTTTGAGTTGTATTTTCAACGACGGGAATAAAAATATCAACTTTGAACTTCATCCAAGATCTTGGATGGTCGTCAAGGTTACTTTTTTTCTGCGTTGATTGCGCGCTGAATAGAATCTGGATTGGTCGGCACAGCGTCGATATATGATTTTGACCTGTGCTTTTCACGGTACTGCGATCCATTTAACGATCAATATTAAATTGACTTGTATTACTGAGTCCTGCAGCTTCCAAAAATATTAAAGGGTCTGAGATTTCAACTTAACTTTACGCACCTCCTTCTCACAGACTAAATAACGGAAATAAGGGGGTTGATATTCCCATATCTTTTTGGCCAGGGATTTAAATCCATATTGTTTTCAAATCAAAAATTTCAGTGAGGATAGCAAAGAATGCCATAGTATTTTTATAGCGTGGATTTATTTATTTGATTACTTTCAGAGGGCACAAAAATTGTAGTATGATTTTCAACTAGGACTATTTTTTTAACCAATTTTTCCAGTGGGAGGAGGTTCCACTGGGTCTGTAAAGAAGGTGATGCCTTTTCTTGATAAAAAGATTTTCATCGACTAAACGAGATTTTAAAATGTATATACTGTATGTATTATGTATTATAACTTCCTCTGATACTGTCAATTGTTTTGCCGCAAACAATGGTATTACAACTCTACATGGTTTTCTTTTATAAGAATGGTGTAAATCCATTTCATTGGATATTCTTAACTTTTTTGGGAAAATCATTCTAAAATATTCTTACAGCATTCTTAGCTTGAGTAGCAAAATTCCATGATGGTGATATTCTTCGCATATTCTTAAATTTTTGACCATTTTCATCATGGACATTCTTATAAAGTGTATTCTTATGTAAAAAAAGCGTGTGAAATGAAAAATGAATTTTCTCACTTAGCCCTTGAAGTTGTTACGAAAGCTCAGGGCGTTATTAGGTGATATTATTATTTTTTTTTTTGAACTTCCTCTATTTCAACTACAAACTACATATCTAATATTCCTCCTACCTTGTTAAAAACATTTATTTAAACCCATATATGGGAATATCAACAGAGTATAGATCAATTTAAAATTCAACGCCCTGAGCTTTTGTAACAACTTCGAGGGCTAAGTGAGAAAATCGATTTTTCATTTGAAGTTACTGGGGAAAACTTCTTGTTTTCAGCTACCTGAGCACTTTGGTTAATACAACACTGACGCTTAAGTTTCTTTTTTAATCAACTCCTCCGTCAAGAATGATTTATTTGAATTTGATTACGAAAACGATGTTTTATGAACTTTAAAAGAACGTTTGAAAATGTCCACTGCCTCTTTTTACGAAAGTATTTTTCTCAATTAGCCGAGATATGGCTGACTCACTTTTCTAATATGATAGCGCGAGGCCATAGTTCAAATTCTGAAGGGCTAGAGAGCCCGGGGGAACTTAATTCAAAAAACGACCATACCTGCGGCCCAAAATCAGGCCCTGGCAGTGCAGAGAAAATGTGGCCAAATTTGAGTAAATTAGGCGAGAATCGACCCTTATGGTGCGCTTTTTTGAACATTTTTGACCATTTAAGGCAAATTTTACAAATTTTGCAACCTTAGTGTGCCATTTTTCTCATCTTTGCTCATTTCGCCCCTTACAGTGCACTTTTGGAAGCTTTGAAAAGGAACCCTTAAGGATTAAATCTATTGCGTTTCTTGTTTTCACGCGGCATATGTGACAAGTGGAGGTGTTTGTTTCGCATCTAAGAGTGATGTCTTTAAATATGACAGACTTGGATATAAGGATTGGATAAAAATTCAGGTTTTAAGTCAATTTTAACCAAATAATCATTTTTAAAGATGTGTATTACTTAAAAAAAAGAAAACAAAACAAAAAATAAGTATCAATTCTTTAAAAATAATAAATATACAATGCAAAATTTAACAACATTACAATAAGCACACCTGTCCATGTTCGAGGATTAATTTTTTCATGGTAAATGTCCGGGAAAAATATCATTGGGTTGGTAATCTGATGGATTCATCTTTTCAAGTTGTTCTTTGTTTGGCTTGATTGGAACAGTATCTGAAAGTAGAACTATAGGTTTATAAATGAAGTCCAGTACACGATTTGTTATATAAGAACAAACTATATAAGAACACAAGGTTTCGGTTGCCAAAGTATTAAGAATAGTAAGTTAAGAATATTTTAAGACTTCGTGGACACTAAAACACCCGATTTCTTTGGAAAGCGGCCAAATTGCCCACGATATGGTGAAAATAAGAGCATTTTTAGGCTTAAAATTCAAAAAGTTAAGAACATCTGAAAGTTTCAAAACTTTTTAAAATCCAAGAATGTTCTTTTTAAAATATAAAAGAAAAACGTTTACAAAGGCCATAACAAATAGGTTTCGGGAAAGGTAAAGGATATAAAATTTAAGTAAGTATGCATTCTCAGAAAACACATTGTTTCAAGATTTGCTTTGCTTTATTTAAAATGGTTACCACAGTCACCAAAATTTCCAATTTAAAAAAAATAAACATACAGTCGACGCTCTCTAATTCGAATGTTCAAGGGGAATTTGGATTTTTATCCAGGGGGTACTGGGTTTGCAAGGTGACGAGTATGTCCGAGCCAAAAATTAAAAATCGATCCCTTTATTTGAGAGGGAAATTTTCGATTTTAGTGATTTTGGAAAACTTTTGAGAGACTAGCCTATGAATATGTACCCCTTTGATTGACTTTTGAGGTATGAAAAAGGGTACCTTATGGCTCGCTTATACCCGTCACCTGTTTTGTATAAGCATACCCACCCCCGGATTTTCATCGAATAAGGTAAGGCGTCGCTTATAAGAGTTTCTTGTTGACTGTGACTTTCAATATTATCGAAAAACGGAGCGTATCGAATAGTAGAACGTCGAATTAGAGATCGTCAACTGTAGTTAAGAATAAGCCCTCAAACAAGGGCAGAAAATGACAGCGGAAATGTCCATTAAAGTCGGGTCTGGTAAAAAAAGATGATCGAGTAACAGCAAGTCCATTTTCTAGCTCAGCGATAGATCATACTCATATATGGAGGGGGTAGTACTTTTACGGTGTGACGGGAGTGGCCCATTTTTAGTACGGTATTACGAGATTTAAAAAAATCAAACGTTGATGGTAATTATCCTTTTTGTTTTTTTAATGTCCGGGACTCCGGGATAAAGCGGGAAAAACGGTATTTCGAACCCCTACAAACCCGATAAGAACAATAAGGTCTAATTTTCAATTGACGCTTTGTTATATTGGATATTACACAAGAAAAGGAAAATAACCTGTCATTTAAGACAGATATCCAGAAATTAGTCAAAGATAACTTTGTCAAAAGTAAACAACTTAAGATTGTTTCTGGCTCCACGGAAAAGTATGGTTGTTTATCTTGTTAATGGTGTTGTTTAGCTCTCTGTATTGACCAAAATCACTAGTGCTCCATAATGTGTGACTTATCAATTTTGAAGCCAATAAACTTTATACTAGTCAGCCAATCAGCTGCAAAAGTGAATGGGTTCGAAAAATATTTCTCACAAAAATAAAAAAAGTTTTTTTAGTCCCTTTCAAAAACTAAGCTTCTTCATTAATTTCTTCTAAATTAACCCTTAATTCTCGTCAAAACTCGGTGTTGAACTTAACTTCATCAGAGCGATCAAAATACATTCTAAGGCACTGGGTACGAGTTTGGGATAAAAAAATAATAATAAAAGCGACTTACTGTCAGGTTTACAAATACCAATAGCTCCAAACATTTCAGCTCCTCTATGTTCTTCTTTATCGCAGTAAAGATTTTCACCGCATGTTCCCTCCGAACCCCATATTCCATCGCATGTTTGATAAATATCTCTAGCACAAACCTCACAGCATCCACAAACATCCATGGTTAAACCAACTAAGGAAAAAATATCAAAGTTGTAATTTAATATATATTTTTAGTCCCTTAAAGTACAGAGGAAACTGACCTTATCAGTTATAATGGAAGTCTTTTAAATTGTCATAATCCTTGGAATTTTTACTCGTTTTTTTTGCTCTGAAAATCGGAAAATCGTCAAATTTCCACCGAGATAAAAACGTATATCAAAGAATACACTTTTTCGACCGTAGCCGCCAATTGCCGCGCGGGCATTTTTTCCCCTAAACTCGATCCAATACTTTTTTGACACCTTTTTCTATTGCCTATAGGTGTGAAAAAAGACTGGGACGGTTTTAGGGTGGTAAAACGGACAAAAAAATGCCCGCGCGGCAATTGGCGGCTACGGTCGAAAAGGTGTATTGAAGCGCCTTATGCTAGAGATTCCCATGAGGCAAGTCGTGCATTTTTATAAGAGACCATGTACATTGGGCTTAGTATCGATTTAGATGAGGACTTTATGTCAGTAAAGAGATTCAAGGTGTTCGTTGCTTCGCCATATCCCAAAGAGTGGTACAAATTTTTTTCTAGAAGAGCCTTCAATTTATGTTTCTTAAGTCTAACATAAGTTCATGTCTGGTTTATTTGTCTATGATGGTTGTCAATCAGAAGAAATTTCTGAAATTCCGGTATAATCTGTCATTCGGTCATTTGTGTGCGTACAAAAAACGTCTTCTGGACGTTAGACAATTAACCAGTAGCATTGCTGTGGTTTCGCCATACCTCTGCGTTTGTTTATGTTATGACCACTGTCTCTCTTGACGTTGCTATGATTCTTTCAAAAGAGGCTCCATCCATCCCATCAAATACTCAAACTACCCCATGGTCACGCAACGTCTTATGGACATTCGATGGACGGCTTTAAGACCTATGGACGTCCTAGAAACGTACATTAGACGTCCAAAAGATGTTTGTGCCCATTGGGTACCCGTATGTCTGAGTACACCCGCCTACCTTAGTATTAATTGTGACGATATTTTGGACCTACCTGAAGGTCCTATTATTTTGGACCTACCTGAAGGTCCTATAAATTTAGTCATGTTTATTAGTTAGTTTTTCGTCATTCATAAGCTTTTTTTGAGATTTCTTGATTTTTCGCACGAAAGTACATAACTAGAAACCCTCAAATACGACCGAAAAAAATTATGCTTTGCTAAATTTTCAGCTGAAAACGACTAAATAAGGATTTTTTGGACTTGAAAAATGGATCATTAATTTTTTCTGATTTTTTTCATGAGAGTATGGTGCCATCCTAGGCTCCAGCAGATTTTGCAAAAGAATTATTCGTCTCAAAAATGAATTTTGTTGTATTCATGATATGCACCATTGCAATGTCTTCCACGAACTCAGCAGCTGATTGGTTGAAAGTGACGTATTGACTGATTTTACGTCACTTACAACCAATCAGCTATTGAGTCCGTGATGTAATGTAAGAATGCATTGCAATGGTGCATATCATGAATAAGAAACAATATTTACAGTTCAGACTGGAAAATGACAACAAGTTGAGGCATGTCAAAACTTTACTGATTCTTTTGAAACCAAGCGTATGTTCATTGTACGTGATTTTTCATATCTTTCAAGGATTTGGGAATGTTGGACAAACAGAGGAATACAACTGACCTGGACAATCCGTGGGCGCCGGTGGACATGTTACCATTTGACAAAAACATGAAAGACCGTCCGTTAACTGTGCCAACGAAGATAAAAGTATCAAGCAGGTAACCAACTTCATTTTTGTAATAATTTGTTGCTTTTTTTTCTTCCTAGAAGGTAATTTTTGAAGATGAGTGATATGCCGGTTAATTTTTGTTTTTAAGTCATAATAATCAACGAAGAATAGCATTGCTTTTTTCGGGTGATTTTGGGATACATAACCCATCGTTTCATTGAAAACATTTAAACCAGACATCACTAAGTTTGGGCTTTTTCAAAATATTTTCAATGAATCTTGGGATTGTTGTACCCCCTTCTCACAGACCCACTGGGAACCCTTTCCACTGGAAAAATTGGCCAAAAATATTGTCCCTAGTGGAAAATTATACTCTGATTTTTGTCCCTGTTGAAAATAATCAGATAAACAAATTCTCACTGCAAAATATCCCCCATCCCCACTGAATTTTCTGGCTAGAAAACAATGTAATTCAAATCCCCAGCAATAAAAAACATGGTAATATCAATCCCCATCGAGTTTTGGTCCGTTATTTTTACCCCCACTGACTGATAAAATCCCACCGGGCCTGTGAGAAGGGGGTGTATTGTTAATCCCAAATCAGCCTCCGAACCATGTCATTACTAGTACAAATCCCACAATAACCCTCAATTACAGGTTTACTCAAAAACAATAGCACTTGCTGCCACCCCTCCAAATTTATTTCACGGTCGGTCGCGAAGACGAGAGACGAGATCAAACTGTAACAAAACTTCCTCCCTAAGAAAATACTTTTCATTCAGTTGAGCAGTTGGTTTCTGTTGAAAACTATTCTTGTTTCCTACTTTTATCTCATACTGAATATTTAAGAAAATTCAAGGAATCGAATATGAACCAAAAATTACAACCCAACTCTATGATTACTTCATTAAAAATAAATGAACGGAAAGTCGAAAAATGAAAATATTTATGAATACGTGCAATTGATACAATTCAAAATACTCTCAATTACTCTCTGTGTGTGAGAGAGATATAAGGAAGTGAAGGGTTGATGAAATTCACATATATATTGGGTATAAGTCATTAGGGGGGGGATGGCTTTTTTATATTATAGAAAATTATGTTAATTATGATGTTAATATTTCGCTAATTACTGGTTTAGCTCCGCCTCTTAGTATAACTTCCTCAATCTTCGACGTTTAATTTTTACGAGACTCAAAATCTTGCAAAACAAGGACAAACAAACCCAGGCTTTTTTATATTACACTAAAATTATATTAATATTTCACTAATTACTGGTTTAGCTCCGCCTCTTAGTCTTATTCCTAAATTTTTGACGTTTAATTTCAACAACCGTCAGTGACTTAACAATATTATGAGACTCAGATTGTTGCAAAACAGGGACAGCCGAACCCAGATATTAATATATGAAGGTGTATTGAAAAAAAATTGAGAAAGGTCAAAAATTAAAGAACACCGCATTTTGCCACCGCAACCGACACCGATATTACATGTGTCCGAGAATTGTGCGAAGATAACTTTTCATTATTCATGGAATTCTCTACTGTACTGTACACTTCAAAGATTATTCAAAAATCAAAATTTAAAAATTAATTTACTATGACTTAAATTGAAGAAAGCTCTCTTTATTTGTATTGAGCAATTTGTAACTCTCTATCACAATTTGGCACACAACCAACATTTTACAAGAAGAAAAACCACAGAATCAGAATACAACCACTTTCTCAAATCTACAACTGCTCCAGCTGGCACACAACCTTGTCTTAATATCCATCTAACGCTTGCCAGATTGATTCCTCGCTAGCCTATGTTCAATTTTCATAGACATCAAATGCAAACTCGAGTTCAACGGCATCTCTGACGAAACGGTACACAGACAAGAATTTTATTGAAAAAATAATATTTCGCAATATAACTTACAATGCCTGACCTATCTGCTCAAATCTTGACCTATATATTATCTGAAAACACAAAATAATTCTTTTTTTGAAGACTGCTTTTTTACTTTTCCATCTATATCTCTTGCAACTGTTATTCTTGAGTTGCTTTTATAGGATATTTGCACTCCACGACGCGTGGTGGAGAGATTACGTATTGGATAAGTGCCCTTCATCGGAGAGGTTCTACCACAGTCAGTTAGTACTTCGATGACGTAGTTTAAAGCTTCAAGTATTGAAACTTGATCTCAACAATGATATTGTATAATCTTAGTAGATTTTCATGTTTTTGTTACAAATTGTTTTCATATAGTGGCTTACATGGTTTCGAGGGTTTTCTTACACCCTAATGATGAGCTTTTGGGAGTGGTTTTCCTCCCTTAATTCAGGGTTCCCAGCGGTCAGGGAAAACCTGGAAAACCTGGAAAAAGTAGCTTTTTTGGAAAAAGTCAGGGAAAACCTGGAAAAGTCAGGGAAAATTTAGAAAAAGTAGTGAAAGTCAGGGAAAAGTCAGGGAACTTTTTTTGGAATAGTCAGGGAAAGTCAGGGAATTCCAAAATCAGTCAACTCCAAATTACAAATGATAATTGAAATGATATTATCCTTTTCATCTTTCATTTTTGCAGGTATTTTATCAGCCAGTAAGTATTGGTGTATTGTAAGCTCTGTGATATTTATTTATTCCACAGTTCTGACAGTTTTGTTTTACTTATCTCTTCATTAGTTTCTTTTATTTCGTTTTAGTGGTAGAAAAATGATCCGGGGGGGGGGCACTCAAGGTAAATGACCTACCAGACGTTCGGCCCTTAAGGGTAGGTTTTTCATAGTTCAGGAAGGGTAGGAAATTACAAAACTGCACTGAACTGGACTGTAAGGGTAGGAAATTGTGATTAAAGGCCAATTTTTTGGTAAAATTGGCACAAAATTGGTCAATTTTGGAGGAAAAATTTCACATTTTCTTGGAAAATTGCAAAAATTTTTGCCCTTTGAAAAAGTGCACTGTAAGGGTATGATTTTTCATGGAAATTCACTGCACTCTAAGAGTTCGATTTTAGATAGAAGCCAAATTTTGAAGAAAATCTTTTTAGAAAGAGGAAAGAGGAAAGTTTTCATTCAAATGATAGCACGTTCATCTTTACATACATACGACGGTACCCCTTTTGTATCCTGGTTTTAGTGGAGTTTTAGTAGACTCACTTTTTAAAAAATATATGTATTGAAATTTTGTTAAGTTTTATTTTTTTATCTCAATATGGTGTTTTTCAAAATACCGTTGGGGTGAACGGTCAGGGAAAAAGACCCAATATTCTGCTCTGGTCAGGGAAAAAGGCACCTTGGTCAATCTAAAAGTCATGGAAAAGGGCCTTTTTTTGGAAAAAGTCAGGGAAAAATATTTCTCTTAAGTGCTGGGAACCCTGTAATTGTTTTAATTGTTTTCATTAACAGCTTAGTTTGAATTAAACTTATTGGAAGAGAAAAACGTGTTTTCAAGTTCAAGATACATTCACAAATATTCTCCCTTAAATTATGAAAACAAGTTTATTTGGTCCAATCTTCTTTGAGCTATTGCCCAATGGAGGATAGTGTGGTGTGCAGGACCTCCTGACCCCACCTTTTTTTGGTCCACAATATCAATAATATGGAGATCGAACCATTACCCTAGATACTTAAGCAAGTTAACCTAGCTTTTCAATTTCATTTCTATTTGCAGAACTTCTAGATATCAATTTGACTACACTAATTCTTTTTATAATTACAAGTCCTTACAACTATCATGCTGAGCATACCTTTAAGCTGAAATTCTTCTGGTATAGAATTCACAAGTCAAATGAACAACTTGAATAATATCTTCAAGTTTTAGCCTTTTTTTTATCGATTCTTAGTAAAATTCAAATTTTAACAAGACAGCTTGCATCAGAGCAAGGAAGATCACAGATTAAGTCTCAATCATACCATTATGCGTTGGGAAAAGGTAGTCAAAAGGATTACAACGCCCCTACAAACAATTTCACACCTACTATATACCATTATGCTTTAAATTTGAGTGTAAAACAGAGTGTGCTTTTACTGTTTATTGGAAAATGTACCTACACTTTTTTAATAAGAACATCCAAAATTTTGATTTTTATGTTCTTAACTTGTTCTCAACATTTTGGCCATCGAAGCCTTATGTTCTTATATACTTTGCTCTTATAAAAAAACGTGTATTTCCCATTATTTTTCAGCACATTCACCTAATTTTCCTAATTTTCGGTAATTTGCTTCCAAATACATAAGCTTGAATGGGCTCTTCCAGAAAAAAAAACATTCATGGGGGGAGGATATATTGTCCAGGGGTATTGAAAAAACCCTGAAAAACTGCCATGTCCATGGGGTGAATCTGATGTCCAGGGGTAAATATTTGTGTCCAGGGGGTCAATTTGATGCTTGTCCAGGGGTGAAACACGTGTCCAGGGGGTGAAAAATCGAAATGTCCAGGGGTAGATCAAAGACAAAATAATATATTCTCCACCCCCCATGAACGATTTTTTTCTGGAAGAGCCCAATTGACAATTTTAGTCTTTGTTGTCCAGTCATATTAGGCAACGTTCATCAGTTGTTGACTAGAATGAAATATTCACTTAGAAGATCATTTAACGTGTCTAACATCAATTGCTTGAATTGATTGTAAGATGATTTTTGATATTTGGCTTAGAGATACCTTTTATAGGCCTAAGGAACACCTCCAAAGTTTTTGACCCAATTATTTTCCAAAGCTGAGTATATATTCGATTTTAAATTTTTCAAATTTTCACTTGAAAATAATAGAAATTCAACGTAAATACTGTAAAAAGACACATTTTAAGAGATTTCAAAGTCAAATATCTCAGCTTTGGAAAAAAATTGGGTCAAAAGATTTAGAAGTGTCTCTCTGGACCATAAAATGTATCTCTAAGCCAAATATCAAAAATCATCTGATAATCCCTTTAAGCGAAACATAAAAAATTACCTATTTTGTTAATTTTGCTTTGTCACCGTCAGCATAGGGGATGCGATTGACTTGAATATCATTAAAAAACAATGACCTCAACATTTCCAGGGGTATATTAAGGGCGAAGACTTGAAAATAATTAGACTTTCATATTTTAGATAGATAATCTTAGAAAACAGAAAATAGGTCGAAGTAGATTGGAGTAGATCACAATTTATATAGTGCAATGTGTAGTATGATGACTAATTTGAGTCACAGTCATTCCGCTTACTAACTTGGCTTTGAAAGTAGGTACTTTTCATGCCTTTTTTATAAGAATCAAATGGCGTTTTTTCCATTTCATCATGGATATTCTTAAATTTGTGGGGACAACTTGTTCAGTGAGCTAGATACAGAAACTAACCTGTCTTATGACAATAAAATCCACAATGGGCAAATGCAGTTGACAGGACTGTAACGCCCTATTAAAAACCAAACTTAAAAATGATGATGATTCTTAACTTTATGGGGACAACTAACTAACTAACCTAAAATATTCCAGACGATATTATAATGATGGTGATAATCTTAGCATAGTTTTAATTTCTTTGGCCAATTTAAAAAACTCACAAGTTGTAGAGAAAAGTCAATAATTAGAAGATTAACCAGTCAGTTGTATCAAATTTGCCTTAATGACGTCACTTTTCTATTGTATGACGTCATAGAGAATTAGTAATGCACGCTTTATTACTCCATTGGGTCAATGTAAGGTTCTCAGCTTTTAAGTAAACTCTACGTTGTTATGGTTGAAATTTGAGAGTTCTTAACTCATGTTACAATATAACCATGTGAAAATCTCTTAATACTATTTTAGAGGTTTATTCTGTGTAATAATGACGTCACTATCGCTTCATTAGCCATTCCTGTCAATAACGTCATCAATGTTTGAGAGTTAGCCAATTAAAATTTGACACATGAAAAAGGAAGCTTTTCACTTGGTTTTTGGTTCTCGATATGGAGTTTGAATCGGTCGGTACTTAATGCCAAATAAACCCGTTTGGAAAACTTGTAACGTCAAAACAATAGCCATCTATTCGGAATTACACCAAACCGTAATATTTGGCTCAAAAGGGGAATTCCCTCAAATTTGAAAACCGCAAGTGATTTTTAAGTGCTTCAAAGTACGGTTTGAAAGTAAAGTTTTAAAATTAGACATAAGACTCAGCACCTTAGGATCTCAGGATCTAAAAGCTCAAAGATGTTCCAATAAGACTAAGAATATAGCCTGGAAGCCACTTAACCCCTCCCAAATCGAAAAATGCAATGAAACAAAGTGGAAGTACTGAAAGTGCAATTCTCGCCCGATCTTTAAATTCTGAAAAACATTAAAATACCCAAAAGTGCCAATATATATTGTAGCTGTAGATTAGCAAGTTCATTGTTGAAAAGCATTGATTGTTTGGAGAAAGGAGAAGCAAAACAATAATAAGAATGTTCTTTATGACAATACAGTATCCTTCAACTCTAAATTTTGATGTAAAAAAAATTAAGAAAATATAATTCGAAAAAAATATTCTATATACAATATCAATATATTTTTATTAATGAAAAAAAAACGTCTTTCATTATAGCCTTTACTTTTGGTCCCGAAGTTCAAACCCAAACCATACCACTTTAGTTATTCAACACGAAATTCACATTCTTTCTGCGGTGGCACAAAATCAAAAGTATGTGTAAAAATAGTGTGGGTTCAATATTCAACTTTTTCCCACCAACGGTATTGAAACAGAGTCGTTTTAATGTTCATGTAACGTTAGATCATGGCTTGAAGAAACGTTTAAGTCTTGCGTGTCAGCATTGTTGGCTTCTTCATCCTTAATTAATATCTTTTTTTCTGGATTCACAAATTTACATATCTGCCCCTTTTATATCACTCATTTGTACACTACTATTCGGCTGTTGGTGATTTTTGACAGTGATATTACCGTTGTTATGGTTACCATCTTCAACGAGGTCGCCATTATGTTTTGCACCATCATTGCAGATGAGAGCCGGTGCATAATTTTCGTCATTTGATGGGTCTTTATATAACCAATACGCAACAACGAATAGCACCAAGTTGATCACTATTAAATGGAAATTTAACAACAATAAATTACGTGTGATTAGTCTATTTTTTGGCAATTAATATCTGACAGTTTTAGCCCTACTTTAAAGGACTCTAACCTTTTATCAAACCAAGATAACAAAAATCTGAACACAGATTTGAAACCAGAACGCTTAATAAATATTCTTAAAGATTTGATGTCATGACTTTTGAACCAGTCGGAAAAATCTATATTTTGCTCATTTTTATTCTTCATTGTCTAATCTTTTAGATTTTCTTCTCGGAAATATCTTTCCAATGGATTTAATATATCATTAGTGTGCTTGGATATAGTCAACAACTTAAGTGCTCACATACTTTTGAGACAAGATTTTTATACACTCCTTCGCGAAAATAACTCAAAATCGTTACTAGATGGAGAACATTCGAATCGATTCGTAATTAAGATTTGAACAGGCACTTTGAGCTCTACTTGTTAAACCATAATCATTATAAAAAACCCTGGTCTGGTAATGTATTATTTTAGCATTTAGCTTTATTGTCAATTTTTATTTGTTGTAGATAAAAGGCAAATTACGATTTGCATACTTTTTGATCACGTTAACTAGCATTTTTGGACCTGCCTCCGGGTGCCCCGGTGGAGGTCCTATGAATTAACCTCTGTTCGTCCGTCCGTCCGTCCGTTCGTCTGTTACCAGCTTTTCTCGAGATTGGCTCATTAGTTTTTTCTGATTTTTTGCACAAAGATGCAAAATGGCAATGGCCAAAATGTGACGGAGCCCGATTTTCGAAAAAAAATCATTTCCGGCCGAAAATGCCGGAAATATGCCGGAAAAACTGGTTTTTTGGCATTTTCTCGAGATTTTATCATTAGTTTTTTCTGATTTCTTGCTCAAAGATGCATATTAACAATGTCCAAAACATGGCCGAGTCCGATTTTTGAGAAAAAAATTTGCCGGAAATATGCCGGAAATCACCGTTTTTCTAGATTTTCATTGGATTTTTCCTTATAATTGGTTGTTTTTTCATTCAAAAACATTATTAATAGCAATGCCCACCATCAAGCATGTTTCAATTTTCAATAAAATTGATTTTTGAAGCCGGAACTATTTTAAAAGTCGCCGGAATAACCTATTTTCGCCGGAAAGACAGCATTTCTTGAATTTCTCGAGCTGTACTTTATACTGACGCAATATGACAATACCTAAAATGTGAAGGAGCCCGACTTTCGAAAAACATTTTTTTCCGGCCGAAAATGCCGGAAATATGCCGGAAAAACCGGTTTTTTGACATTTTCTCGAATTTTTATTTTTAGTTTTTTCTGATTTTTTGCAGAAAGATGCGTATTTGCAATGCTCAAAACATGGCCGAGTTTGATTTTTGAGAAAAAAATTTTTCCGGTTGAAAATTCCGGAAATCGCCGTTTTTGCAGATTTTCATTGGATTTTTTCCTTATATTTCTATGTTTTTTCACACAAAAACATCATTGATAACAATGCTCACCATCAAGCATGATTCAATTGTCAATAAAACTGAATATTGCGACCAGAACTTTCTATTTAGTTTTTCCCTACAACCCTTCCCTCTCCCACTACCATCAATCAATGATGAATTTCTTGCGTTATGCATTTTCGCTAAACGCTATGTTTTCTGACTGATTCTTTTTCATTTTTCTCCTTGCATTACTATCAAACTTTCATCATCAGGTAGGTCCATTCAGCATCTAGCTTGTTGATTCTTGAGATTGGTTCATTTTCTTGTCACATGATCAAAAAGTATGCAAAACAAAACTCTAACTGTTAACAATAGAAATAAACAAAAGCCGTCCAGACCGGGGTATTTTTAATAATGACTTATGGTTAGACCCAATTCTGGTGTTGTCAATAACCTTATAAAACAGCAGAATCTTACCGAATCCGATCAAGGCGACATTTCTGATTTGACTTGAAAGGCTAACCAGTTCATATTCAGCACAGAATGCACGGCGTCCGCACATATCATGCTTCCACACCATACACGAGCGATCGTATATCTTTCCAACTACGATCGGTCCTGGTAACATACCCAACAATCGAACAATAAGAAAATGTAAACCCATGGCGAATGAACGCTGATTGGCTGGAACTGACCTGAAAAAAGATAGTTGGTATGAAAATAAGATTATAGTATTAATTAGCTTTAAATCGAGAAATAGCTCAAGAAATTTTGCAAACAACAGGCCAGTAGCCTGGCTGTCCCTACATATACAACATGGCCCAAAAATTGAGTGATCGAAAGGTCTTATGTGACATTTTAATTGGTCGATATATTCATAAAAAAGCGATTTTTGAGAATTTTCAAGTCCCAATCTTTTTTATGAGCTTGAGAGCATCTTTATCCGGGGTAGTAGGGAAACCATGACTGGTCAACTTATGGACTCAAAAATGAGCACTCGGCTGTGTGATTGGACTAGAACGATTAATCTTTCACTCATGCTAGTTTTGTGAAATAGGGGAAAAGATATTGACCTACCATGCTAAGTTCAATCGTTTGAAATTTGCCAAGAAAGCAAGAAAAATTTTACTTGAAAATTAAATTAAACTTGATTTTTAATAGTCTTTATTACTTAGTTTCACTTACCTTAAAGTGATCATGTTTTTCGGTGTCACACCAATCAAAGATGACATGACCAGGACACCAATAAATATAACAAAAACAATGAGATTTTTACAGTCCTGGTCACACTTCCCAGGCCGAACGCTTCCAAGAATTTGATTATTGATCGCTTGTGGTCCTCCTTTGGCTTCAATACACGAACAACCAGAAAAACCCTGAAAATATATATAATAATATATTATTTATTTAAAGAAATTTAGCTTTTCAGCACAAGACGAATTTTCTCATACAGTTTTGTATTTTATCAAAATTAGCTTCTTTCATTCCAATAGTATAGTTATAATGGTGGAAACTCCTACCTTATTGGAACTAATTTTCGCGGGTTTTAATTTTAGCGTTTTCGCGGTTTTTCGTCAAAATCGCGAAAATTTGATCCCGCGAAAAATTTTGAGAGTTGAAAACCGCGAAAATTAATTCCTGCGAAATACAATTTTTTCCAATTTTATCGAAAAATTTGAAAAATCCCTAGGAAAATGAAAGAAATTTGTCCAAAAAAGGGCAAAACCGCGAAAGTTAAAACCCGCCAAAATTCCAGAATGGAAAAAACCGCGAAAATTAAAACCCGCGAAATGCAATTTTTAGGATTTTTTTTTTCGACCGCGAAAATTAGTTCCCGCGAAAATTAGTTCCTGGAATTGATTTGGTATATATAGACAGACAAGTGTTTTCTGATTCTTCCAGGGCTGTTCCGAGAGAGGATTTTTGGTACCAGTCTACAGTAGACTCCCAATTATTCGAACCTACACTTATTCAAATTATTCAAATATTTTGGTTATTCGAAGTGGGATGGTGTTCCCCTTGGATCTGCTTACACAACTCAGGCAAAAACACTCTCGGTTATTCGAAATTTCAGTTATTCGAAGCGATTTCTATTCCAATTGGGGCCAATTCTAGGCTAAATCGCCATCAGTCATTCAAATTTTTCTTATTGGGAGATCGTTGAGTGTTGGTCTTTCTCTTTCATATCTATGGTGCAGCTACTCTGGCTATTTTTTGGCACAACGAAACATGTTAGATACTGGGAACCCTGGCTTGATTCATCAAAATTAATGAAAAAGGTTGGTTCAACAATTTAAGGAAAATGCTATGAGATTCGGTAAATACATAGGTGTAGCGAGATTACCCTACAAAATTTATGAGGGAGTGCAGACGCTTATGACATATTCATTATCTTTTGATAAAACAAAGACAATAATTACAGTGTCGTAAAAACCGCTCTCATTCATAAATTTTGCAGGGTATCTCACTACGCATATGGAATAACGCAAGTCAACTGTCCACAAGCATTGTTCCAGGACCGTCTAGATAATGTTCAAAATTTCCAAACAGTTTCATATATGGGATAAATTTATTTAAAAGATAATGGATTTAAAACCTTACCGTCATATTCATTTTATTAGTACAACCAGCCACACAAGGTGAAAGATAAGTGATCCCATTTGCACACACTGGATTGTAGTGTTCTTTTAAACATCCACAATTATTATTGCAAACTGAATTGTTGAGAGTTAAAGCTCTGAAAGGAAAAATAAAAGCTGGTTACCACTCGCATAGTTACAAATGATACTAGGTTCGACTCGACTAAAATGGACCCTGTTAGAGACTGAAATAAACGACACTGTCGGAGCCTATTTTTCTTATTTTCAGACAAAATTTTGAGACTTTCGTCCAAATTACGAGAATTTATGACCCTGTGTGAGAGTCTGTGAGTTGGGGCATTGTCAAAGACTCAATTGACTCTTTATGGTTTTTCGCCTGTGAGAGGCTTTTCGATATAAAAAAATGTATACAGGTCCCAAGGTCAGTGGGTTTACCAACCTTCCAGTACATTTCTGCCTTTTTGAAAAACATACCCTTGACCACCGCTTATAGCCGTCGGTCAATTTGCCTGACTGTCCTCCCCCAAATAAAGGTGTTTGCGGGACTAGAAGGGATTTCTAAAATTCCAGGTGAAAGACTTACAATATAAATAGAAAGACATATCGACTCACCCTCGCTCAAGATTGATATTATCACATCCAGGGATATCATGTGAGAAACTGACACCAATATTAATGATCGCTAGTACAATAGAAATGATAGTTGCTTTTTTGACTGAGCTCTTAATATTGAAACTTCGCATGATCATAGAACCTACCACCAATCCGACTGAAAAACAAAGAATGTTAAAACAATTATAGCAATGCCCCTGTTTCAGTGACCTGGTTGTATATTTTATTCAGTTTGGGAAAAGTGACGGGGCTAAATACTAATGGTACTGAAGACACAGTAGAGTCTCTATAACTCGAACACTCGCGTCACGGGGAATACAAAGTTTGTTCGAGTTAAGGAGATTTCGAGCTATTGATTAAGGTTTGCAAGGCATTTCTAACTGAACGGCTGAAAAGGACCTTAAACTTGTTCGAGTTAAGGAGACTTCTTCTAGCTAAAGAGACCTCACTGTATCGTGAATTCTTTTGTTCAAAGCTTCAGAACCCCGTGCAAATCTAAAGAATTTATTGACTTTGCAAGTGTGGGATGATAAACAGCTCAGCGTAGTTTTTAAATGGAATGAAAGGAAGAAATGTTACTTATTTCCTCGGCGGAGACGTCTTTTGGACGAGATAGAGTCCTGCCGAGTCTTGTAATGTGTGCAGGAAAATTTAATCTCTCTTTAATAAATTACCTTGGGCTCGGATTTGCGAGGATTAGTTAAATTTTCAGATAAAGTCCTTTAGAAGTCCTTTAGAGTCCTCTAGAATTAAGCGCATCAAGTATCTTTTGCTAAACTACAAAGAAAATTAATATCAAGGACATATATAATTTCACTCAGCTTGTGGGAAATTTTCGGACCAACTAATTTGGGACTATTTTGAATGAGTATTTTTTCCCCTCCAAATGATAAAATTATTGTTTGAAAAGTGCATCACACTTTTTAGTGAAGAAAACATGCATGCAAACTTACCGACAGAGCCGGTGATCAATATAGTACCAAGCATCACAACAGCTTTCACTGGGTCTGCACCAAATCTCGAATTCAAAAACTTTGGAAAGAAAGGCGTCAACCCGGTCACAATAAACAACTCTGCACTGGTAGCCACTAATACAACCATCAAATATTTATTCTTCATTAAAATCAAGGTGGATTTCAAGAATCCCAAAAATCCGTTTTTCCGGATTTCTTCCAATTCGGATGATTCCTGTGGGATGTCACCATTTTGGATTGCTTTTTGACGTATGCGTGGTGCGCCTGGCATTTTCTTTGGGAACAACATTAGAATGAAGCCATTAAAGACCAAGATCCAGCTTAGAGTTGCGAAGGGATACCACCATCGACCAACCCATAGTGGGTGCATGAAGGTGATACCTGGTGGTGGTGCCTATAAAAAAAAAAGAATAATTGCATTCGTATCAAAGGTTCTTCATAGCTGTTTAAATTATTGCCTAAAGGACTATACTATACTTATAACCATCTTCCTCTTGTCGATGCTGCCTATTGATGCATTTCGTGATTGCGTAGAGAATATTGAACACATGGGGAAGATACTTTGGCAAAAATAAGATATGCAGCTAGACAAGATTCTTTTTTAAGACCCATCGGTCATGTAAGGTACTAAAACAAAATATCGAGAAACCAGTCACTGGTAAGTATTTTTTGGGCGAAATTTTAGAAGATTTTGTGAAAATTATAAGAATCCATTGCCATTCAGGGTCACTCGTCTTGAATATTGATGATTATAATGTCTTTTATAACTTAATGATTCAATCTTCAAAACAATACAACTTACGCCGTCAGCATTTGTGTATTGTTTCAAAAACGCGCCAGCTGATCCTAATCCAATAGATGGTCCCAAGATCAACATCCCATACCAAATCCCGATATAAATCGGGGAATTTTTCGGGGAAACATTTTCATCAAGATAAGCTGCACCAAGAGTGTTGAGTGGAGTTGCACCAATACCCATCAGCATGTTGGCAACACAGAATATCGCTAAATATCCGTTGGACGATGGGGCACTATCACAGTCAGCCATATTTCCGAGTTCCATAAATGCAGTTGTTGCATTTCCTGCGCACGTGTCATGTTTCATGTAATTGACTCCATGTGGAGACATTGTGGGGTTATATGCGCCTTTCATGAATTTGGGGATTGAGAAAATGAATGCACCCAGTCCTTGATTGAAGATAAAAAAAATATGATTTGAGAGTTGAAAAATAAAATTTATCACCTTTTTTATCGAGCCTTTTTCTGCCGACGATCAGTGGCATGACTTTTTAGGTGATGGAAGGCTAAAGGGTTCTTATCTGAGCCAGTCGGTTGCCCGAACTGAGACATAAACAAGCCTTTGTTTAACTATATAGTACTATTGAAGCTGGCACACAATGCTAACCCATCTATGTATGGTAAACAAAAAAACCTTTCAACAACAGCATCATGTGCTTGATGAGATGATTATGTAATCCATACAGGGGGTAGACGAACATTTCCAGAGGGTAATCTGAGAAAAGTTTACAGGAGGTGTTTTTTCAATTTTCCAAGGGGATAAAAAGTTATTCTAAAATTTCAAGTGGGTAAAAGACTGATTTCAGTTCGTCCACCCTTACTTTTAAGGTATGATAAAGAATCTTTCCAAGGCTATGTTTACAAATTTTTCCACTTTCCAGGGGGTATCCACACATTTTCACTAACTCTTTTTAACTTGTCTACCCCCCTATATGGTTTTTAAATGGTACATACCTGTCACGATGCTACCAATTCCCAACCATGTCGGTTTGTGACCACGCTCTCCATAGTAACTCACGAAAAGTACAAACAAAATTGCAGTCAAATCATTGGAAGCCAAAAGAATACCAGATTGTGTACTGGTCAGTCCAAATTCTCTTTCGATGTGAGGGATTGAGGCTCCAATGAACCCGTTTACTGTCATTCCTGGTGAAAATAATGTCCAAAAAAGTTAAGATAAATAACTTTTCCAAAAAGTTTCATACTTTCACCTAATGATTTGTTACATGAAATGTAAACACGAAAACAAAGTAAGGAACGTATTGTATTGACAGAAAATAACATTGATTACACGGGGGTTGAACACAAGCTATGAAAGGTATAGTAAAGCCCGTATTAGATTAAACCTTGCCGAGTTTTGTTCGATGTGTTGAGCACCTTGGTTAGACTTTTTGATAATAGAGCGAAAAGAGTACGGGATTCGGTCTCCCAGTGACGTCACCTTTCCGAAGAAATTGCAAGATATATAATTGATTTTACCTTGCAGTAAACAGAATATGGAGATGAACGGTAAAAACCAGTGTATGTTAGCGAACCATTGTAAGAATTGAGGTGTCCAATGGTGAAAGCCACATAAAAATGTTCGTCCTCCGTCTTTCCCATCTTGTTCATCTTCAGGTGAAAATACTTCGATTCGAGTCTTCATATCTGTTAGAAATAGAATAAGATAGTTGATATTTTACATGGATATCCCAAAGATTATAATCAACATACCTTTGTAGCTGCAACCAGCAAATCTGTTCCATATGCAGGATACAGACATCATGGGTAACCAGGAGAGAATATGCAAGGTTTCGGGGCCTGCCTCTCGATCCCGACCCCCCCCCCCTGATTGTTGATGTGAGGTCTTATGTAAGTACCCAGCTTGCACACAACGTCGTTTCAACGTTTGTCTAACGTTCACAACATCCATATAACGTTAGATGAACGTTTAAACAACGTTGTGTGCCAGCTGGGTATGTACAGTATCCACCTGGATGTACAGGTTATCTTTGATTCTTAGACATTCTTTTGATTGTTTTTGTGGATTCCACGGCCAGATGGCTCGGTATTACATACTATATAAACTGCAAAGGAAATGGTAAGGAGTGGGGACGCGAACCGCGATCCACTGGTTTGTGTTGATGGTGGCTTAGACCATATGGTCATCGACAATCTCACGAGTGAATGAACATAATACCTATTTTATTTACTAATCAAAAGGTTGTTTCTCTAAACATTTAACCTCATAGATGATGAAATTATTTCACGATACCGCCCGCTATACATAATGGATATGCTTAAATTTTGAAGAATTTTAAGTTACGCCAACACAAGGTTTCTTTGAAGGTGCAATCAGTTAAGGTTGCAAGACTTGAAGGATCTATTTTATTTCTCGACTGCAAAGCCTTGTCGCTAAGCTTAAGGTTTAAGAATTCTCCATGGAGGAATGGCGAGGTTAGAATTCTACCATCTTTCTATCATTTTTTTAGCTGATGATTGACGTCCATACGGGCGGCATGAAGCTTAAAAGTTATAAACAATAAATCAAAGTCTCTTTCTTTTAATTTGAGTTCTACCATCTAAAGACTTTGCAGATAAATATGTTGTAAAAGCAATTTGCCTTACCTGAAATCCTTACCATATCGGTCGTAGAGTTTAACACTTGAATACTAAACGACCTTTCTCATCGCACAGTAAATTTTAATTATTTTCACGTTTTAAATACACACCTACTTAAAGTTACCCAAGTGCAGATTCATTTCAGACTAGCTCTGACAAGTTTGATTTGAAAAATAAAAACCAATGCCAAAAACTGAATTTTGATAAAACACAAATGCCAAAATAGTAGAAATTGACTTGAGTCTTTTAAAGGTCATTTTCAGTTCTGTTAGGGCTTGCAATAAGCACCAATTTTAAAAGAGTCTCATTGGCATCATATTTTCATGGAAGATCGTCTGTAAACGATGTATTGTAAATCCCGCTGATTTTGTACCGTTTCATAATATCAAAATCCTCGAAACTTTTCCGTAGCTTTCAGAAAAATCAGCCGGCTTAAATAGTGGTCAACTAATACAAAAAAGATGCTCTGTGGCAGACTATTCATTGCATATTTCGTTCGTTATTACAAACCAGTTTCATCTATAGTTACAGATGGCTCTCTCTAATTCGACCTTCAAGTGTTCAAGAATTTTCTTTGAATTACAGGAAGTATTCTTTGCCAATTCCTAGCTTAAGGAACACACTTCAGTTCCAATTATAGAAAGATTCGAATAGTAGCCTTTCTTTGAGAGTAAGACCTTAGGTTGGTATCCAGTAGTGTAGATAGGGCTGTCATAAATTTGTGTAGGAAGGCAGATACATATGTCACAGTAATGATCTATTCATATTATAAAAACATAATTACCGTTTCATAAAAATCTGCTCTCCTATACAAATTTTGCGACACCCCTGTCTACGCTAATGGTATCTGCTACATACAGGGTGTGCCCTCTCGTTTTTCGCCTTTTTTGACATTTTTAGGTTTTTGAACATAACTTTTGAACCAATGAAGTAAAATTAAAAGTAATACACCAAATTTTAAGTTAGGCTTTCCTCTGAATGATTTCGAAACAATCTTTGAAAAATATCTTTTCTACTGCCTACAATATCAAATCAAAGAGGGTGACTTATTTCTGGCACATTGGATACTTGGTATAAAAATTTCAAAGTAGACTCGACAACTCAAATACATACCTAAGAGATCTTCCGATTGTTCAGCACTGCTCGTCGAAGTGTTCTTCTCTCGATTTCTTGGCCAACAGAATGACCTATTCATATTTTGCTTCACCATTTTGTAGCCAGATCAAACCTCGCTGTTGTATACTGTGCAACCCCCTATAAACGAAAGACCTTTTTAATATTATTCATCGATTACTCCTAGGGATCAAGAAAACACACCCTTTTCTTAACAGCTTTCAAAGTTACACTTTTAACTCAACTCTAATGGCTTAACTCCAATGCTTAACCTTAACTGAGTTTATGAGTTTATGAATGAAAAATCAATACTTCAGCAATTTTTTTCCACTCCCCTGATGAAAATAGCAAATCAATGGTTTAAATTCAGAGACTGTTTTATAAAGGTCTCCCCTTCATCGGCCCTAAGTGCATGTCAGATGCCTTCCTTGTGGTTTATGAATCAAAAGACTTTTATTGTCTCTAAAGCAGGAGACGTCTTTGCATTAAATTGACTCTACTGTGACCAAATTGATTAGAATAATAGAACGTGTTAGGATATAATAATATGACCATAGTAAATGCAATAAAAAAATCGTGTGTTTTTAAAATCAGTATTTTATTGTTTTTCATGACTAAAGATAAACAAATGAATGGACGGAGCTAAGCTGGAAGTCGGAACGCTTTATTTATGCAATCAAATAGCTAAATAGTTAACATAACCGAGTTATTTCAACATTAAGTCACGAAACAAGTCAAGCTGTATACACGAGACGAGGGATACTAAAGGATACCTCAGATTGAGTATTATTTATTTTTAATGAATCTTAAATTCCTTTCAGAAATTATGTTCTAAGTTAAAAAGTTATCCTTGTTATGAGCTTGCGAATCTATGGTTTAATAATTTTTTCATGATTCTTGTTGAAAGGATATTATCGAGTGGAATTATCGATGAAACATAAAACAGGGATATTCTAAAGGTTTAACAAGGAGGGTATAACTAGAAGAGACAACTTCTTGCTATAGCTTCTAACATAATTTAATTATGATAGCTAAGAAGCAAATCCTCTGTATAGACGGGTAGATTATCACTTGTTGAAAAGATGGATCGAAGTTGATTAGTGAACTTGGTGACCTTTCATACTAAAATTACAAAGTTACGCGAAAGGGACAGTTGTTGAAGTCCTACAACGTCTCAATGAAAAATAGTAAACGAAATTTACACTCAGGCCGCCTCTTTTTAACAATTATAGCATATTGAGATTCCAAGCTGTTCAAATTCAGTTAAAAACTATTCTGTAACACCGTTGAAACCAATTTGACTGTATACTTTGAAATAGACAGTAAAACTTTCTGCAAGATAATCACCAGCAAACCAAAACGTTTAGTTTAGGCCTACCCACAAAATAACTGAAACTTGAGTGTTTTTTTTCTATCGCACAACATCGTACACTAGCTTTACTATAAATTACAGTCAGATTGATTTTTCAAACTTGGATATAAGCGGGAGATCATTTTACAAAACAAATCTCAAAACACACGCTCTACAAATAAACTACACAAGAAAATATGACAGCCGACATAATGCTAAGTTTTAGGCAAAACCTTATACGATCAGGATTTCCTCGTAGTATTATCTAGTTCTACCATCACTCATTTTCAGTGAAAAAAGCCAAAATGACTAGAAAGGCGCCCCAAACTTTGGCTCAATCACGCATCATCATTGGGGATCACGTCATCAAGCGATTGCTTGGGTCTATTGGTAACACTAGAATTGCAAACTTCTCTGGGGGCCCTTCTCTGAATTGACCAAGAAGATTTAAAAGAAATTTAATTTTCTGTGCTGTGCAAATGTGCGAAAGAAAACCCAACAATCACCCCTTTGAACGTTTATTATTTTATGTTTTATTCGATATTTCGATTATTGGCTAAGCATAGGCTGAACCTCATTTCATAAAATTTCAAAAATTAAATCTTCAAAATTCTTTTAAAAAAATCTTAATTTTCAATCTTCAAGCTTCAATTTACCTCATAAAACTCATTAGGCGAAACAAAGTATTTCAAAAGGCTTCTTCCATTTACGGCCGTGAAACCCCCTTAAAATTTCAAGGTTTATAACCGGCATGATCTTTAAATTTTGACAAGCGGTAAGACATCTACTTCTCACTTTGCAATGAGGACTTACTTATCTGTTTATTTTCAGCGGGGACAAAAATTAGACTATAATTTTCCACTGGAGAAGATATTTTGGCCAATTTTCCCAATTGGTCTGTGAGAAGGGGTGCAGTAATTGGTACATCTCTGCTCTAAAGGGATATGGTGTGCATGTGATGATCTGACATGGTCGTTCAACCAAAACAAGTTATTATTTAAAACTGCGTTATCTTTTGCCTGAAAACGAAAGCAAAAGTAACTGACTTCAAACTTTCAGATGTTATTTGATTGACGTTATATCATCACGTCTAAGCCATTTAATGTTCATCCGAACTCTGAAATGAACTCTGGGTGAGACAATTAGAAACAGTACCCCCGCCAATCTTGATAATGTAATGATAAAAATTTGTGAAGTAACCAGTGTCCATTAAGGGATTATTATTTTTGCTTCCTTTCAAAATCACACTCCTGTCTCACAGCCCCGGTTGAACTTTTTACCTCAGTGGGGATGAAAATTTCTACTGAAATCCGAATGGGATAGTAATTCATTGTTCCCAGCCCAAAAATTATAATGGAGAATGTCTTTGAGTGCAATTTTTTCCATTGAATTTTAAGTGGAGATGAAATCAAAGTCAATCTACCAATGGGCCTGAAATTTCCACCGGGGATAGAATAGGGTATCTTTTTCCAGGAGCTAAGGGTCCAAGCGGGTCAGTGACACAGGGGTGTAAAATCATCAGTTTTTATTATTTTTGCGCTTACAGTCTTTTTGCCTCAAAGATATTCGTATAATCTTATTGCTTACCCCTATCTTAAAATGTCTCTAAACACAAATTGTCGTCGCGTGTCCCGAGAAATACACCTTACTATTATACTAACACCTGTTTTACAGTAAAAAGAATCACTTTATAGGGAGTTTTCTAAACATCGACCAGAAATGGCGACCACGACCAGCGACCACGACCGGGGACCAGATGAATTTAGGTTATCGAGTTTTCCCTCTTTCTCCACCGTAGAGTCTTTCTCTTGTGATCATTTATTTATCGAATTGAAAAGTAAAGTTCACCTCTGTCTCACCTACAGTGATTATAAAGCCAAGTGATGCGTTTTAATTTTAGATCATTTGTGCAAATGATAGTGGAAGTTTTGGGATCTGCGATGGAGGGTTTTTTTTAATGAATTCGGACGAGTATGACAAAAAATAGGACTCCTCCCGGGGGGGTCCGTCAAGGTAAACGACTTACTGGCCCAAGGGTCTTTTTTCCAAGCTTCCTAAAGTACACTGTAAGGGTCGAAATGAGCAAAGATGAGAAAAAGTGCACTCTAAGGGTGTAAAATTTAATTTGGAAAATCTGACCATATTTTGCCTATAAATGGTCAAAAAACTTTTCAAGAAAATGCAACAAGGGTTAATTTTCGCCCAAATTTACTCAAGTTTTGCCTAATTTTGCCTAATTTTGGGCCGCACACACGGTCGTTTTTTAATCAAGTGCCCCCCTTCTTTCCTATCCGCAGGTACACCGCAAGAATCTACTATTGGTGTGATGGTAACCACCGAAGCTCGAAAGTAAAGACAGGAATAGATATCTGCTATTGTTTTGATAACCATGCTAATTCGTATGTTTGTCGTTTCAACAAAGTTTTGAAACTCTTGTTTATAAAAAACAAATTTGGTAGTGTTAAAAATTATAGAGCCCGCATTTTGGCCATATTGAATTTCGAGATTTTTTAACCATATTCCCACATATTGCAATTATCGGTTACCGGAAAGTATTTGAGTTTTTCTCCGTTTTTTGTTCGTCCTGTAATCTATATCACCTGGGCAAATCTGAAATAGACGTTAGGGTTTATCTAACACTTACGGTCGGATAAAATCTAGATATTCTAATAAAAAACAATAATATGTTAGGTTATTTTTGCTGACTGCAACATAACTTGGAGATAATTATACAAAAAACGTGACCAACGTCATTGCAGCTAAATACTCGAAAGACCTCTCGAAATAGGCGGTTCTATATTAGTACCGATATTAAGAAATGTCATAACAGAAAAACTTTAAATGTCGCCTGAAAAGTGAACTTCTTAAACTTCTATCCAAAGCGAAAAATTGCTACATAATTCCCATCTCCAAAACGTTGATTTTGTCAAATGATCTTGAATGATTTTGCTTGAAGCCACGGAAGTTTTTCTCAGACTGGTAGATAAGACTGTGAAAAATGCCGCTTTAAAATGGTACCCTAGAATCTGCCGTTGATCGAACGTCCCAAAATCTAAATATGTATCTCTGAAACCAAAGACTGGTAGAGAAACAAACCAACTTTGTCAAATTTTGATTTGATTTCAGACAAACAGCCGATTCGAATAGAAATGCTTGATTGTTCTTGACTGGTGTTTGATTTAATTATGGCACCATTTACATTGGAACCTAGTCCCATTAAGGGTCTCAGAATTCACAAAACTTCTGTTTTTTTCTACATTAAGTCCCTCTAAGGGTCCGTTTTAGTCCCTAAAGTCGGGCGCCACGTATCCGTCATCCCGCAAACCTAGTACTCCCGGGGCGTTAAAGCATACGACAACTCTGTCTCATTATGTATTTTTATAAGCCTCTTATTTCGTTAGCAACTTGCGAATAGAGGTGGAGTCTGGATCGCTTCGCAACCCCAGCGGGGGGGGGGTAGTCAGGCAAATTGACCGACGGGTATGTGCGGTGGTTAAGGATATGTTTTTCAAAATATCAGAAATGCCCCGTAAGGGTGGACGTTTGATAAATGCACTGTAAGGGTGGAAATTTCAGCAAATCTGGGAAAAATTGCTAATTTTTGCTCGAAAATCTTTTTTTGCTCTAAAAGAGTTTAAAAAAAAAAAAAAAAAAAAAAAAAAAAAAACAGTTGAAAAGTATGAATTTCACCGATTGTTTTGCACTGTAAAAAAAAATTTTGTCGACGCACATACCGTCAGTTGGTAAACCCACTGCCCACCCCCCCCCCCGGTTCGCAACCTTTACAAAAAAGTTTGCCAGCCTTTTGCAACCCCCCCCCCCCGGGTTCGCAACTCTTATACAATACGGCTATTTAAAGGTTACAGTCAATGGCAAATGCATTTCAAAAAGCAAATATTTTGGGCCATGCGATTAAAGATCAGCATGAATGAATGGTCATTATCATCTTGACACTAAAATACTTTTTTTCACGCACAACAGAAAGCAACCAAGATTGTGACAAAAAAGTTTGCAAGCTAAGACAAAAATCAACCTTCAACCTTCAACCGACCAACCACACATTTATTAATTTTTTCATTTTTATACGAAAAAAGAATTATCATTAGGAGGAAGAATTACAGAATTTTAAAAAGAATTCACGCTAATAACCGCTAGTCAATTTTGGTTCAGGGCTCGGCTGTTCTTATTTTTCGAAATAGAAGAAAATAAAAAATCTTTCTGGTTTTTACAGGTATTTTTGCTAGATTACTTTAGGCGTACAAACTTTCGCAGCGGAAAAGTTCGCGATTTTCGCGGATTTTGGCCTTTTTCGCGAAAGTAAATGTCTTTGAAAATTCTAAACAGGGTAATTCGCGAAAGCTTATACTCGCGAAAAATTCTCAAAAAAGTCGGAAATCTATAAAACCTCGAAATCGTAATAAATATCAAATTTTGGGCATATTATATTATTATCCTTTAATGCCTTTTTAATGTCGAAGAGCAACCGTCTTTAAGGGATTTAAGGAATATTTTTCACTTTTAAGGCAATTTTTATTCGAAAATTCTCATTTTTATCCTACGATTCGCGAAAGTTTATGCTCGCGTAAAACATTATTTCCTCAAATTCGCGAAAGTAAATGTCGTGAATTTCGACCTCGTGAAAGTTTCTGCTCGCAAAAGTTTTACGCCTAAAGTATGTACCAAGTTTCTTAATTGTGCCATATTTCGGAGGCTCGTAATATATTTCAACTTTTTTATTTTATAAATCTATACAATTTATAAAACATTCTTTTCAATGCTACTTTGGATCGAAATGCCAAAAAATTCTATCTTAGATCTTGATGGAGTTGTCATTATTCTTTTGTTCGATATTTACAAAAAAAGGTCAGACTGGTCCAAAGGCTAACAGGTCCATATAGAATAAAATTAAGCAAAGGTCATCAGATGAGTTATACGAGTAGCTCAAGCGAAGAGTTCAGAACCGCAACCTAGACAATGTTTGAGTTGCCATAGTAACCCTTAAACGATTTCATAATTTCCCAAATTCTGTCAATCTAATATGATGGGTCCCGTACATATGATACAATGTGATCAAAAATAAACACATATTATACAAACTTTATAATTTGATCTATCTATTTTTGAATTATAGTCTCCATTTTCATGTCTTGGCGTATTTATCAAAAGACTTGGCAGGTTGGCGTTAAATTATTTTTTTCTTGACCGATTGAACGAAACGATGTTTTATTAATTCAATTTGCGATCAGTCAGTTAGAGGTTGACCGTTGACAGTTTGTTGTCAGAGTTTAATGCAAAGAATTTAGTTTTTATAGCGAAAATTATTTTCATGGGAGCAAGAGATTTTTAGCTGCTAAATCAATTTCGCCAAAAGGCAGAAAATCGTTAATAGGCTAGAAAAATTCTGCAAAGGTTGTCAAGTGGAAGATTTTTCCGGAAAGCATTTCGCCCGTTTCAACTGATTGTAAAATTGTAATCCATGGAATATACGGCACGATAGAAGAAACGTAATTTAAACCAAAAGAACGGTACAGAAATTTATTTGGCAGCAATTCACAGCAAGGACGAAAAGTTATACCTTTTACAAGGTCAACACCATCTAAAGATGGCCAACTTGGAGAAATTGAAGGTTAGAAATGAGGACGAAGATGAACGAACATTTTTATGTGGATTTCGTGACTGGACACCGAAATGTCTTCAATTCTTTGCAGACATTCATTGGTTTATACCCTTCATCTCACTTTGCTCACTCGTACAAGGTACATCAGCTGGCACATAACGTTGTTACAACGTTTATCCAACGTTCACAACGTCCATATACTGTTAGATGAACGTTGGCAAGGTTGTGTGTCAGCTGGGACAAGATTTTGATTATATATGTTGACACTCTCCTAAATTCGATGTTCCTACTATTCGATACGTTCCCTTATTTGATTTGACATGAGACTTAAGACTTCGGACCTTAGGATCTGAGGATCCAGAAGTTCAAGAACGGTCCAATAGGGCTCAGAATATGACTTGGAAGTCTATAAACCCCACCCAAATTTAAATATTCGATTAAATCTAAAAAATAATCCAAAAGCCACTTTCTCGCCCGAACTTTAAAATGCTGAAAAGAGGAATAAACAAAAATTCTCAATATATTTTGACCGATGTAGCCGCTCCTGCCTCCTTGGAATGGGGAAAATATAATTAATCGCTTCGTTATCTTTTCCAACTGATGAAAAAGGATAAAACCTGAAGTACAGTAAACTTTCTCTAATTCGAACCTCTATTATACGAATAATTCTATGATTCGAACTCGTTCTCAAAAACCCTTGTATAAATAAACCTTTTCATAAATTACGTCACGAACATCACTTGCCTCGTTTTGAATTTATTGCCATTGCGATTAACTCCCAGCGGATTTTATTGAAACTACTTTCTATTCATACAAAAATAATTTAATGTCTCAAGAGACATAATCACCATGGAAATTGTTTGAATACGAGGCAAGTGATGTTCGTGACGTAATTTATGAAAAGGTCTATTACTCTCTATTATTCGAACAAACTAGACTCTCCCGTTCGAGTTCGAACTAGCGAGAGTTATCTGTATCGGAAAAATATGTCTGTTTTTTACATGTTTTTTTATAAGAACAAACTATATAAGAACATAAGTCTTCGCTGGCCAAAATATTAAGAACATTTTAAGAGCATTTTTTTAAGAACATCCGAAGGCTTAAAAGTTTCCTAATAAAAAAAAACGTGTATACACAAAGTATCTCTCGTTTTACCACGTGCTCCCAACGAAAATGTTACTGTAAAGTCTATTGCATAACTGCACAAAACGGTTTCAAGCAGAATTACGTCTGCAAAAGTGTTTATTGTTTACGTTTGCTTGTTTTTTGTTGACAAAGTCGATGGATTTTGTTCGTATTGTTGTTTGGGTGATATGAACAAAAATATGATATAAAAGTTATAAACGCAGTAAATTTGTATACAGTGTCACCAATATTTAGCCGAGCGAATCCTCAGCTAGCCTTTTGACGAAACCACTACTTTTTATTGCGTTTTAAAACGAATTAAAAATTTGGTTGTTGGAAAGGTTCTGGCTAATCCTCAATATCCCCCAGACCAAAATAAATGAAACATTAACATTTGCGCCGCATCTTCACGATAAATTGAAATTATAGACCTCCTTGTGTGAGAGCGTTTTTTATTCAAGTTTTGCGCTAAATTTTACTTTTAACCCGACATTTGTTGGAAAACAACACACGGACCTACCATAGCAAGGCAGTAACTAGCTTCTAAAAATGTTTATCTTAAATACACGTTTTTTTTATAAGGAACACGTTTATAAGGAACTCAAAAAATAAGGAATTGTTAAGGAACTGCTCAGGCTGAGAATAAGAAAACAAGTTTTAGGGAATCCAACTTTTGCGAATCCAAACTTAGCAGCTATGTGAATAAGGAACTCGATAAGGAAATTTGAGGCTGAAATTCTCTGTAAAAATAAGGAACTCCAGGCTCAGAGCAAAGTTAAGGTTCCTTATAAAAAAAACGTGTAATCAGAATTGTATATTCATGGGGACTCACCATGTTATATAATTAAACGTTAAGATAATCTCTGAACGTTTATCCAAGGAACTTGCCTTAACATATCAGAAAGTCTGAAATGAAAAAGCATATTCATGGAAAAAACTAAACGACTTTATGTCATTTCGCAGTCACCTGTCAGTGTAACGGTTGCCTCGCTGAGATTGTCAATAAACGTTTTGAGAACATCTTTGCTTAAGAAAGGTCAGCACGCTCAACTTATAAATTATTATAGAGTTTTTAGAAATGGAAGATTTACCATCAAACCATGGCCCTGGTCTCATATATGTTAATGGCTACAAGTTTTTTTATAAGAGCAAACTACATAAGAACATCAGGCTTCGATAGCCAAAGTGCTAAGAACAAATTAAGAACATTTAAAGACCCAAATTCTTAGGAGATTTCAAAAAAAAAAAAAAAATGTGAAATTATTAAGAACATTTTTAGGCTTAAAACTCAAAAAAGTGAGAAAATCCGCAGGATAAGTAACTTTGGACCCAAGCTAAAACACAGAGCAAAAAGAATTCTTATATTTCACTCACTATTTCCCTAACCGTCGTTATCTTCTTTCTCAATTGGATTTTCCATTTGCATTGGAGTTTCCATAACTCGAACATGCACGGCGATCGCAAATTCGTTCGAGTTAAGGAAATTTCGAATTAAGTGGAGTAACTTGAAGACTTGAAGACATTAATTTTGAACTGGTCAATTCATTCTAGTATACTGTTATATTTTGGTACCGATCAAATTTATTTACAGAATAGCTTTTAAAAGGAGTATTTTTAGTTGAAACATGCAACGAAAAGGTCAAAATGATTAGCGGCTCGGTTGAAATTTTAGCTTGTGATTGAATTACACTTTGCAAACAATTTCTGTCAATAATTTTGCCTATGTTTGTCTTTCGGCGAGAAAACTGTTCAAAATTAATGACGTTGATTTCCATATAAGAAATAATGGATGAAAAAGTAACAATTTTTATGAACCTCCAAAGCTCTATAAACCAATATTTTCTAACCATGCAAGATTTTGAAATAACCCTAACGATTAAACATTCTACCTAATCTACTTCTAACTGTATAAAACCATACACTGTGATCCACACTTTAAGATTAAGAAAGCCACCACTGTGTACACTGCTATCAAAAATATTTGATTTCAGACTTAAAATAATTGAGGTCGTTTCATCCACACTAAAAATTGGATGTAATTCCCAAATGACTTTCATAAATGATACAGTTTTTACAAATGAAAAAATATTCAAAACATAATGATCTTGTTCAGAATAAAGTCATGGAGAGGTGTACACGTTTCTTTTTACTGTATTCAAATTCATGCTAGTCATTAGTATCCCAATAAGTCGTAGCCGAAAGGTTAGTGTCGAATATTAGATTTGATCATTGAGTTTGAATCCTTACAGTAGAATCTCTAACCTTTCTCAGGCAAGAAAAAGTGAATCCACTTATTTCCCATCCCATCCAGAACGCATCTAGAACGTGCCGCAATCATGACGACGGATTGTATTGAGTGTTTTTTTTGTTTTTGAGGGCTGAATTTTTTTATATCTAGCGATAGATTTTACTTTCAATCCGGCGCTTGTGTAAAAACCACGCGCGGGCGTTCTGGATGGTAAATAAGTGGTTTCATTTCCCATCCAGGAGTTTCGAGTCTATAGCCCTTCGAGCTTGGAAGTCAATGAATATGACACTTCCTACATAATTTTCACGACTCGCTTTTTTCATACGAGCGCTGGATTGGCAGTGACATTTACCAACATGTTTGATTTTCCATTCACCTAAGACTTTGATAGGGATAGAATGGTCGTTATGTCAGAGGGTTGAGAGTAATCAGAGTCATTAGTAAGAGTTTGGCACTCCCTCATGCATGGCTAATCTTCGAATAGTAAGTTTTGGGGAAAATTTGTCCCAACAAATACAAGTAATGACAATAAGCGAGGATCGCCTATAACCATTTCTGTAGGGAGGGAGGGGGTGAAAATTTCATCGGGAGCGCTTTCTCAGTGTAGAATCGACTTGAGCAAAAGTGGCAAGAGGCCCTTATGAATATGACGTCACTCGCAAAGGGGAGCCAGGCCTAATGGGTGGAGGGTGGCCAAACAACCGTACGATTTATTTGCGCTCAGCAATGAAATTTAAACTGTGATTTAAGCCTACGTTAAATCAACCTTTCAAAAAACGAACAATGCAAAAATAAAGAAACTGCTAGATTCAATCTATCATACGAAATACAAATCTTAAGGCATCACTTCAGGTTGCTTGGGAAAGGTTGAAGATTCTTCTCTAGACTTTAACTTGAAACTCAATGGTTTGACCAAGGTTTCAAAAGAGATCACTGTAGAAGAAGGTCGTAGCTGATGAAGATTGCCTTATATTCCTTTGTCTCGAAAATTATGAAAATTGAGAATTTAAAGGTCTCATTTTCATATTTTTAGGTATGCTGGTCAGTGGTTTCATCAACGCCTCCATTCCTCACATCGAACGAGAATTTGGATTGACTAGTACACAATCTGGTATCCTGCTGGCTTCTAATGATCTGACTGGCTTCCTCTTTGTTATGTTTGTTAGTTATTATGGAGAAAAAGGGCACAAACCTACCTGGCTAGGTGCTGGCAGTATTCTCATAGGTAATGTTTTGCTATAGTCATTTTTTTGCACAAGAGTTTGCACTTCTACTGTTTTGATATATCTATTAATACATAGGAAATATGCTATAACAAAATCACCATTTCATAAAGCTGAAATAGACATGTCTGAGGGGCTAAGCATAAAATTAGTCAAAAGTTAGTAGTAAAAGATTTCTATCTGGAGTAGCCTTAAATACACTTCCAATATCTGGATAGACCAATTTCATATTAACTTTGACAATTCAATCAAAATCATTATAATAGTTCGAACTGGTACCTTATTGGCTCTTTTTACGCCGGCCCCTATTGGCGTTAATTTTTTGCCTTTGGCGTTATAAAGGCCGTTGTAATAAGGACTTGTCTATAAAGGGCCGATGGGCCGATCGGACTTGGTATATCAAGTAGCCAGGGTAGAATTTTGAGTTTCGTATGAGGGTCTCGTTTTTTAATATTGGTATTTTCTTTTTCTAGGCATCGGAGCATTTATCTATTCCTTACCAAAATTTATGAAAGGAGATTACCAACCTTTGAGTACCACTGCGACTTTCGATTATAACAAATATGAGCTATGTCATCACAATTCATCATCCACCATAATAGATCTTCCATCTCACTCGTGCACGATCACCGATAATTCATCTGGTCTTTATCTAACAATCCTCTGTGTTGCCAACATGCTGATGGGTATTGGTGCAACTCCACTTAATACTCTTGGTGCAGCTTATCTAGATGAAAATGTTTCCCCAAAAAATTCCCCGATTTATATCGGGATTTGGTATGGAATGATTATTCTGGGACCGTCAGTTGGGTTTTCAGCAGCTGCTGGATTTTTGAATGAATATACCAATATGGATGGGAAGGTAAGGTTTTATATTTTCCTGTAAAAGATTTTACATTGGGCAATTAAATTAACATCATGCTTGATTTTGGGCAAGTTATAATGATAATGATTGCGTTATCATGCTGATAAATAGACTGGGGTGGTTTATAATCTATGTAATACACTAATATCAGTAGCATCATGGATTTATTATAGAGACTCTGGATAAACATCGAATTAAACGGTGGAGAGCGAAGTATTGTCTTTCTATTGTTTCAGAAAACAATCAATGTACAGGCTTTGTCCGCAAAGGACAACTGTCATGGCGGCTCGAAGGACTTTGATTTTGAAAAATGATTAATACTCTTATTTCTAAAAAGTTCTCTAACTTTTCTATTCGTACTTTTGCTGGCCAAAAATTTGAAGATAAATGCTTGCATATCAAACGGTTACATTTATGAAATCTGGTGTGAGAAAAAAATCATCAGACGAGTAAAATCAAACAAAATGTTTATAATGACACGAAATTTTGAATTGGGAATATCTTTCCAATATTTCTCCGAGAAGAGCTGATATTGACATATATTCGACGTGAGTCTCATAGCTCCACTGTGGTATGAAAATATTTTGGTGGCACGTGGTGGCACGGTGGATTTTTTGAGGTTGAAGTATGGTAAACAGAACCATAAATAGGTTTATACGCCTTTTACCCATTATTTCATATTTGTTGTTAAATATCCTTTATCTTTTCCTGATAATAAGGTCAGTTCGTCGTAGAGTAGATTTATACCCCTACCCTTATTTTATATTTCTTGTTGAAATTATCTCTTAGATTCCTGATGGTATTGATCAATTAAGTCCTTTATACGTTGGACGATGGTGGTATCCTTTTGCAACATTGGGTTGGATCTTGGTCTTCAACGGTTTCATATTAATGTTATTTCCAAAGAAAATGCCAGGTGCTTTGAAAATCCGTGAAAAAGCCATCAAGAAAGGTCATGTACAGGAAGAATCAAAAGAGCTGGAAGAAATACGAAAACGAGGATTTATAGGGTTCTTAAAAGCCACTTTAATGTTATTGAAGAATAAATATTTAGTGCTGGTGTTGCTGGCATCGAGTGCCAAGATGTTCATTGCTACTGGAGTATCACCTTTTTTCTCCAAGTATTTGACCATGAAATATGGAGCTGATCCAACCAAAGCTAATTCAATGATTGGTGTTATTCTTGTCATCGGTGCATTAGGTGAAAATTTGATTTGTAACTGTTAAAAACGTCCATCTAACACGCCAATAAAATCCACATGGCATTAGATGAACGTTTAAACAACGTCGTATTTATTCTTTCTCCGCGAAAGCTTTCGGATAGTTTAAAAAAATAAAAATTGCCTCATTGCCTCGCTATACCACTTCGCAGAGTCACTAATCATCGTATACTAAGTTGATTCTGTTTAGTTTAGATGGAAATATGGAGAATTCCAAGATCTCTTTTACTTCAGTGGCAAGTATTTCTATCGCTTACTTGACTTCTAAAAATGGTCATAAAAGGATTACCTTATCGGCCAAAACTTAGTCGGCCTTAATAATTAGTTGGCCCTAATTTTAGTCACCTCGTCAAAATTTAGTCACTAAGGGCCGCCTAAGCGGTTCTATTTACAGTTAATTTGGCCCAAATTTTTAGTCGGCCCTAATTTTAGTCACCAAGCAAAAATTTAGTGCCGACTAAGTTTTAGCCGATAAGGTATTTAATGTAAAAACTCTTTCTTTCAGGTGGTCTTATCATCGGTTCAATCATCATGCGATTCCTGGATATCAAAAAATCCATCAAGAAAGCTACCATCATTTCCATAGTTCTTGGTGTACTGAATTGCTTTATGGCTTTCTCTTATGAAATCAAAGGTTGCGATCCAATTGATCTTGTCAGCTCAAGACAATCTATTACTTTCGATAACGGGTAATATTTCTATTTCATTGGATTTATCGTCTAATGTCACCCAATTTGTATTAAAAGGGTTCTATACGAGGGACTGTTTTTGCGACTTTGTGTTTATCTTGAAGGTGAAAAATTTACCATCCTTGTACCTCTTTTTTTTATGTGAGCTTTCTTGGCGACTTTTTCCTATTAGAGAAAAAGGGGGCCTTTGTTGTGACAAAAGAACTGATTTTTGGGGTATTCTTATCGTCTTTCATTTTGGTCGATTTTATATACAGAGATCATTAATTGAAATTTCCCAAAAATCAGAAATCTAACAATTTTTAAACTTAAATCAAAAATTAAAAATCAAAAAATCAAAAATTAATCTTCGTAAGTATCATCAATAAAATGAAAAATTGTAGTCAAATTTCTCAAATTAAATTGATATATTTTTCTACTTATAGCACCAATGCATTCTGCAATAACAATTGTGGGTGTTTAAAAGAACATTACAATCCGGTGTGTGCAAATAGCATCACATATCTATCACCCTGCATGGCTGGTTGCACAACTCAAAAAAACAATATTACTGTAAGTTACTTCAAACTCCTCGTTAAGTAGTAAGTCTGCGACCGCAGTTGGAGGTGACCCGAAAGCTCCTCTTTCGATAGCTATCTACCCGAAAGTAGGGGAGGGCGCCACTCTTTCTCCCTGGATTGTTCCACTTACCATTGATCCTTATCTTAATTGCTGAGCATCAAGCAGAGAGGTATCGAGTACCATTTTGGGAATCTTTGGTATGACCCGGCTGGGGGGTTGAACCAACAATTTTGCGAACCGTAGCCCGGATGCTCTACCACTGCACTACGGTCGCTTCTCTTTACTGGAGCCTCCATAACTCGAATTTCATTATGCAACACTATCACGCCTTGTTTTCTCTTTCCTTTCAAACTATTATTACCAACTCTGCTATTTGACTCAAGCTCTCCATAACTCGTGCGTTTGTCATGAAGAAAATGGCTCAAATTAACGTCAAAGTCATTGATTTTCATAAAGACACAGAATTTTGACGTCTTTGTACCTGTGTACTATAATGTTTTGTGGGCTGATAGGTGAAAAATGATTTACTTTTTTAGGATTTTACAAACTGCGCATGCGTCACACCTTTCAACGTGTCCACAAAAACAAATGAAAATGCTTATCAAATGGTTCAAAGTGTAACTGAAGGAAAATGCGATCAAAATTGTGATAATATTTACATCTTTTTAATCTTCATCATATTAACGATTATGACGTCATTTATTGGGGTTACTCCCAAAAACATGATTACTTTGAGGTAAGCATCCATTTTGGGAAAAGTTTGCATTTTTTGAAAAAATATTTCTAGCATAATTATGTAATAACTCTTTAGATTTTAAAGATCAATGGTGAAAGTTATTCATCAGATACGTTAAAGCAGGGTAAAATGTAATTGAAAATAAACTTCCCACAAATGTTATCAACATTGGCATTTTGAACTGAAAACAATGGATTCTATCTATATCGCCGTTGAAATCTTGATGAAAATCGGTCTCTACTAAAAGCTCCTCCGGGGCGCTGAGACAGGGATGTAATTTCAAATGATTTCAGACTGGAGCGCTCAAAATAGTCGTCGTTTTATTTTTACATAAGCGTTCCTGTTTGATATCAGATACATATTTCATATCTGGACAGTGTCTCCCTATTGTTTTATTGTGCTGATGTAAACAAAAAAATATTTTTCTTTTCTTCTTTCTGATGACCAATCTTGCTCCACATCTGTGTTAATTCAATGTGAAAACCTCGTAGATTAAAATTGATGAGTAAGCAAACGATATTACTCTTATTTAAAAACAAAAACCTTTAATATCAAATATAATACTCATTTTACCCTTTAGATCGGTACCAGCCAATCAGCGTTCGTTTGCCATGGGTCTTCAATTCTTGATGGTTCGATTGTTGGGAATGTTACCAGGACCTATAGTGGTTGGCCAATTGTTCGATTCCACCTGCTTGATATGGAAATATGATAGTTGTGGTGCCAAAACAAATTGTGCTGAATATAAATTGGAATCACTTTCAAATGAAATCAAATATGTTTCACTGGCTGGTAATTGTAAGTCAATTGAGTTTTCAGCTCTTTCCATAAAGGGAGTCTTTTTAGAAGGTGTTAAAATATGATTTCTAGGTGTAATATCTAATATGAGAGGTAATGTCTTGGTAAAATTATTAAATTTAGTCGCCCCTAAACTAAGGGATTTGCTTTCTTGAAGACCATGGGAAGTTTCTTTACCTTTTGAAGTAGATAAGTAATTCCTAAAGTCTCGTTCACACTTCAAAAATAAATGCTCAATTATTCTAAACTAATAAACAAACAAGCACATAATTTTGCATTATACTGGACCTAGCAATAAAACCACTTTGCTGAAGCCATCGTCGTGAAAAATGCATCAGAAGGATAACAGCCCCCCCCCCCCGGGGGCACTTAATTCAAAAACGACCCTGCGTGCGGCCCAAAATTGGGAATTTGAAATCGGACCCTTATAGCGCAGAGAAAATTTAGTCAAATTAAGGCGAAAATTGACCCTTACGGTGCATTTTTTTATTTTAGTTAACAGGAACTTACTTCCTACCTAATCTTACTCACAATCAAACCCCTCCCAATAAACTGACACATTTGTTTCGTTGAAAGTCATTGTCTTGTGGTTCCGGTTAGCAGTGGTTACATGTTTCTAGTATATATAATTATATAATATAAAAATTAATAATAACTAGTTTGAGTTATCATTTATATTATGGGTTGGTCGCGTAAGTAGTCGGTCGGATGCAATCATTTCTTGTGTGTCTCTTTTCTTGGCACGTAGTCGGCAAAGCATCTGTGTTTTGGCATATCTCGCCGGGAAAAGTTTTGGGCTGATAATCGCGTTGTCGATATTCCGAAATGTTACACGATGTTGGATAGTAAGTTGTTCCTTCCCTAATAGAGAGTTTTCTTATAATTGACTTAAAAAATATTTATACAATTAAAAAATTTTAACCCCTATGGATGAGGACTGATCTTTTGTGATAGTCCTGATGCATCAGGTGAAAAACTCTTGCCCTAAATAGCGAAACAAGGTGTTCTCTGAGGAGCCAAACGTAGAGAACGTGCAAGAGAAAACTGTTGCGCCAAACCGAAGTTCCATCCAATTATAAATATAACAAGTTTTATAACTGACAATAAAATATATATATATAAAATTTCTTCTTTTGTGGTCTTGACGCTTGTTCGATGGTATTGATGACATTCTTTTGTTGCTTTTTGTCCTTTGTCGCGTATTGATGTAAACATGAAGAAAGAAAAAATTGGATATAATTGAAATGGTCGAAAATATTTGCTAAGTATGCTAACCAGAGTCGAAAGACCGAGTGATCTACACACGGCTTGTCAGCCCTTTTGAATAGTCCCAGACTCCATGCTTACGCATGCGTAGAAAACATGTTCGCATAGAAACGGAAGGAAAACAATTTCCAACTATCTTCGAACGTCGGAAATTTAATTTCCTACCTAATCTTACTCACAATCAAACCCCTCCCAATAAACTGACACATTTGTTTCGTTGAAAGGCATTGTCTTGTGGTTCCGAGTGGAAAAAAGAATGGTAGGTGGTAGACAAAGAAAATAAGTAATAATCACAAGCCTAAGGATTTAGAAATACTCATTCTAGTGGCCATACTATCTTTGATATAACCGTCTCTGGCTTTTTCGGATTTCCAACGTCCGTGTTTTGATATCAATCTGTCGCTTACTCCGTTGTTGGCTGCGGCCGAGGCTCCGCCTGATCTCAAACCGTGCAAACCGTACCGAACACCTTCTTCTTTAAAAGGAGTGACAAATTTCAAGAAAATCTCTCTTGCTCTAGAATAACCGAACCCTAAAGTCTTGGAAACTCTGTGGCCTTTTTTGCATTTGAAAATTCTTGGGATTAAATAACATTGTTTGTCCTTTGAAATATCAAGTTCGGCTTTTTGCAAAAATTCTTCAAAGATATTAACTGGGCAGTACTTCGAGTTCAATCTAGCAATTGGAACTTTGTTACCTTCATGATGTTGGTCATTCTTTGACTTTTCTACGATAATTTCTAACCTGTCGGGTTTGATGCGTACGTCTCCGAGTTTCAATTCCAGAATTTCTTCTACTCTCATGAATCCGGTGAAACCTATCGTCGCAAGTACTAAGAATCGAAGATTTGGAATTGTGTGGTCTTCTCTGTATTTGTCGACTAGCTTTCTGATTACTTCTGGTTCTAATGGTTCCATTTTTGGACCTACCCCGGTGGGCTGTAGGTCCTATAAATTAACCTCTGTTCGTTCGTCCGTTCGTCCGTTCGTTCGTCCGTTCGTTACTAGCTTTTCTCGGGATTGGCTCATTAGTTTTTCCTAATTTTTGGCACAAAGATGCAAAATGGTAATGCCCAAAATGTGACGGAGCCCGATTTTCGAAAAAAATTCATTTCCGGCCGAAAATGCCGGAAATATGCCGGAAAAACCGGTTTTTTGGCATTTTCTCGAGATTTCATCATTAGTTTTTTCTGATTTTTTGCACTAAGATGCGTATTAGCAATGCCTAAAACATGGATTAGTCCGATTTTTGAGAAAAATTCTATTCCGGCTGAAAATGCCGGAAATATCCCGGAAATCGCCGTTTTTGCAGATTTTCATTGGACTTTTTCCTTATATTTCGTTGTTTTTTCACACAAAAACATTATTTGTAGCAATGCCCACCATCAAGCATGGTTTAATTGTCAATAAAAGTGATTTTTGAAGCCGGAACTTTCTAAAAATCGCCGGAACAGCCTATTTTCGCCGGAAAAACGGTATTTCTTGAATTTCTCGAGCTGTACTTTATATTTTTTCATGAAATTTTGCACACTGATGCAAAATGACAATACCTAAAATGTGACGGAGCCCGATTTTCGAAAAATATTTTTTCCCGGCCGAAAATGTCAGAAATATGCCGGAAAACCGTTTTTTTTTTTTACATTTTCTCGAATTTTCATCTTTAGCTTTTTCTGATTTTTTGCAGAAAGATGCGTATTTGCAATGCTCAAAACATGGCCGAGTTCGATTTTTGAGAAAAAATTTTTTCCGGTTGAAAATGCCGGAAATCGCCGTCTTTGCAGATTTTCATTATATGTTTTCCTTGTATTTCTATGTTCTTCACACAAAAACATTATTGATAACAATGCTCACCATCAAGCATGATTCAATTGTCAATAAAACTGATTTTTGCGACCAGAACTTTCTATTAATTTTTCCCTACAACCCTTCCCTCTCCCCCCATCAACAATCAATGATGAATTTATTGCGTTATGCATTTTCGCTAAACGATATATTTTCTGACTGATTTTTTTCTCCTCGCATTGCTATCTAACTTTCATCATCAGGTAGGTCCATTCAGCATCTAGCTTGTTTCCTTTGGGGTTGCTGTGAGTCTTGAACATCCTTCAAGGACTGACTGTAGGAATGGGTCTTCGGTTGGAGAATTTAATCCTGCCATAATATGAGCCCATCGGATACCGTAGAATGCGGAAATGACTGATCCTTTCGTTGATCTGGTGAGTCTCAGGTGGTTAAGATAAAGAGCGACGTCGAGTGGTTTTGCTGGTATTGCTTGAATTTCTGGTTTTGTTGATGTCCATTCTATCCATTTTTGCCAGGCTTTGGAGTATTTATCGTTTGTTGATTTTGCGTGTGAAGCTTCGAGCACCGTCGTTAGCGAGTATTTGAGGTTGTTAAGTTCTGTGTTCTCAAATGACTGATTCCACCAGGATTTTGTGTCTAAAACGAAAATCTCTAAGGACATGAAAAACTGTTACACAATCTAAAGACGCTCGTATCTTTTAATTCTAGTAAGAAACTCGTATTAAGTTCGATTTGATTTAATGTTCGATGTTACCATACTACGGTACCTAGGTCGTATTTGCCTCTTCATGCTCTCAGCTTTCCATACTACGGAACTTAGGCCTTCTTGCCTTTTCGTGCTCTCAGCTTTCCATACTACGGAACTTAGGCCTTCTTGCCTTTTCATGCTCTCAGTAATAATTGTTTTTAAACGTTTGTAAGTGTAGCTAGCTTTAAATTTCTCTTATTTTATTTCAGTATACCAATCTAAAAAAAATACAAATTTTTTACCTCAAGCAGGGTCGCGTTGTCTCTTCTCTTCTACTATTCTGTGTTAGTACAAGTCGAAATAAGTGTCTTACTTATATTTTTTAGTGTTGTCATATTAATTAAAGTCGTAACAAGTGAACGTAAAAGGTAAAAGATAAAAGGGTAGATGAAAGAAAAAAGTTAATCACCGTTTGGTTAATTATACAGTGTGTTCCGCAAAAAAGTATACTCAATAAGTAAAGCGTAGCTCTGAAAAAACTATCTATATATTGAGCTTAATTTTTAAACCAGCTAAAAGCATAACCATCAAGCTTTTTTGTGGTCAAAGATTCATTGCAAGAGAATTTTCGATTCAAGAGATATCAAGTCATAAGTAAGCAAAGGTGTAGATTTTAAACATCGGAGATCAAGTAATTTTTTTCATAATTACTTCACTAAAAAGTAACGTTAATTTCAAATTGGAAGAAAGATATAAAAAATCTAAATTTCTAATGCAAAAGAAAGAAAAATCATTCTTATTTCCACTGCTGAAAGAATTCCTTTGGAAAAGCCTTTTGTTAATGAGATAATTAATTTCCAAGCTGCATAGGTCAATCTTTCAAAATGCAAAGTTTCATCAAATTGACAAACAGAACAGACCTGTCAATCAAAAATTAATTAACTCTTTGGTAATAAAAATGATGCATCTCGACTTTTTTTAAACTCCAACAGGGTGTAGTAAAAGCGTCATATCTCACTTAAAAAAGAATTGTTAGAAATGAAATTTGGACAGTAGAAAGCTGAATAGCTATGCTTTCAGTAGTTTTAAAAATCATTCAAAACAGATCATCATTTATTTCAAAAGTTGACTTTATTTATTTGAGTATACTTTTTTGCGGAACACACTGTAGTATGCAATTGATTCTTAACACGAAACGATAGCTATTAAAAAGATAATTTGCTACGAAAATGAAACTTTTAACGCAATACAATCGAATCTGGTATAACCATGAAAAATGTTACTTTTGTTTGAAATAAAAAATGGTTTTACAATCTTGAAGTCTTTAATAAATGAAGCCATTTGAATTCCATTAGGGAATAATATTGGCCAAAAATAAGCAGATCTCCAGACAGGCACCAAAAGAGTTCCACTAGCCTTGCATAATTTGAGATGTTTTATTGTAGAACCCACAAGAGAAATAGGGGGACATAGCCAATTATTATCTTTGCTCCAATCTTCTGTGAATGCGTTTACGTTTTCTGTCCCTGGGCAATAAAATTTGGAATTGAATCTTTTAAGTTTCGAATTGTTATTATCTGCAAAGCGGTCTATTGTGAAAGAGTCTGCTAAATGACGTGCCCTACGTGCCCACGTGCCCTCATTTTTTTGACGTGCCTTCGTGCCCTACGTGCCTTACGTGCCTTCGTGCTCGCGTGCCTTACGTGCCCAGTGAGACTGCTCGCGGCCCCGAAATTTACTGCCCGACGTGCTTACGAAAGGTGACGTGCCCTGAAACGTGACAAGACGTGACGAATTGTCTGCAATTGACGTGCCCTCCAATTTTGACCTTGATGATTCATTATCAGAAGACATTTCGTCCCTCTCCTATGAATTCTTCTGTGAAGTTAAAATGTTCCTCGTTTTGCACACAAAAATCGCAAAAAGTCGACAGAAAGAGTAAAAATCAAAAATCACCGTATTTACTCATCATCATATTGAGTACACCCCAGTACACCACACGCTTCACAGCTTTTAATAAGGTTGTCCTTGAATATATTCGCGAAAGCCATCGTTTTCGAGTGTCGGCTTATTTTCACACATAAGAATATCGTTGATTTACTATTTTCTTTTGAATTTAAAGTGCAGACACAGACAATTTGTATGAGAACTTTTTGAAATAGGAAGGAATTTTTTAAGATTTTAATAGAGGTATGGCATTAGAAATCCCTTCAAATCTTAAGCATCACATCGAAATACAACTTAAAATTTTGCACAAAGACAGTCTCATAGTTTTTCGTTTCCCTATATAAAAACTTTTTTAATTCGATGCCAATTTTTTTGGAAATTTGTATTAAGAAATGGTGTTTCCATTTTGGCAAGATCGTATGTTGTCTCCACTTTAAGGAGAACATTTTGAGTAAAACATCATAAAGCCAGTGACGCTGAAAATCTTAAATCTGCTGACCAAATAGAAAAGTTTGTGTTTCTTTAAACAGCGCAAACTTTAAAACCCCAACCAAGTGTAGTGTATAATTTATCATAGTGACAATACTGTTGTTAATTTTGACAATACATTAAAATTTGAGGGCACGCCGAAATTTTAGGGCACGTCAAAATTCGAGGGCACGTCAAAATTCGAGGGCACGTCAAAATTTGAGGGCACGTCGAAATTCGAGGGCACGTCAAAATTCGAGGCCACGTCAAAATTTGAGGGCACGTCAAAACTTTAGGCACGCAAGCACGTAAGCACGTCGGGCACGTAAAATTTCGGAGGGCACGCGAGCACGTAGGCACGTTGGGCACGTAAGGCACGCGAGCACGAAGGCACGTAGGGCACGAAGGCACGTCAAAAAAATGAGGGCACGTGGGCACGTAGGGCACGTCATTTAGCAGACTCATTGTGAAAGGTCCGAAATGACGAGAGATAAATTGAAAACACGAATGATTGACTGACCAATTGTCTGAATCGTTAACGTGAGTGAGATAATCGGCAAGTTCATTTTCTTCTCGAGGAATCCACTTAGGACTTAAAATGATGTCGTTTTTCGTTGTTAAATGAAAAATATCAAGAGATAGTTGATGCAAATCTGTTTTTGTACTTCCTATAGTTAAAATTCTTGAAGCGTTTTGATTGTCTGTGTTAATCTGTATTGTTTCTCCTGTCAAGAATCGTGAAAAACTTTGAAGCACATATTTTATTGCTAAGAGTTCTCTGTAAGTTGAGCTTGATGATGACTCTAAAGACGAAAAACTCCCTGCGCAAACCTTTCTGTTCAATCTTTCGCATACAAAACCTCCAAAGCCTGAGTCGCTTGCGTCTGAAAAAATCACCTTTGTATGAGCTGGGCTGTGTTTCATAGAATAACCATCGTGGTTTTTAAGATTTTTTGACCAAAATTTAAGTTCGCTTTTTGTGTCTGTGGAAGGCTCGAAAAAATTATACCATGAAATTCTGCTCTCGATGTCGCGGTAGATCCCTCTAGTAAACATTCGCGTGCTTGGTCCTATTGCGGCGTGCATTGAAGAAAGGTGTCCTGCGATATATGATAGTTGTTTGGCGCAGACCAAAGCTTGCGAAAGAGCCGTATTTATCCTTTGTAGTAAACTGTTAACTTTGTTTTTAGGTACAAAAAATTTCATTACTTTTGTGTTGATCACGGTGCCTAACCATTGACCTTCTTGCCGCGGGTTAAAATCGGATTTTTCTAAGTTTAAAACTAAGCCACTGTTCTCTATATCTCTTCTGGCGATATCTGAAGCCTCGCTGGTTTCCTCTTGTGATTTCCCGCTCAGTATGCCATCGTCTAGATAGATTATAGCTTTGATACCTTGACCTCGCCATTTGCTCACGAATGGTCTAAGAACTTTCGTAAAAACATAGCATGCTGTTGACAATCCCATTGGGAGTACTACGAATTGAAAATATCTTGTTGAATTGTCTTTAAATGTCCATTGAAAGCCTAGAAATTTTTGTTGTTCAGGGCGAATGCCGATGTGATAATAACCTGTTTTTAGGTCGAAGGTAGTAAAGAAATCGTTTTTGTTCATAGTTTCTGAAAGTGTGTGCAAGTCTTCGTATTGAAATTTGTGTTTTACGACGTGATCGTTTATGTTCCTCAAGTCGATTACTAGCCTCAGTTTTCCTTTATTTTCTGCCACAGTAAGAGGATTGCAAAATTTTGGCACGTTTTTGAGTTCTGAAATACATTTGTTTTTCAAAAGTTTCAAAATTGCCTCGTCTACAAAGTCTTTGTGTTTTAAGCTGCTTGCATTGTACTTTTCGCAAAACTCTTTTGGGAATTCGTTAAAAGGTATTACGTAACCGAAATCGATAATGTTTTGTACAAAAGATGGAGCTTTTAATGTATTTCTCCAAAAATCAGAATGTTTTTTCAATCTCCCAACTACACAAGTTTTGTCGCTAAGCTCGGACGAACAAACCTCAAAGTTAGTGTTCTCACTTTCCGTGTCTGTCTGGGCAAGTGTACTGTAGGTGGTCTTGCTTCCCGCATATAAAGCATGCCCTATTAAAATTAGAAAAATTTTTCGTACTGTAAGTATTGAAAAGCCTGTCTCTGTAATAAGGACGATCTGATCTGTAGTCTCTAGAGTTATCTCTTTTCATAGGTATATTTTGAGTAGAAAATTTCTTTTTTGATTGTTCCTTGCCTTTTCTTTCTACATCGGCCTGCCTTCTAGACCTTGCCAACCTTTTTTCATCATCTTCATCGACAGCAAGTGCGTCGGATCTATAATGTCTTATAACGTTCCAACCGTGTTTTTCTCTATCAGCAATCAAAATATGTCTTTGCCTCTCTTCAAGAAACTTCTTACCTTTTTGCAAATTGCTCATAATCTCACCACCATTACCATTCATTAAAGCTTTTCCAACGTCGTTCAAACAGTTAATGACTTTCTCGTTTGCTTCGTATTGATCTTTGTTTGCGATTCTTTTAAAGTTTTGTTGTTCACCAATCTTTCTCTTTTTAATAATGTCGTCTAGTTCATGTTCACAAGAACGTTTTAGCTTTTCGTTGACCCTTTCCATCAATGTTGTTTCTTTCTCCTTTAATTTATCTTCTAACAATTTTTCAATCTCTTCGATGGTAGTAGCCATGTTTGTTTCAAAGTTAGTCCACGTGTGCTGCTAACCAGAGTCGAAAGACCGAGTGATCTACACACGGCTTGTCAGCCCTTTTGAATAGTCCCAGACTCCATGCTTACGCATGCGTAGAAAACATGTTCGCATAGAAACGGAAGGAAAACAATTTCCAACTATCTTCGAACGTCGGAAATTTAATAAATTTTTTGTTTATATTTTTAGTGATCAATTTAGCATTTTTCCTGATGGCCATTTGGGTATACAAAGATCCACATGGAGAAGAACAAGGTGTGGAAGTAATAGATGGGAAACATACAACGTTTGACGAGATTGGACAAACTAATCCTCTACAAGTCACCGAAGATGAGAAAGATAATGACCAAAATAACAACCTCGGTGATAGAAATCAAGAAAACACTGAATTGTAAATTTACTTAAATCTTTAAGGTTAAATTTTTATATCTTTGAATTAAAGTGTCAATAATTTTGTAAAATGAAATCTATACCGTTCTTATTGTTCTGTTTTTTTTAAGAATAAAATTTTGTTTATAATAATAGTTTTTGTATATATTCTTTGGATTGAAAGATAATTTATATGATTTCTTATTTCACGCATTTTATACGATTCTATAGATAGCCTTCGTTGGATACAGTCATTCATTTGTTAACTAAAAATGATATACTTAAATAGGAAAAAAAGGATGCCGGATTTGTGCGGGACGGTGGCAGTATATTTGAAAACAACGAAACGTAAAATTAAAGTTCGCTCCTTTAAAGGTAAAGGACTTTTTAAGAATCGTCTCTTTCTCCGAAATTGTCTCTTTCTCGGAAGATCACATTTTGATTAGCATGGTGTTGCAGCTTGAGGGAAGTGTAAAATCTTTGAATGACATTTCAAAAAATTTTCTATTGATTTCATGTAAAGAAGACCAATAAAAAAGTATGCATTACCTGCACCATACTTCGTGCCTGAGAAATTGCCTGGGATGGGTACGGGAATGTGCTGCTGGTCAGGGTACCTTTTTCACATCCACGAGTCCCAGGTAAGGTCGCAAAAACAACAAAATAGAAAAATCAGTCCCTCGTAGGGTACTTTTTTGGTGGAATTCGGGAAAGAATTGGAAATTTTGGGATTTCAGTTTCATTCAGTAACACTTTTTTTGAACCTCATCGGAACAACCCCGTCTCAATCCTATCTCATATGTGATCGGAGAGTGCTGGGTACACAGGAATTAACATAGGGATTAATATGCAGAACATTACCATTCTAAGTCGCCACTGCAGCAATTTCTTATTTTATTTTTTTCATTTTTTTTCAACGGGAATAACCTTCCTATTTTCTCAAATAATCCTACCACCCTCTGCGTGAATAAGATCTCTAATGACACCTTTTGTTTATAAGACAAATTGAAAACAAGACCTCTTCAATATTTTGATACCGATCGCTAGTGGTTTAAAAAGGGGAGTGTTTTCTACCCTTTTTTTTATAAAAACATCCAAAATTTTTGAAGCCTTGGAATGTCCCTTAACTTTTCGAGTTTCAAGCCTTAAAATGTCCTAAACATGTTCTTATTTTAGCGATTTTTTGAGGATTTTCATTCACTGTCCAATGAAATTCGGTGTTCTAGAGTCTGTAAACCCTTAAAATGTTCTTAACTTGTTCTTAACATTTTGGCCAACGAAGCTTTATGTTCTCATATATAATTTGTTCTTATAAAAAATGTGTATTGATTCGTATGTCTTATAGGGAGTTTGATACACTCCTACACAGGTTTTAAACAACACACCACAGTTATTATGTCATGTGATAAAATCTCCCATTCAACTATTTATTTGAATACCATGGAAAAAGGCTTGGTATTTTCTCAATGGACTTTAGTTGTGCTTGACGTGTATTCAAAAAGGTAATTAAAAGTAATAAAATAATTCGTATTTCCCTATAATGATTTTGGGTTCATATCACCTGGCAATTGATAATTGGATCACATTATCATCAAGAGAGTTAGTTACATATTTCTTTTTTCTTTAAATTCTCTCCAGGGAATAACAGTAACTCATAAATAGTTGAATTTTGTCAGTCCATAATCAAACAGTCTTCAAACGACAACAACACAAGACAGTAGAAGCTCCTTCAGTGTTCATTCAATAACTTTGCAAAGATGAGAGAAATCGTTCACTTACAAGCTGGCCAATGTGGAAACCAAATTGGAGCAAAGGTGAAGATAATTTTTGGTTACTTTGTTGAAAATTTCAATTTTTTTCCTAATTTCTGTATATAAATTAATTAAAAAGAAGTTTTGCGCAATTTTAATTTTTGTAAATGAAGCCCTACGTCGTTTACTTCTTTCAACTTATGGGTTTTCTACATTCATTTCTACATTCATGGCCTTTCTGTTGAGATATCGCCCTTGACTTGAGATGATTCAATTCCTTTTAAACCCTTATCTTCAATCTTTCAATTTTCAAAAAATTTTAGTTTTGGGAAGTGATCTCGGACGAGCACGGTATTGACCCAACTGGAACTTATCATGGCGATTCAGATTTGCAATTGGAAAGAATAAATGTTTATTATAATGAAGCTACTGGTAAGCAGTGAAATTAAACGTCATGAGTAATTAAACAAGTCAAGTTTCAAAGACACTCAAAGTTAATGGGAACCCTTCCAAATGTGAGCCAAAAAATAGGAATTTCGGAAACTCATTCAATGAGGCAGAAAAACTTGTGACTTGAGATTAACGTCAGGTTTTTGTAAAGCATCCCCTTAATTTTAATCAAATGGTCACAGAGCATTTTTACCCATTTCGGACGTATATAGATATGGCTTATTTAGAATTTAGAGATTGTTACATTAATACATTTTTTATCAGGTGGGAAATATGTTCCAAGGGCGGTTCTCGTCGACTTGGAACCTGGTACTATGGATTCAGTGCGTTCCGGACCTTTCGGCCAAATCTTTCGACCGGACAATTTTGTTTTCGGACAGTCAGGAGCTGGCAACAACTGGGCCAAAGGACATTACACTGAAGGAGCTGAACTTGTCGATTCAGTGTTGGATGTAGTACGCAAAGAAGCTGAAAGTTGTGATTGTTTACAAGGATTTCAGTTAACACATTCCCTTGGTGGAGGTTCGTACTAATTTTACTGTCTTTTGAATGTTCCCTGGTTTCTGATGTTGATCCTGGTGATTTACAGTGACGTTCTAATTTTTGCAAGAGACATTGTGTTTTTGAAAAATATTTTTTAACGCACTTGATGAAAAGTTTTATTATACAAACAATTTATAGAGTAAAATGGCTGAAAATCGTCCAAAATAAAAACAATTTAAGAGCAATGCCGAGCCTAGATCTAAATAAAGTACCTCTTCTCTAACCAATCGCTGTATTTCTTCTCAGGAACTGGATCCGGTATGGGAACTCTTCTTATTTCCAAAATCCGTGAAGAATATCCCGACAGAATCATGAACACATTCAGTGTTGTTCCTTCCCCAAAAGTCTCCGATACTGTCGTCGAACCTTACAACGCCACACTCTCTGTTCATCAATTGGTCGAAAATACAGACGAAACTTTCTGCATTGACAATGAAGCTCTGTACGATATTTGTTTCCGAACCTTGAAATTGACCACGCCCACTTATGGCGATTTGAATCATTTGGTGTCCGCAACTATGAGTGGTGTTACAACTTGCCTTCGATTCCCCGGACAGGTAAAGTTACTTTTTTACGAAAAGCTATTCGAAATTTGATGTCCAAGTAAAGTGGTTTGAGTATTCAGCGTGCCCTTACGTAGCATTTTTCCAATGAACAACAATAACTTTAACAGTTTAAAAAATTACCTCGACAAGAACCTATTAACTCCTGAGAAACTATTTTAACTTTTATTATGCAAACTGGTATTTTTCGCCACAAACAGTCACGTGATGCACTTTTCAACCAATGAAACCTAAATAATTTTTAGTGAGTTAATCCGATAGTGTTATTTTAACTAAATTTATAATTCAGTGGTAAAGAATATTTAAAACATTTCTTTAGTTGAACGCAGATCTTCGTAAACTTGCTGTCAACATGGTTCCCTTCCCCCGTCTCCATTTCTTCATGCCCGGATTCGCTCCTCTCACATCACGTGGTTCACAACAATACCGTGCTTTGACCGTCCCTGAACTCACTCAACAAATGTTCGACGCCAAAAACATGATGGCTGCATGTGATCCCAGGTAGGAAAGACTGTTTACCCTTGAAAGAAAATGTTTGGAAACGCCCCCCCCCCCTTAAAGACACTATCATTACTAAAAAAATTTGTCTTATCACAGGCAGTGTTATTCTTATATAGGAAATTTTAAAATCTTTAACTAGGTACACAAGGATAGTACGCAAATCGATTGAATTAGTCAACTTATGTACAGGTTCACTTGTTTGAAAAACTTAAAATAGTTTAAACTAAATCTTTCATTTTTCGCTTTCAGACATGGGCGTTACTTAACTGTAGCTGCAATGTTCCGTGGTCGAATGTCAATGAAAGAAGTGGACGAACAGATGTTGAATGTCCAAAACAAGAACAGTTCATACTTTGTCGAATGGATCCCCAATAACGTCAAAACAGCCGTTTGTGACATCCCACCACGTGGCTTAAAGATGGCAGCCACGTTCATTGGTAACAGTACCGCTATTCAAGAATTATTCAAGAGAATTAGTGAACAGTTCACAGCTATGTTCAGAAGAAAAGCTTTCTTGCATTGGTATACAGGAGAAGGTGAGATTTGTTTCGTGTCATAGATCAAATGTCATACATCGCTGTCTTTGGCGCCTTTCCACGTCCTCGAATAATGCCAACATTTCCTCAACATAGACTCAAAGCTACCTTATAATAAGCAGGCTAAATTGTATAGATAGAAGTTTAAAGTCTGTCTGTATCAGCACCAATTAAGCTCTCTAAATTTTATACACCGCAACACAAATAAATCCTAAATTCATCTTTCTCTTGTAGGTATGGACGAAATGGAATTCACAGAAGCAGAATCGAACATGAATGATTTGGTGTCTGAATATCAACAATATCAAGATGCCACCGCAGATGATGAGGGAGAATTTGAAGAAGAGGAAGAAGAAGATGCTGAGTAAGCAATTTTCAAACAATCCCAAAAATGCCACCGCAATTGAAGTGTCATTCGTATATAAGTTTTCTTTCATTTTTATATTCCTTTATTACTTTTTAGTTAGAAATTTTGTAGATATGCTATAGAAAGTATCAATGACGGTAGTGCAGCCGTGTATTTATTTTATCATTTATCGTAAAAGAAATATTCAAAATGAAAGTTGCCAGTATTTCCTAAATTCCTCCACTTTCCTACAGGAAAAATACGATTGTTCCAGGTGACCTGGTGGCTAAAATGTACAAACCAGCACCCTTGGCTCGAAAAGAAATTATTTATACACTTCTTCGGGCTCGTTATCAGTCATTTCTCTTTCAAAATAAGTCTTGAGATAAGGACAGCCAGGTAACTAGGTGGGGTCTAAACACTTAACGACTTAAAACGAATGAATAAAACATTTTGGCAGTCCTTTAAGGTATAGGTAAAGATATTAAGATATAGAGCCCCCTCACCCTTAGGTTAGACCTAAATGGAACTATCTGCCTTGGATATCATTGGACATATGTTTGGCCTTATTGTGGAAGATTAATGAAATGAACACAGTAAAAGTATCATGAGTAGTATTCCAAAATGGTAATCCTGTTTTACCTAATGGGGATCAAGGATAAGGCTGAATTGAGTTCACTTAGTCTGTTGCCCGAAATGAAGATCCTGTTTTGCCTAGCATGGATCCGACAATAAATGGAAACAATATAATTGAATTGAGTCGAAATTTATTAAACAAAATGACATGAAAGTCGATGGGTTGCTTTGGGGTAACATTGGGGATGTGATGTGTACCTTAACTCTAATCAAACAAGTGAAGCATAATATCCTGTGCACTGTATGGGCTGAGCAGCCAGGACAATGACACTAGGAATGTAGGAGGCCTTAAGGTTACCGAAGGTAAGCCAACACCCCTAGTTGCCATAGAATATCAAAACAGAAAATAAGTTATATGTGTGGCATCTAAATCACTGTGGATAGCGTCGGAGCCAGTGTGTTTTATCTAAAGTACTGTGGATGGCGTCAGAGCCAGTGTGTGAATGTTTGAAAATGTGCGGATTGCATCCGAGCATGTATCTGAGGTATGAAATTACTGTGGATAGCGACCGAGCCAGTATAGAAATATCTGATAGAACTGTTGGTAGCGACCAAGCCAGTGTAGAGGATCAAGGTAATAAAGTTAAAGTATGTTAAAATGGGCAGATTCAGAAATGAAACCACTGGCTAGTATTTGCACAGCACATCCCAAATGGTCGGTCCTTGGGCTAAAAAACCTGCCATCAGGAAAAACTCTAGGACCAACGCTGGGTGGCGATTGGTTGATCACATCGACCCGTAGTGTTCACCTGAAAGAAAAAGAAAACAGAGGAGCAAACCAAGAAAATACATGCGTTGGGTGGGTGGGCGGTAAAATTACTTCAAGGTTATTTGGCAGAGGTGGAGAATGCAAATGGAGTCTGATTTGTAGGGTCTATGTTGGCCGTACTAGTTTCAGAGATAATTGCCGTCAGCCGATCATTGAGAAGAAACATGGCGACCCGGTAAGGCGGGATGCTAGCCAAGGGAATCTGTGCGCGGGACAAGCAGGTTCGATAATTAACCTAAGCTTTAGCTCCAATTACAATAAAATATATAACAGTTTTCAGTTGAACATCAATATTGCCCTGGGAAGTTATCAGACTGTTTCAAACTATCTAGCGCAATTTTTATTTATTTCTATGATCACGAATAACGTAAATTTCTTCCAGTAGATTGATTCCTGTAGAGATAAATGGTTGGAACGAAAAAGATAGTTAACCTTTGTTAATATTGTACTTCGAACTATTTCGGAAGAATTTTTTTTTCAATTTTCCAGGATTCCCTTGAACTTTTTTCTTATTTTTCGGACCACCCTGGATTTTCAACTTCATTTTACTGTGACATCATACCCGCACCCTGTTTTTTTTTTATTTTCCTGACACTGGAAGTCACATAGGGGGTACGGACTATTTCTGGAATAGCCCAATGAATTCATAAAATTCTAAACATCGCTGATTTCGAAATGGTATTCACATTTTTCATACCGCTCTTGGATCAAAAGTTATAGCCCTCCAAAAAGGTCCCGGTGGGCGATAAAGTGACAATGAAATGTTTTGACACTTTTGTCATTTTCTTGCTTTTCAATATTTTTTTAGAATATTCTCATAAAGCTTACATCAATCCGCTTAAAATTACACTTCCAACGATACTACTTTTAAATGTATATTTTTTTTGATTACCAGAAGGGCAATACTCAAAAATGTTTTATGCAACAGACTTTATTAATGGCTATTTGAAAAGGCATGTATTACAAGAATATCGTATCTAATAGTAGAGCGTCATTTGTGAGAGTTTCTTGTTGGCGGTGATTTTCAATATTATTGAATAATGGAGAGTATAGAGTATTATAACATCTAATTAGAGAGGAATTACTTATGTTTTATTTTACGACATCGGTGTTCATCCATGGTATTCACAAAATCACACTTTTTCGATATATCGTAAGTAAGTTTCATGTTTTACGCGGTCAATGGGTTTTATTACGAGAATTTTAAGTTTTCTGCCACGCTGCCGCATCTTTTCTATGTATAACCATTATCTACATGTTTTTCTTTTGTCTTGCTGCTAAATCTTCTCTCAATTTTTCATTCCAGAAAATGTTAGATATAACACGAGTAAACAGATGAATCACTGCAATGAAACCATGAACACACAAAATAAACACGATAAACACTTCAGTTGGCATGTTATCCAGAAAACCGTACGGCCATTCGCCGAATATTGTTGACAAATGGGACATCCAACAAAAGTATAGAACTCCCATACCAATAACTGTGGTCAAACTCACTAAAATGCTTGAGAAACGGTAGTTAACATGGGTAAGCAAGGCCAGTGTAACCAAGGCTGGCGTCGTGTGTAGGAAATGATTGTACCAGCCGAATAAAGGGACAAGTTTTTGGTGTTCTGCAGGGTGGATTCCTTCAACATCAACAGCTGCCACGCCCCAAAACATGACCACCACAACTAATGAAAGACTGGAAACGAACGTTGTGATGACGTAATCACGAATGTGGATCAAACGAGATTGGTTGACTTTCGGGTAACCATTTTTATCAAACTTCTTGCTTTTATCATCAGTTAAAACATTATATAAGTCTGATAGTGTAGCAAATCCATACACGAGCAGAGAGATGTAAGCATTACAGAGTGTCAGATATTTGAACCTTCCACCATACGTTTTGAAGTTAGGTGATATGTAGTGTGTTCGGTCGTGGTAGATACCAAAACAAGACCATGCGAAGGCTAGTGAGTGAAGCAGGAATGATGATTTTGTAACTGATGGTGTACATTCGTAAGACATCTTTATTGGTCCCCTTTCTTGTTTACGATCCAATGTTTTGATGTTATTTGTCTACAACAATAAAAGTGAAAAAAAATATATGCTTACAACATTCAGATCTGCAGTCTTCTTCGATTGAAAAATATATGCTCTCAGTTATAAAATTGTCTACAATATTCTGTCTTGACTTTGTTTTTGAAGATTTAATAGATTCAAAAACTATAGATATTTGCCGAATAATATTTATTTAGTGCCAAACACAGAAAAATGAAGGTGCAAAGCTACTGTTGTATGCTTCTTCAAATTTCATTTTCATCTTCATGATTATCTGAATTCATAATTCATGCTGGTTTTTTATAATATAACATTATGTTTTTAAGAACTTTATAACAAGAATTTTATAACATGAATACTGACAGGTGCAATATGATAAATGAAGATATGAAAATATCTGAAAAGAAACTTTAAACAACATTGAATTTTTTGAATTTTTTTGTAGTAAAAGAGAACGTTAAAAAGCTACTGTAGATGTCTGTATGCGATGATATGAATGTGGCTTGGAGAGTGAATTTAGTGTGTTACATTAGTGTTGTTGGTTGTTTTATTGAAAAGTTGAAAATGATGAGATTTCTTTTAACACAGGGACCGCGGCTCCACTCCAAAGTTTTTGAAGCCTTCCGATGTTCCTTACTTTTTGAGTTTTAAGCTTAAAAAATGTACTTAACATTATCTTTTTTCAACTTTTGTATTTTTGCCCATTTTCCTAAGAATCGGATGTTTTAGACTCCTCAAAGCCTTATCAGATATTTGTAACTTGTTCTTAACTTTTTGGCCATTGAAGAGTCTTATGTTCTCATTTGCAAAAAACACGTGTATATGCTTAAAATTACACGAATATTCCTGTTCTAATTTTTTCAAATTCCCGCTTTTTCTGTATTTCCGATTTATTACCTATTTTATGAGACTCGACTGAATATTTCATAAAATTTTAAAAACCTCCCTGAATTTACCAAGTTGAATATTTAATTACCCAATATACGCGTAAAGAAAAATTACGCGATTATTCCCGTTCATATCGAAAATACCGAAAAAGTGGAAATCTAAAAGAATACTTACTATAAGTCGTTTGTACTTTTAGCTTGTCTTGGTTTATGTGTGTTGAATTTAAAACCAATCTTTACGTTTGTCTGTGTTGATATGTGTGCCTAAGTGCTACCTGCAAGAAAGATGATCATTTTATCATAATGGTGTCGAATAACATTGGAAATGGACACTCAACAATCCAAACAAATCTAAAATTATTTTCTACGCTGATCCATCTTTCAAGTGCACTGATTTCTGACAAAGTTAAAAACTTCAAAAGGGGAGAGAAAGATAACATCAAAGATTCATCCTCTTAGCCTGGACGCACAATGTTGTAATTTAAATTCTCTCTTTCTCTTACTTTGATGTTTCTGGTTCTACGGTTTACTATATTTACATTACAAAATCAGGCGAATATCAACCCCTATCGAGTTTCAGTCCGTTATTTTTATCCCCACTGACTGAAAAAATCCTACCAGGTCTGTGAGAAGGGTGTGTATTTCAAAAGTGAAACACTAGAGGAGCTAACTATATTTCTATGCTTCTGTACTGATATAGGGGATGTACGGAATGGCAGTAACTCTTGACTGGTTGGCTTGATACGCTGAAAGTTAAAGTTCACTGTACGAAGAGGTGTGCGATTGAAGTCATTGTATTGAGCAGTTTTGACGTCAAAAAATAAAATGATAAAATAAAATCCGTTGAAAAACTTTATCAGATGCAAGCAGGCGTTTCTACAACCTGCATGGAAACTAACTTTCAAACTACAAAGATGAAATACTGATCAGAGTGGTAGCTGATTTGTGCAATGCATATCGTAGGTAGTCTATACACTGCACTAACAGTCTAACAGTCAAACAGTCTTTAGCCCTTTACTATCATACCATGTTCATTAAAAAGTGCTTTTCATAAAATACTTTTTTGTGGTCATGGTAATATAATGGAGATTGTCTTTTGTGATTTATGATAATGACATAGAGAGGAAGTTAAAATGAGCTAGAGAACTGTAATTTGATGTGAAACTGCAGAGAGAGAGAGAGAGAGCTGTGTATATCTGTATGGAGAATGTTTTTGATGAAACATGATGGTTTTCTCTATAAAAATAGCGTTGTAATATGTTCTGTCGTTTTATAAGATAATTACAAGAGCAGTTTGCAGTTTGTTACTACATTTTTCAAGCTTTTTTATTGGAGAAATTTCACCATACCAGTTATGATTTTGTGTAATAAGACAATAATGGGAAGAAGGGGGTTGAACTGAGTCTTCTAAATGTTTTTATCCAAAGAAAGTCCGCCATATTACATAGGGTCACTTATTAGCGCCATCCACTCTGTCAAAAAGCCATAAATGGCCACTGGGCTTCCCTCATGCTCGAATTATTAAAGTTTGACGTTTTACTAAGGACTGGACTACTATGGACGGAGCCTTTGGGTTGAACTTCATGAACTAAAGACAAGTTCATGAGATAATTTAATAACTTCTTAAGGACTTAAAATCTTTCAGAAACCATTAAACCATCCTACACATTATACAATTCTCTTTATTAACAGTGTAAATACAATCACAAGATGCTAGCAGCACCAGCACGCTGTATCCCATCCGTCACATTGAGATCGTTCATTCTCCATTCCATCATCTTTGCATGGTGCTCGTTCGGTATTTACAAAGACCAAACTGTTTACATTATACCAAAATTCAAAGAATATGGTGGTCGTGCCCAGTTTTTGACCATGATTACTGCCTACGTATGTCTGGTTGCCTATGGTATTGCTTTCGTGGTTGATTTGATTCAAATGGTGACCGGATTGCTGGAGGATAAAAAAATTACCACAAATGGTTATGAAGAGCATCGATCCATTCTCATATCTTTACGAGACGATTTGGTATCATTTTGGGCGTTCACTTTATCTGTTTTTGTCGTTCTTATGTATTGGTCACTATGCTATATTGATCTGGATGGCGTCCACCCACTTGAGAGCCGTAAAATCACGCCCTTGTTTGGGTGGTATAACCAGTATCTACATACCGTCCCAATTTTCAACGCCTTTTTATTGATTACCAACGTCAATTATGGTTATGGTGGAATCAAAAAAGTCATTTTCAATATTATTCTTCTCGGTTCCGGCTATTTCTTTTGGATCTCACATTTAGCGCAAGTGAAAGGTTACTGGGTGTATGGTTTCATGGATAAATTGAATAAAGTTCAATTTGGGGCGTTCGTTGTGGCGTGTCATTTGATCTTTTTTCTTGTGTATGCTATCGGACGAAAAGTGTCTACTTCGTGTTGGAGTCAAGAATATAAAGAAAGAGTTATCATCGAAAATGAACGCAAAGGATTGTAGGAATTTTTAAAGTTTTTTTTCAAATATCGAATTTAAATTTTCACGGATCATAGTATTTGCTTCAAATTTAATTTATGACGAGTGGACTCTTTCATAAACCTCTGTGACAAATTAAAGATGAGATTTAAAATGGAAGAGTACATTGCATATGCAAACATAAGTATACTTTAAAGTTTTATATTCTTAAAGGTTTTGTTTTCACATAAGTGTTTCCGTTTCATATCAGACACATGTTTCATATCAGGACAGTGTCTCCTTATTGTTTTGTTATATTGTGCTGACATAAGCAAAAAATGTCTTTCTTTTCCTCTTTCTGACCAATCTTGCTCCACATCCGTACAAGTTCAATATCAAAAAGCTTGTAAATTAAAATTGATGAGTAAGCAAACGGTATCACTCTTATTTAAAAACAAAACCTTTAAAGGGGGGTAGATAGCCATCTAAACTGTGAATTTGAAAGTATAAAATTAAAGTAGATTTACTTTAAAAATTTCTTTAATAAAACCCTAATAACAACATAATTCCATACAAGTCATCTAAAGTCTGTCTCAAAATAATCTGCAGGGGAGACAAAATAGATAAAATCCGAATTAAATAGCGCTTTCGTGCTTGTTGAAACGATATTCAGGAGTGGAATATTATCAAAAAATTAAGATGAAACAAAGATGAAAAAAAAACGAAGTAAAAACTTCTTTAAAAAATTCTTAATTAAAACCATCTCAAATGATAGAATTTAGAACGTCGTCACTGCGAAGAAAAATATATTCAACCGAAATCGACTTTAAAAATCATAAAAAAAAAACAAGAAACAGAGCCCATTTTATAGTCAACTGGACAAAAGTTTTAAGCTGCATTTTTGACTGAATAAATATTTTTCGAAATTCTTTTCACAGTGATGACATTCTAAGATTGAAAATTTTTTCATGAGAATGGTCATCATTTTTACAATTCCCCAAAAAACTGATTTTTTTATTCATTTCTTTTCGTCTTTATTTTAAGTATTTTTTTCAAATCCTTCCCATTTGATAATATTTCACTCCTTTAAAGGTTTATTTTTACATAAGTGCTCCCATTTCATATCAGACACATATTTCATATCAGGGCAGTGTCTTGCTATTGTTATAGTATGCTGATATAAGCAAAATAAATGTTTTTCTTTCCCTCTTTCTGTCCAATCTTGCTCCACATCCGTGTGTCAATCCAATGTTAAAAAGCTTGTAAATTAAAAATGATGAGTAAGCAAACGATATCACTCTTATTTAAAAACAAATCCTTTAATTCAACAAGCACGAAAGCAATTCGAATTATCAAACGTTACAACATCTTTATCCTTCACGCAGATAATAGTGTTTTCCTATGTTACATATTAAAACTGATGGTTTTCGTCGTAGAGTCATCCATCACAATCTTTTGAAATGTATTTTTTAAATTGTACTCTATACAGCACCTGACCCCGAGAATGTAGTAAACCCCGAGAATGTAGGTTTCTCATTTTTTAGCATTGTAGCCCTAACGATAGTTCAACTTCATAAAAATTTGTTTCAGAGCACACTGTTACATGTTACTGATTATTTCTGGACAGAAAATTTTAACTTGAATTAATTTTTTCCAACGAAAATCTGAATGGAAGTTGATTGGATATTACCCGAACTGAGACATTTTTTGAATAAATCCTCTCTAAATCGAAATCTATTGGAATAAAGTTATGATGATAGGGTATTTTCTTAGTCCTAATGAACTAAGGAAATGGGGAAAATAGTCCATTTCAATATTTACTGTTCTGAGTTAGATATTTTGACGAAAATGTTTGACCTAACTTTTGGGGTTAGTTGACCTACAATTTGGGGGCCTTTATAACCCGACATAAAAAGTCTGTCAAATTATATAAAAATTGTTTGTTGTACTTTTATAACATGAAAGTACTACCTGAGAGATGATTAATGTTGAAATTTTGAGCTTTTACGACGTGTCCCAGACCCGTTGGGGCCCCAGCCCTATCAGAAAATTTGCCTAAGGTTGGAGCAATAGAATTTCTATTCCAATTTGGACTTAAGTAGAAATTTTTGGACCCGATGTGGGAAAAAGTTCCACCGGGGCTGTGCGGCAGGGGTGTTGTTACATTATTCACATATTTCAACACAAAATTTTCAACCTACAAAATAAAAACAACTTTCTTGTCTCTTCTTTTCGTCCTTTCTTTTACTTTTCCTCATTTGTAGCACGATGAAATTAATATATTTGTTAATTTTTTGTCAGCGTATATTTCTAAAGTATGAATTTCACTTAGAGAACAATAATTTCCGATGAATACCGAAATTCCATTCTCAACAACCGAATCTCTTTTCACCTACATTCTGGGGGTTAAAAAGTGAAAAAATCCAATTTTCAGAATAACAAAATGCTCTTTAGAATATTGTTTTCGCATAAAACATTTCTAAAATTTGCTGTTAGAATTAATCCAATTGAAAAAATATCAACATTTTACTATTACTAGATTTAAAGCCATAAAACCAAACCTACATTCTGGGGCTATAACGAAAATGGGAGTCAACTTCAAGGACCAAAAAAATTGGTCTATCTATCATAAGTAATGAAACTAACCCCTGGGAAAGGATTTTGGGAGTTCAAAATTTCGTTGAAAATATTTAATATCTTTTAAAATGCAAATCTACATCTTTCAGGTCTGATTCAAATTTCACCTACATTCTCGGGGTCAGGTGCTGTAAGTTAGATTTTGAAATTTGAATAAAAAAAGAAAAAAAAGAATCTTTGAAAACCCAAGTCCATCTTTTTTACTACATCAATTCATAAACTGATAGCGCACCCATTGGAATTCCTGACTGAATATCAATTTTGGCCATTGCTTCAAACAACTTTGTAACATGTACCCACATTGGGCCTTTTTGACCATTATCCATAACCAAGACATGATCACCTTGGGAACCAGCAATAACAGAAAAGACATTTTTCGGCTCTTCGCTTATTCCAAGGATTGATTGATCATAATTGACAATGATACCCGAAACTCGAACCAATAATTTTTCAGAGATAAATTCTTTAAATTTATCAGCATTCGTAAATATTTCTCGGCTACCTGAATCCTTTGCAATAAAGTTATCAATTTCTTCAAGTTGTGATTCACTCAAATTTGGCTCATTTTGAGCTATCTTCAAGAAAGTTCCAAAACCTAAATGCATTGCCAGCAATTCTAACTGTGGCATTGAGAAACCTGTTTCCTTTGATGTGTTGTTCAGATACTGTGTTTGAATTTCCAACATCTCATCCAATGATAATGTGATCTGGAGACCTTGGTCAACCTGAAAAAAGAACATTGCAATAAAAAGAACTAGCCGGTACCCGGCGTCGCACGCCGGTTTAGCTGTTTGCTGAACGCATTTAAAGTCCTTTCGATGTTGGGAAGGTGGCTTAAACACCCCTTAAACACGATGAAATCAAAATTAAAGGGAAGAATTCTCTTCAAAGTTTGACTCTATCCCTCCCGGGTGACGTATCTTTTAACCATATTTTGAAAAATATTTTTGTGGCAAAAATGATCAGAAAGCAGAAAGGGCGCCATTCCCAAATTACACCATACCGGCGACCAGCGACGTCCGAGACGGCTCTGCAATTAGATTTTTTTTCTCGCTTCGCTCGCGTTATATTTGCCGTATTTCTTGATGTTTAGGAAAACTTTGATGTCAAGATAAGCGGAGTGAAATAATAGACATGACACACGATTCGTCGAAAAAAGGCAGCCCGGGGGGTGCTTAGGCAAGAGAAGGAAGGGTATTGGTATATGCCGGCCTTAAAGGTGCCTTTTTTGAAACATGGCAGTTTGAAAAATCGGAAAATCAAACTTCAGTCCCACTAAGAATCGGAAAAATTTAACTTTTTGCCCCCAGAAAGATAGAAATTTGGTGAAATTAGTCCCAAAAAGTGAATTAAAATTCACACAATATCCCTTGTTTCTTCTCCTCTTTATTCTGCTAAGGGCCCGGGGGGGGTTACTTAGGCAAAATGGGTGCCGGGTATGTGCGAGCCATAAGGGTACCTTTTCTCATTCCTCAAAAGTCTCTCAAAGGGGTACAAATTCAAAAGTTAGTCTCTGAAAGGGTCCCAAAATCACGAAAATCAAAGATTTCTCTCTCAAAGGGTCACGATTTCTAAAAAAATGGACCAAAATTTGGTGAAAATCAAACCAAAATTTGGAAAAAATGGACCAAAATTTAGGAAAAAGTCTCTCAAAGGGTCCCAAAATCACCAAAATTTTGTCTCTCAAAGGGTCGATTTTCGATTTTCGGCTCGGACAACCCGTCACCTCGCAAACCTAGTAACCCTAGTACCCCCCCCCCCCCCCCCCCCCCCCCCCCCCCGGGGCTAAGGGTCCAAGGGGCAGGGCCGAAAGTCAGCTCGCAACCATAGTCCCCCCGGAAGGCAGCAATTTTATGGTGCTTTTTTATAAATAACTTCGTCATAACTTCGATAACTTTTCAAATTCAACAATGACTTAGATTTACAGCAAAATAATTATCGACATAGATGTTTAAAGGTCCCTTTTTTACGAAGAAAGAACACTCTAGTTTTTACCGCCTTTTGAATGTAATTTTAATGTTGCTTGTTGTTCTAACAAACTTGTCTTGTGATTCTTATGTTTTATTTTATATTTGTTCTTTTCTTTAACAGATTCTGTTTAAAAGATTTTCTTTTGTTTTGAAAAGAATTCGAATGTCTCAAATCAAATAGGTCGTTAATTACATTCGAAAATATAAAACAAAAGAAAAGAAATAAAAAAAAGAGAAAGTCTAATCTATCAATCAAAACAAAGTCTTTATAAAACGGCGCGAATCTGATTTAACACATTTGTGGAGCAAGAAGCAAAAGTCATCTTTTAAAAGAACAAAACATTGCTTGCGAAATCGAAAGTGACACACAGACAGAAAACAAAATGACATACGCGTTATACTATTAATATATAGATGATTGCCAACTCATCACAGACACCCGACGCAACCCCTAAAATTCTTATATGGTAAAATCAGTTCACTGAGACAGGGTTGTATTAAAGAATTTTTTTTCCATTTGCACACACAGCAATTCTAAAACACCCGTGTCACAGACCCGCTGGCAGTGGCGTGGTGGGAAAATTTCTCTGGGGTGACCAAGGCAAATATGGCGCCCCTCTCTATACGCTCATTATGAATACAAAAAAGGGAGCGTGCGAGCGAAGCGAGCCAGAAAATTTTGAGTTTTTGAGGTGATGAGGGGCGCCATTTTTGTTTTTTCATTTGTCAATCTTTCGATATGGGCGCATGAAAAATCCTTCTTGGCGTCCCTTATTTTTGGGCGCCCCTTCTCAAAAGGGCTCCGCTGGGGGGGGGGGGGGCCTGGCCCCCCTGCCACCACGCCACTGCCCGCTGGGACCCAGCCCCACCGAAAAATTTGGCAAAAATTTCGTCCCCGGTGGGAAAATACCCTGGAATTTCAGGGAAATTCATTTTGATTTCATCACCACTCGAAATTCAATGTTTAAAAATTGCACTCCAAAACCATCCCCACTGGATTTTTTAACCTTAGAATTTCTATCCCCGTTGGGATTTCAATAGGAATTGTTATCCCTACTGACGAAAAGTTTCACCGGGACTGTGAGACAGGGGTGTTTTAAACAAAAGAAAGGACACCTCTTTTCCTCTCCCACACTGTAAGAGCACAATCTTCGAGAAATTGTTTTGTTTATTTGCACATTGACAGTAGTGACGTTGCCGTCTGGCTGTTCTTGAAAAAACATGTGAACTAAAGTATACATTCTTTTGAAAAAGACTTTAGGTTTTTTTACACGTTTATTCTCAGTAAGTCCTTTTTTATTGGGATGAGCAGTAGTTTTTATAAGATACTTCACTAATTGGTCATTTAAAGTAATAGAGATGACGCGTTCTTCAGAAAAAGTAATAAGATTGTTTTTATTACATCTTGACGACCAACCAAATCACATAAGAGCTTGTAAAAACTCCAGCTTGTCCCTTTTTATTCCATAAAGGCACGTTTCTACATCAAATAACGGTAATAAATTTGTTTAAACAGATCTCTTAGCTCTAGTTTAGACGGGCCTTCTTTTCGCCCTGCCTATAGACAGATCTCGAAACCTTTATCAATAGAAAATTCATCGATGAAAAAATTCGTGGACAAAAAATATATGTCAGAAAAATATTTCGACAACGGCCAATAATTTCGTAATTTTTGCCAACGATTTTTTCACCAGAGTAAATTAAAAAACACCAGTAAATTATGACTCCTTAGAGTTAATATTTCCTAGCAACTATTTTAGACTCCCCCTGGTTTATAATGACTCTAACTCGACTGAAGCTAGAATCTAAGTTAAGCCTGTCTGTTTGATACTGCATATACCAGAAGACTTCCAAAGTTGTCGGATGGATGAAATTGGGTACAAATACTTGTTCATCGTGTTTCTAGATGAGATTGATTCAAAAATTGACAGGGTAGAAATTTTCCTTATGGGTTATTTTTGTTCTCTATTACCAGTTTTTTAAGGACAAGCCAAGAAGCTTTTGTATTAATTCATTGTATTTGAAAACATTTCAATGATTCGTTTAAAGGACTAATTCGATGAAAAATCATACAATGACATGGCGGATTTACAACACCATGTACAATAACGAACCATACGTTGAGAAAGGTAAAGTGATCCATTTTCGATCTAAGTCTGAAGTTCGGAATCTTTCAATGCAGATTTGTGATGACTTCGTCAAATTAAACCTTTCCAAACCTTTCCAAATTACACCTTTAATTCTAAAGACTCTCTTTAGCTTTTTTGGGTCCCTTGGGACAAGAATGAGTACAAGATTTCCAAGAATTGTGAATGCAGTGTGTTAGGGTCTCGTTAGGGTTAGTTAGGGTTAATGCAATGCAATACAATGACTTCTTTTGTTTGACATTCGAGCATAGGCGGGGAGTCTTATCCAACTAGTTTTTTTTAACACCCTCCTCAGAAAAAGGGTTAAGGGAGTTATAATTTCCTGGGAAAATTCTACTCTAGGAGAGTGCTTTTTTACTAGGTTATTATGACTGGGGGAGTTTTTTCTTTTACAGAGAGTAAAAATAATCCGCTATACTGGTAGAGAAAAATACCCTATAATTTCAGACTCACTTGAAAATTGACTTTGTTTTCATACCCATTTGAAATTCAACGGAAAAATTTCACTGGGTTTTTTGGCCTGAGAGACTTTCTATCCCCAATGGGATTCGATTGAAATTTTCATTCCAAATGTGAACAAGAAATCGGCCATATAGATTGCACCTGATGATATTTTTTGGGCACCAATAAACCGATCTTAAAAACCTTTTTTTATTGGAACAATTTAGTGGGAAAAATGAGGCTCAAAAACCAACGCATAAGAACATCCATGAGAACAACCATGAGTCTAAAATTACTAAATATTAAAGAAATTAAGCGCGTCAAAATTGTAAAAATAGCGGTATAAGGACTGAAATAGTTAAATTTTGTACTGAAAATAGTCAAGTCTAAATAAATGTTACTTGTTCTAACAAGAAGAAGTGAACGTGATCAAAAAGAGAGGTATCAAATGCTGGAGCTAAAAATATTGCGACTTTAAAAAGTATCTACGTAAAGATGTCTTAAATAGATTAAATCTGATTTTAAGCTGATTTTGAAACAATTTAATTAATGTTTTACAATGTTTTTTGTCAATATGTAAATATATTGTACGTTTTGTTTTACCCAAAACCATGATAAGATTTAAATACAATTTCTTTTGTCAAATATGCAAGTAATATATTTTTTTATCAAACTTCCTAGGGGGTAGTAAGGGGGTAGGAGGGGGAGGGGAGTGAAGTTCTTTGGGAGAAGCGAAATCCTTTTAAAGAGGTGAAATTTATTACCGGTCAATTTAACTGGAAGATTAATGTTCGACATTGTGAAGCCAGCTTTTTACATGATCGAACTTTCCCTACTTGACATGTAGTTTCTACCTTAACCCCCGTCTTAACCCCCTCCACGTTGAACTACCAATAGATTAAGACATTCCATCATTTTTTTTTTGATAAGGCGTCTTTTGGTCAACTAAACAATTGAGTTATTGTGAGGCAATACATTTTTTTGACATGAATATACCAACTTGTATGTGTATCAAAATTTATTTGCTGATTTCAAATCATTTAGTCACGTTTATGATGAAAATTATAACTTGTTGAAATGGTTATGATATAGTCATTGGAAGTGTAAGTGTGTGAGAAAAGTGGAAAATTGGATTGAAAATGTTTCTTTTTATTCTTTAACCTTGATCTTCTCAGTTTGATTGGTCTATTTAATTGCACGATGAGTTATTTTTTCTTATTTGGCGCGCCTTCAAAGAGAGCAATTAATCGTTAATTGCATCCTGTAGAGAGCACTCTTCGATGCCTCGCCAATGTTTACAAAATTAATTTTAATGCTTTTTTCTTTCATCGAACGTTTTAATTGCGTTCGAGATTCAATTTGTGAGAAAGAAAATCTATAAACGACGATAAAGAAAAACATAGAGAGAAGAGAAAAATATGATTTTCAGTGGAATTTACTTTCCTAACCGGGAAAAAGTAGTGCGATTAGCTCGTAATCACATAATAACTCGTACAATTTGAAAATATCACTCGTGATTTTTTTTGTTTCGAATTTTCCTCGTCCTTTCAGACTCGGAAAATTAATAACAAAAAAATCACGAGTGCAATTATTCTCGAATTGCACTCGTTATCATGTGATTACATATACTAATTTTTAATTGTTATTAATTGTTATTTAGATGATTTATTAATAAAGGTTATGGAATGTATAGAATTCTCTTGGACATTTAATCCATGGCTACTGGAACACTCGAACAATGTTTAAGGAAATTGGCTCCCAGGACTATCGATCCCACCAAATGTACTCCAGCAACTTCTATTTACCAAGAACTGTCAAAACCACCCGAAACTCAACAACGGCTAGATCACCAAGCAAAACAATGGTTCAACCTTGGGAACAGTCAAACATTTAATGACCCAATCTCTGCAGCCGAGTACCTTCTAGAACGAGAGTATGGCGACTCATTTCTTTTTAAACCAGATTGTCATAAACCAATCTTCATTCCTTCAAAATTCATGTCAAACCAGTATTGTAAAAAATCAAACATGGCTGTTTTCGATTTTGATATTGAACAAAAAATAAAAGAAACACTTGTGAATCTGAAAAACGAATCTCCTGACTTTTGGTTTACTAAAGAACTCGATGTCTTTCTCCAAACACAACAAATGAATGATGAAATCAACCAAAAAGAATTCAACAACTGGATTCTCAAAATCAAAACAATGCACTTAATGTTACAAGAAGTTCAAGTAGAGAATTTACCAGAAAATCTACCATCAACAACTCCTGCCGATTTCGTCAAAGATTGTTTAAATCAGCTGAAAAGTAGCGCACCAACTTCAAACCTAATTAAATGTTTCACCAGTTCTAAACATTTCAAAATTATTTCAAGAGAAGCTCAAAAATCACCTCCCCAAGATTGTAGGTTGAAGTGGTTCCTCGATTTGAACATTGCAGACCGTGGGGAAAATGTAGAGCGCTCCCTAATAGACCAGCTGTATTCTCTTAAAGGCAGTGACATTCTAAAAGAGACTGTTATTCTATCATCAGTTAATTTCCTTACCGAATTGACAGGAAAACAGCATCAAGAGTTTGACTTCCTTCTTTTGTCATGGACACGAAAACTAATCATCGGTATCGAAGCTAAACGACAGCTCAGCGATGCAAAAGCTTTCGAACAACTTGATAAGTATCACTCCATATTCGAAAAGAAACTCAGTGATCAACTGGGACCAGGATGGAGTTTCTATCCAGTGGTTTACGTTGAGAAAGTAGACACTAGCTTACCACCTTCAAATCATTACATCAATACCAAGACAGATATCAAGACATGGTTATCTACCGTCATGCACCTTTTTCCAGAAAACCTGAATGTTCAGTCTATGGAGCAACTGAAAAAAGTACTTCAAATCATAGTGTTCACTATCCACATCTCCAAAAAAGATCAACCTAGACCGATAACTTCTTCATACTGGGTTGACTATGTATCCGATGTCATTGACTCGTTGTCAAATGCACACAATATTATCTTTTATTCCCAACAGCAACTTCCCTTGATGTGCTCCGACAATCCGAAATACAATAAAGTATTTTTCATGGCTGGTTACGGAACGGGGAAGACATTTTTGTTAGAACAAAAGGCCATCATGTTGAGCAGAAGTGACGGGTACAAAGACGGTGTGTATTATGTAGTTTGCAATGAGCAGAGTCTCCTTTATCATGAGCGAAAACTTGAGTTGGGAAAATATGGAATTCACGTCATTTATGATGTGGTGAGTATATACGTTAAAGGTTTTCTACGGGAATAAAAGGAGCTTATTTTAGGCAGTGTCTTCATGCTGAGTAAGATAAATTAAAGCTACTTTTTTACACAATGATATCCTGCAAACAAGTGAAAGATCGAAAGTTGTTTCGAGATGTGACCTCGCATTCTATTGCTTTTGTAAACAAAAAAATAGCAAAGTTGATTGCGAGCAAATTTGCAATCAAGTGTTTTTTGATTATAGGATAGAAAACGTTTATTATAAACATAAAAAAACATTCGAAAGAGTATCAGTAAAAGTTCCTTTGTTTGAGGAATGTTTTTTTTATTCAATGTATTTTCATTTTTTCAAAACCTTCTTCTTATCTTGTCGCATACTTGTTTTTACTACATCAGCATCATCAGACCTTTCAATCAAAACAAAACCTTTAACTCAAACGCTCATTTTCTGACAAAAACGTTTATTCGCAAAAATTAATCCGACCTGTGCCGACCAATCGAGATTCTTTTCAGCGCGCAATCAACGCAGAGCAAAGTAACCATGACGGCAATCCAAGATCTTGGATTAAGTTCAAAGTTGATATTTTTATTCGCGTCGTTGAAAATATATAATCATATAGAATTTTCAAGATTTAAACTCTCTCCGGTCACGGTTGTACGGGGCTTCAAACCGGGTTGTAGTCCGACTTTTTTAAACTCTCATTCTTTTTCCAATCTTTCCTTCTTCTCCTTTGATTTACCCTGAGTATCAGAGTTTTCAAAGAATATATCAACCTCTGAAGACCAATGATAGGAATTTTATCGCGCATGTGTCAATCTAATCACTGTAGAAAGAATCAAAGATGAAGAGCAAATATTACCATATTAATGGCCATTAATGTTAATGTCTAGCAGACTGTATCAATATACACGTTTACTGTTGACGAATTCCCCAGAAACCTCTAAGTGTAATTGAAATGAGTTTCTTTCAAAAGAAATGCACTATATGATTCCAAAATGTATAACACAGTAATTACTAAACCATTAATTATGGTAATGTTCCCTTTGATTTGATTAAACTTTTTTTTCTTATAGGAAAAACTGATTGGCAAGATCATACCAGAAGAACTGTCACGTGTAAAAGCAATTTTCTTTGATGAGTGGGATGGTTATAAGCAATCTTCTAGTCGAAGACAAGATCTTGGAAAGCGCTTAATAAAAGAAGTCCCAATCTGTTGGATAGCTCCAAATAGTTTATATCGATCAAAATACAGCACACCCTCCATCAAAAAAGAACTCGGTGATGAATTTGTCCTCGTTAAACTAGCTCTAAATCTTAGAAACACGAAGGAAATATGCAATAAAGCTATGAGTGTTGCCGACCAAACCTTGTTTCAGTACGCTAACGGTTTAACAAAGCCACCTCCAAATTTTCCTAACGGTCTAAGTCTCTATTATGCAGAGTCATTCAGTGAAGCAATATCTCGAGTTCGTTTGAAAACTAAGAAGGGAATACTCGTTGTTTCGGAAAATACGAAAGTCAAGTTAAAAACAAAAGTGAAAGTGAAGTTTTACCATGATCATCAGAGTGATTTTTATTCCACTCAAAATCCAGTCGATTTCTTAAATCAAGGAAATATCCTTATCACATCACCTAATTTATTATCAGGCTTTGAATGGCCTGTTATAATCTATTTTAAGTGTTTCGATTTGGACGAAGATAACAGTATTGAAAGCCACGAATGTAACATAATATCAAGATGCACCTCCTTGCTCTATGTAATCGGAATGGAAGATGCACTTTTGAAATCTTATCCTTTCACTGAAATTTCTTCATTATTAGAAGTTACAATCTCTGATGGAGCACCTCTTAGTAACTTTAAGGATCTCATGAGAAAATATATCGATGATTATTCGAACCGTTACCGTCAAAGAAACGAGATGCTACGAGATCTTCTACCCATTTTGAAAACGACTATTGAAAACATTTCACAAGCTAAGGACAAAACCATACCATTTTCTATGTTAAAAGATCTTTTCAAAATTTTGCTCACGGAACTTTGGAGTAAAAATGAAAAATCTGGGCTGTTAGTTCCATGTGCAATTCTAAATATTTCAAACTCTTTCGATTTCAACGAACTTCAAAAGTACTTGGATATCAATTATTATTTGTCTGTTGATTGCATCAAAGACATTTTTTCTGAAGTCAGAATTTGGTCTGTAAATACAGTGAAAGAAGATTTCTGGAATTATTTCGAAATTGACAGCTTTTCAAAGTTTCTACAGCCAGTCATCAGTGTTCTAAAGACCCAGAGATCTGACAGCGTTAAATTGAAACAATTCAAATTTTGCGCAAGTAAGTACATCATCGATCATTTAAACCGTTTCAATCGTTATCTCTGGATACAAGACCTTCTACCCATTTTGAAAACGACTATTGAAAAGATTTCGCATGCTTTAGACGAAATCGTACCATTTTCTATGTTAAAAGATCTTTTACAATTCTTGCTCACAGACCTTTTGAAAGAAAAGCAAAAATCTTTACTGATGTTTTTTCAGCCTACGTTTCTTCATATTTCAATTTGTTTTAATTATGAAGAACTGGAAAAATACCTCAGCATTGACTATTTGCATGGGATATACACTGAATTTAATTCCGGAAAGCTGTCTTCAGAAATGAAAGTATATTTCTGGCAACAATTTGAAATTCACCATTTATTTGAATTTCTAACACCAGGATTCAGTGTTTTGGAAACCCCTAAATCTGACAAAATACTTTCAAAGCAATTCAGATTTTATGCTGGAAAATGCATTTTAGAATATCTGGATAATATAGATCAATTTGATCCGACTCGAAGTGAACGGTGTGTACAAAGTTGGCTACATAATCTTCTACCCTTTTTGAAAGATACTATTGAACGGATCTCGAAAGCTTCAGAAAAAAATATAACTTTTTCAGTATTTGAGGATTTTATAAAATGCTTGCTCAGAGACCTTTTAAACGATGCTGAGAATACCTTGGTAATCATCCACTACGTCATGAAAAAGCTGTTGGATAGTTTTATTAAGTATGATATTCAAAGTTGGCTCCGTATTCATTTTAATATATACCATTTTATTTACTTAGCGAAATTTAGTATAAAGTAGAGCAATCGACGTAACAAGACTCGGATCGAACTTTAACGCTTATTTTGTTTTGACACAGCCCATTTTTCGAAATCGTGCAATAGATTTTACTTTACTCCGTGGACGTTTTGATATCAACGTTTTAAACAGTCTATAAAATTCTTTTTGTATGTACTGGCGGAATATATACCCGGGGGGGGGGGGTACTTAGGCAAAAATAGGTGCTGGGTATGTGCGGACGGTAAGGGTCGGGTTTTCACCTTTCAAAGTCTCTCTAAGGGTTACAAAAATCAGGAAATTTCAAAGTAGTCTCTCTAAGGATGGGAAAAATCACGATTTTTAGAAAAAAAAATTGATTTTGAGAGAAAAAATTACAAAAAGTCTCACTAAGGGTAGGAAATTTTTGAAAATCAGAGAAAAATTTTCGAAAAAGTCTCTCTAAGGGTCACTTTTTCACTAAAATTTGGTCTCTCTAAGGGTCGGTTTTCGGAGGTCCCGTCCGCACATACCCCTCATTTACCAACCCTAGTACCCCCCGGGAATATATATCTAACTTTATAGTATCTTTTTCTCATAGCCTTACAGTAGTTTATATATGTTTATGTTTTAAAGAAAAAGCAGTTGATTGGATTTTGATTAAGTCTTTTTCTCTCAATTTTCCATCACAATACTTATCTCTCTTATCAGGGCCGTTGACTATCCAATTCAAAATTATATTACTATATTCGAATCAGGAGTCACGGTTCCATTTTGCAAGTGATAGGGCCATGATAAAGAACTAAGCTTCTTAACTTTTTAAATAAAAAAATCAGCATTTTTGGGTAAAAATCTTTGGATTTCTACATTTTTTTAAAAATAGCATATTGTTTTCTGGACCCTTACATGGGCCTATCTGCAACCTCCCAGGATGGGAAAACTTATACACAGTCCGTCAATTCAACAAAATCGGTAGCACTTGATTTTTCGATCAAAAATCGTTACCTTTTTCATCAAAATTTCAGCTTCTTCTTCTGTCTTCGCATTGGAGAGTTTGATACGATATGCAACATTGATCGCATTGATCAACATCACCAACGATGCTGGTCCACTCAGTTGTGGTTGGTCGTACTCAAAATATTGATCCATCATCTGTTTGAAATAAGGCGTAAAATAATTGTTTTTTGACTTGTTAAATTAATTTAAAGTATCTACTATGGTTTGCTTATACAGTATCTTTAAAGAAAGGAAAAAACTTCGCTTTTTTATTTTGGTTTGTCAGCACAAGATACACGCCTGCCTTTCATATAATAAACTTTCGCCTTTAGGCTTCAGTGCAAAATTCGTTGAAAATTCGTTTAATTTCGCTTTACCACAATTATGATTTTAGACAACCTTTCAACGTTTTCAATTCCATTTGGAATTTTCTGTTCGATTTACCTGCTGGGATTTGATGGTGCATTCGTTCCATAGTTGTTGTCCAAGATTACTTCGAAATTCAACTAAAGGTGGTATAGCCGGCGGTGAAGACAAATGCATTTCTTTTTTGATATATTTATTGACTACTTTGTATCTAGAGGAAAATGAAATTATAAAATAAAACAAATTCTGAAAATATGCAATGTGAAACATCACAGAAACATGGATCCATAAAAACCAAGACACTTTAATGGCGCATTTTAAGTAAATTCGCGAAAATTAATTCTGCAGACCATTTTAAAAGAAGCCGACTTGCGATCATTATCTTGTCTTTTACTGAATGTACTTTTCTCAATAACTATTTTTTATATAAATGAACTTACTCAACATTCATGACAACGATTTATAACAAACATTTTTGAATGGAAATTTGACACGCCAAACCCTGAAATACTTGACAATGACGTAATTGAAATTTGATATACTTAGGAGCGACAATGAAAATAATGTAAGGTCAACATTATCAAGTTCCGCGATTTCAATTTTTTTGATTCAAAGCAGGAAGACATTGACCCTTAATCATAAGTCGCATTTTGGATTGTTTTGTAATTCGAAGAAAATTCTTATTACCTTATAAAATCGAGTTAAAGAAAGTTAAATACAAAAAAAAGAAGATAAAAACTTCGAAAACTATTAATTCGATACCACAGAAAAAGTAAATGATAATTTGTATTCGATTTTCTCATTCCTATATTCAGTCACCAAGTATAAATCAATTTCTAGAGAATAAAGTATAGTAAAAAAAATTGGATAAATCCTAAGGGTAAGAGAGGTCTCTTACTCATTTGACGGAGTAAAAAAATTCTGAATATGACTTAATATAGAATCATTCGAAAACTTTTATATCGAAGAGAGGAGAGGAGTCAAAATAGGTCAAGAAAAAATAAAACAGAACAGAAACTAAGATAGATACGCGACGATCATTTAGAGTCTAAAAACCTAATGGTGTGGGAGATGAGAGAAAGGTTGAAAGATAGCTAACAAGAAGGAAAATTATAAAAATAAATATCGTTTTTCTAAGAAGGAGTGCTGATAGAATGTTATTTCTTTTTACTGACAGCTTCTTCGCCAAGTTGATCGAGAATTTCTTTTCGATAATCATCGAAGTCTCCGTCGATTTCTTCAATCGATTTATCCTCGATTACCCAGAGTTGACAATTCGTCTCCAAAATCAATCGAGCGTCGTGACTGACTATAATAACACCTAGAATGGGAAAGTCATATTTTATAAAGATTTGTATTGATATTCATTGTGCAATCTTTTTTAACTTTTTAAACACGAAGCCCCACAACAAATCGGGCCCATGGCTTATACACAGGTTCTAGGCCCACCTAGGGATTTAGATGACCTACAATATAGTATGACCTAGTATATAGTTGCTCCTGAAACCATGGAGGGTTGTGCCAGTTTTGAATTTGAATTTCAAAGCTTTATTCGATTTTTTAGTTATTTATAAGATTTGAGCCACAGATTGCCCTTAACACTTAAGTTATTTAACTAAGTGTTCGAGTTCAATATGTTTAGTGTAAACAGTTTGGTGGATAACATACCGCCAGTATATTGATTGATAGCTTCTGCGAGAGCGTCAATTGATTCAATATCTAAGTTATTTGTAGGTTCATCCTAGAGAGAGAGAGAAGAAAACTGTTGTCAGATTTCCTTGCCGGAAATTCCTCGTTCTAAATTTGTTCTTAGGTTTTTACCAATTTCAGCCTCGTGCTCTTATAAAATGGTTCTCATAAAAAGGCGTGTATAGTCACTCAAACTTTTGAGATGATATTTCTATAATTTTAAATTCATCGATAGAAACAAGTTTTAAAGGGCTGAGATAAAATGACTGACCAGTATAATAATATCAGGTTCTCTTGAAGCCATATCTGCCAGTGCTACACGCGATTTTTGACCACCTGTTACAAATGAAACGAATTTCAAATTAACGCATAACATGATAAGGTAATTCAAAGCATTTTCTTAGGCGTCCAAGGTTGATGGAAGTCTTCTTTAAAATATTCTGGGAGCTAATCTTGAGGGTTAATGGTTATTTTTTTGCCATGAAAACAGATGGTCTAAACCAAAATAAGGGGTTTTTATGCAAAACAATATTGTAGTTTCTTAAAATCTAATATAGGAGGACGGAGTGCGGGGGTAAGAATACTTGTACAACACACTTTTTACTCTTGACACCCATTGTCAATAAAGAGTATAGGGAGCGTGGTTAGAGCCAACAGAAGATCTGAAAGATTGCAGTATAACTAAAACTTCAAAGCATATGTTTTTCAATGAACTTCACAATAGAACAATAAACATATTATCTTACCAGATAAATCTTTAATTTTGATCGTATGTGCGTGTCCGGCCAAGCCGAATCTCCCTAACAATTTTCTGCAATCTTGATACTGCATATTGAATTCACGCTGAAATGAAACGAAACCAAAATAACCGTAGATACGCGTCTTCGAAATTTTACTGGTGCAGCAGTAATAAGCATTCTATTTTTTTAATTGAAATCCCATGCAGTTTCTAAAAAGTTTTCGTTTTCGAATTTCATTTTCCAGACTGCGAGAGAGCGCAGGGATCAGGATCTACAATCAATGCCATAACATATTGGCACTTTTGGCTAATTTACCATTTTTCGAAAATTGAAGTTCGAGCGAGAATGTCAATTTCGGGCCTTCACCTTGATTTCAACGACTATTTAGAGCTGGGAGGGATTTATTGGTTTCTAGGCTATATTTCAAGCCCTACTGGACCATTTTTGAATTTTTGGATCCTCACATCCTAAGTCTAGCGTTAAAACTCAGAGTTAAAACTCCACCCTTCGAACCTACTTCAGAGCACTTGCAAATCGATTGTGGTTTCAAAATACCCCGGTGGATTTCCATTTTGTGCCAAGTATTTCGTCACCGATTGTAGATAGTCACAAAAATCATAAAATCTAACCCGTTCTCTTTACAGGTACCGAGAAGAGAAAACTAGAGCGCTATAAACTCTTTAAAGCGTGAGGGGGCTGGATTATACCTGAGTATACCTGGAAGGGCTGTCTCTAGTCGTTGCATTGATTTTCTAGAAACAATTTTTTGACGTAAACCTTTCCTGGTAAACTCTGACCCAGTACTGCTTTTTGGACAGTGATTCATTCGTTGAAAAAAAAAGTTATACCTGTAAATATTCGACAGGAGATTCGTCAAGTGTAAGCTAAAAAATAATATAGATAAACTTATAGATTTGCAAAAAAAAGGGATACGGAAAATATTACTTTCGTCATTTTGCACTGGAAAAATACTATTATAAGTAGAGAGTTCAGATTCGGCCTTTCCAGAAAAAAATAGAATATGGGGGGGGGGGGGGTGGAGGATATAACACTTTTTAGAAATTTACCCCTCGGACATTGTGAATTTTTACCCCCCGGACAGAGCAAATTTTGTCGATTTTTCACTATCCCAGGGCACTATACTCCACCCCCCATGTACGGACGTTTTCTGTAAGAGTCCATTCAACATTCAGGATAAGAATGATTAATAAGATACCTGATCTGCAGAATGTTGATTGTAAAATCCGATACGCTGCAGAATAAAAGGACAATAGAGAAGTTAGTCGACACTTTTAATTTGTAATTAATAATTGCCTCTCAAAAAATTTCCATACCCAGTTGGAATAAATAGAGATTCGAACTACGCCTGATAGTATACCCAATAAATACGCGGTGTATCCGGCCGTTAACATATCAAAAACCTTTTATGAGGTGCAAGAAGATGAAGGCGTGCCTTTTTATCAAAGAAAGACAGTCACTTACTAGTCGAGGGTTTTTGATAACTTCTCCGTCCACCTAAAATGATTAAAAGTTAGTCGGTTTAAATCAGAATTCATGAGCTTTTCAATTTTAATGTAAGTAACAATTTAACTATCAGCAATTATAATAACAGTGATTCTTACTGTCTGGTGCCTTAAAAACGCCCCATCTTTTTATAAATATTTCGATTTTTTACCGTTTATTAATATTAGAAAAATACTTTTAGCTGTTTTGTAGCTGTTTAAACTCCCTAATACTTACCAGGTCACATTTCTTGAGTAACATTTTGATGAAGGTACTCTTCCCAACACCGTTTGGTCCAACAATTGCAACTGAAAATTGTCAAAATCAAAGATGTTAAATTTGGTGTTGATCTGACGACAGTTCAATTTTCAACCCAATTTTAACAACAAACTGATAATTACAACAAAATAAATGAGACCAAAAAACGCGTGGAGAGGATACTCATCTCAGAGCAGATCCTGATTAAAGTGCATATTCAATGTAAAGGCCGTAATTCCGTAAAAAACATAATATAATGCTTTGGTGGAGGGACTGCTTTGGCAATTCTACCCAGGATTTGGGTAAAAATAAAATAAAAATAATTATTCGAACGTTCGATTATGGGAGTTCAACTATTTACATAATTGAATTACAAAATATTTTGTTTTTGTCTCTAGGTATTCAATCATTAAAACATGTATTCAATATCGGTGATGCATATTACATCACCTCGGGCTAATAAATCCCACGAACTTTTACCTATTGAATATCTGAATAATATAATTGAACCTACTTCTGGAGTTCATATCGATACCAAAATCGACACTGTTGAATAATTTGGGTTGCCCAGGATATCCAAATGCAGCGTCTGCAATAAAAAGATACCCCTTTTTTACGTGTTTTTTACACTTTCCGAAAAGCGAATTTTGACTTAAAAAGCTCATTAGTAGAGAACAAATTGGTCAAATTTAAAAAGTGATAGCTCAAATTTTAAGTTAGGATATCTACTTTCTAAATATCTAAACTCCAAGCACTTTGGGACATTTGTTCGTCCTCAAGACGTCGAGAAACGTCTGAACCTTTTCGTGGGTCAACCGGTATATACTGTATCATTCTTCTGAATCTGTAGTAAAGGAACTGATAATGAGTACGGTATCATAAATCGTAAATCACTGTCAAAAATTCTTAAAATATTTTGTGGAACAGTCGGGATTGAGTATTTAGTGCAAAGTAAATAAAAAGGCAAGGGTATAAATAAGTAAAGCGAATGAAATGTCCTTGAAATTTAAACTAACATACCTTTCAACCCAAGAATAGGCGGGTTCAATGGTGGTGGATTTTTAAGGGTGAATTTGACTTTATATTCTTTCAGTCGTTGCAATAACTCCGCTTGCTGGTTTGACGACTAGCAGAAAAGATAAAAAAGAGGAGTTATTTTAGTTCCAGAGTTTGAAAAAAATATCTTGACATAAAGGAATGGATGCAAAAAGAAACCCTTAGGTATAAAATTATCTGATATTCCGATGGCGGATCGGCGGTCGCCCGCACCAGAGCTCTAAAGGAGCAGGCCAATTTCCCATCAGAGAGGACTGATAGTCGGCCTTTGATGTGCCGGCATGGTGGCCACAGAATTATTTTTTTCAAATTCCAGGACTTTCAAGGACTTTCAAGGACAAATTTCGACTTTTTCCAGGACTTTAGATCATCAAATTCCAGGATATTTCAGGACAAAATAGCATTAAACAGAAAAAATCAAGGATTTTCCAGGATAAAAAAATAAAATATTACTAAAAAGAAAAACAAATGATTATAAATCAGATAGCAGTCAAGATATAATTGCTAAAAAGAAAAAGAAATAGATTATAACGACAGATACATAGTCAAGATTTTTCCAATTTTAGAATGCGAAACGAAAAAGTCGATTGAAAAAAAAATATATTCAAAGAATTTAGAATATCCAGGACATTCCAGGACATTTTGAAAAATTACGAGAAATCCCAGGAGTTTCAAGGACTTTCCAGGAGAAAACATTAATTCCAGGATATTCCAGGAATTTCCAGGAGCGTGGCCACCATGTGCCGTATCCCAGTTGGGTTCGAAAACTCTTGACGCCATCTTGCGAAATTCTGAAATCTAAACCTTTCAGATGTTGAAAGTTTTCGGCTTAAACGTGCCGGATGAAAATGTCTGGATGTGGGTGCCAGATAAGTTATGAAATGGCGTTTTAAAATGTGATTTAAGAAATAAGGGCAAAGTAGATATTACTTCTTCTTGTTCTTTCTTGCTTTGATTCTTTTTCTGTTTTTGTGTGGTTGTCGTTTTGGCTTGTGCTTCCTTAAAAACAAAAGGAGACATGTTATGCATTCTAATACTGGACGTTCAGAAATGCATTGTTTCAAAACAAGCATTTTAAGATCTTGCAAGTTTTTGAGTATTCTTCCACTGTCACTACCCATCTAGGCAGTACCACCCTTCCCACAGGCGGTTTTTATATTTTGAAAAAGCTTGTCTTGTGTCGGTCTGTTTCGTTTAGCGAGATTGTGTGTCTCAGTTTCAGTCAGTCACTTTAGTCGAGCTAGATTGAATGCTAAAATAGCTACGCTCTACCACAGAAACATTCAGAGATTTGCGTAAAAATGTCTGAGACACGAAGTATTACCTATAGTCCGGGAGCTGGGGGAGGTCAACTATGACAGTCGTAGAGGCAAGTGCAAACATATATCATCATGCAGCACTATGCCTGAAGTTTCCGAATTTACTTGTTTGCCGTCCGAAATTTTCTTGTAGATGTCTATTTTACGGACCGGAATGCAAAAATAGCAATATTTTTTTGACGTCAATTGTGTTTACTAAGTTATATCTAACTTTTAAACAGTTTATTGAATTCAAATGAAACTTTGCCAATCTGTTACTGATAAATAGGGCTAACTCTCAATAGCAAAAACATTGCTGTATCCCTTCCAGTTTTTTTCATTTCTTGGTAATCATGCAAAAGTTTCACCTTTTTTTCTACTCCTACCGACTAACGTTTTCAAAAAAACATGTTTTAAAATTAATTTTTTGACGTATTCTTACATTGAATTAATCCTTAGCATGTAAGTAATCGCTGTTGAAAATTTTGTTTCAAAAGCTTAAGTGAAACTCAAGATATTCAATTTCAAAGACAACCATGTATAATCAAAAACATAACAAATTGATAAAACTGACGTCAAAAACGAAAAGTAAAAAATACAGACCTAGACGTCAAAATTGTTCAGAAATACCCAGCTTTCGTTTTTTATACTCTAATATTTGGAGAATACCAAAACGCCGTACAATGTAATACATTACTAAACAATTTCCCCCCAAATATGTTTTTGAGCATTAATAAGATAATAAGATAAAAGGGAAATTGGGCTATGGATTGAAAGGGACATTGCAGAGGGAATGCTCTGACGCCCATTTCCCCAATGGTCACGTGTAACTACCAGATGTCATTGGATTGTACAATGTAATGACTTCTTTCTAAATAAAGATCACAAATAACGGAACCGTTTCATATCTGGACTGGTCACGAGCAAAAAACCACGCTTTTTAGCTGTCCTCTGTAAAAAATGGAGTGGGACAGTCCTGTCAAAAAGAGAAGAAAGAAAAACATAACGAAGAAGAAAGCAGAAATATGCGTTGTTGGTTGCCGCAACGTTAAAGAACCTTTGACTTGTTTTTCATCTAAATCATGGGAGGTAAAAAGATTTTTCTAGCTTTTCTCTCTAATGAATGAGTTCCATTTCTGAGACGAATGCGTATTTTTGCCGTGGTTTCAGATGGCAGATGGTCAAACATGAAATAAAACTAGACAAAAAGGTTTTAGCTGAAAAGTCAACTTGCTTTTAACTAATAATGGATTTGACTACTGTTTTTATTTTGATTGCCGTTTTTATTTTGATTGTCGCTTTTGACAAACATAGTCACTTGATGTATACTGAATCTAATTTAGACGGTGTATAATGCGGCGGTAGCTCGAAATGATGACGGTTTGATTGCCAAGTACACCAACAAGAATGAAAAATATGGGTACCATAGAACTTGCTACCAATCGTACACGAATCCTAAGGACCTAAAAAGATGCTTAAAGAATTCGAAAGAATTACTTGATGATAGTCATTATCAAGTCTCCAGTCCTACCAAACCTAATTTAAGTAAGTTGAGCCTTGATCATATGAATATGCTTTTCATTTTTTGTTCGCAGAAGTCAACTATATGGGGATGGGCCTGGCAAACTCGATTGAGACAGGGTTATCAATAGCTTGATAGATACTCACTTTTTGAGAACAGTGGGCTTTAACACTAGTCAGTGTTTTTTAAATTTAGTCTCACTAAACGCCAGCGATAAACATTAGTAGCATGTGACTAGTGTTAAACACCACTTTTTTCAAAATGCTAAAATATTTCAAACTAGTTTTGATTGTTTCCAAACTTTACTATAGCTACCACCATCGACACCAACACATCGTCCATCTTTTGTAACAAAAGAAAAACATCGCAAAATGGCACAGGATATGAAATACTTCTCCAGTGTACAACTGAATCCTCTCTTGAAATGATTTCCTCGATAATTGGTGAGAAGTCAACAAAGGAGATAAAAAACGCATGGTACCATCGATCATGTTACCGAATTCGCTCGAAGCCAAGTCAAGCCTTAAATGATTGTTCAGATGAAACTGATTTGACGCGTGAAGAAAGTTTCGAAAGTCTAAAAGCCAATGTTACCAAAACCATCATTGAAAAGGGAAAAGTTGTTAAAATCAACGATCTCCGGACTTTCTACGAAGATGACCAGACCAGACGAAATCTCGAAGTCAAAGGAGCCACAAACAATATTAACATGCTAGTTTCAATCGCTAGGAATATTACTTCAGTCGTTGTAGGTTTTGTACTTTCTCATAATTAATCCAATTCAAATTACAATTTTCCCTAGGATAAAGTAAAATTCTTTAACATTGAAGCTCGTTTAGTTGGTTCAGTGTTCTGCAAGAATGTGTTGGTTTTGATTTTGTGATACTTTAGGTATTGCGTATGTTAATTCACTCTATTTGTACGTAATTTGTTTCAATTTTATGCTTGAACATCTTAAAATCATCTTTGACGTTAAAATTCTTCATATTTCTGGTCTGCATTTTCTAACTTCCTTTTTTGACGTCAATTTTATCATTTTGTTATGTTTTTGATTATACATGGTTGTCTTTGAAATTGAATATCTTGAGTTTCACTTAAGCTTTTGAAACAAAATTTTCAACAGCGCTTACTTACATGCTAAGGATTAATTCAATCTAAAAATACGTCAAAGAATTAATTTTAAAACATGTTTTTTTGAAAACGTTAGTCGGCAGGAGTAGGAAAAAAGGTGAAACTTTTGCAAAATTACCAAGAAATGAAAAAAACTGGAAGGGATACAGCAATGTTTTTGCTATTGAAAGTTAGCCCTATATATCAGTAACAGATTGGCAAAGTTTCATTTGAATTCAATAAACTGTTTAAAAGTTAGATATAACTTAGTAAACACAATTGACGTCAAAAAAATATTGCTATTTTTGCATTCCGGTCCGTAAAATAGACATCTACAAGAAAATTTCGGACGGCAAACAAGTAAATTCGGAAACTTCAGGCATAGTGTTACATGATGATATATGTTTGCACGTGCCTCTACGACTGTCATAGTTGACCTCCCCCAGCTCCCGGACTACTAACCGTAACAAACCGAACTTCGCGTTATCTTTTCACTCTGCGAAGAAGAGTTTGGTACAGACTACCACACATCTTAATGATCCACCTGTCAAGTTTTGAGCGCAATATCCGACATAAGATAAATCATCATCTTGATCAAACTTACGGCTTGTTTTCCAGATTTACCAGATGCCTTGAGTGCTTTGATTTGTTTTTCCTGAAACATAAAATTAATGAGGATGCCTTTATTATTATTATGCCTTGTGCAGATGTATGGGACAGACAACCTTTCAAACAAAGCCTTCAAAGTTTTATTTCACACACCCGGAAAATAAACCAGACACTAAAAATTTGTCTAAAATTATTTCCCAGATCTACGCATTGAAGAAAAATTAAACCGTAGAAAGGATTTGACACTGTCTAGTAGTCAGGAAAACCCTTTAAAGCTGATCAACATACCTGTTTCTCGTAAGCTTTTTCGTGCTCTCGCACTTTCTGTTTGTACATCTTTTTGAAGGATGCTGAAAGAAAGCGGAATGCAGATTTTCGATCGACCATATTCAAAGGATCGAAAGGTTGTTGCTATTATGAGAATCAAGAAAATATATTTGGCCATCAAAAATATCACACATAAATTATAAATTAACTTACAGTAATTTCCTTTGTAGTAATATAGCTTCTGCATGTCTATAAGGGCAAGAAGTTATTTCGTTATAAGAGTACTCTGTCCTTGTTCAAGGGCTGAGATAAATACAGAATTTCTGAGATCTCTTAACATCAAGCTCCATAATGACCACAGAATACAACATTGACAACTAGCACTCGAGTGTCTGGACAGAATTGAACTATAATTTACAGGTAATATACCAGTGTCCTTATTGGGACATAAATCTTTGGCAGAAATTTCAAATAGACGGAGACGGAACATCTACAGAGAAAAAAAACCCTCTCCAGGCTCTATAACCGCAAAGTTAAATCAATCGTAGTTATGGGTTAAAAGAGAGTAACAATACCTAAATGAATGATATCTGTGCACACGTTATCCAAAAATTGTTGATCGTGAGAAACTACCAGCAATGTTTTCTTCCATTGTTGCAAGTAACTGTTGGTGGAACAACATTAAAAGGATAATCAAATGGTTTGTAATATTTGGCATGTGGGATCCTTCTATTGTCCTGAGCAAAATCACAATTTATATTTTGCCTGCTATTTTCCAAAGCCGAGATGATTAAGTTACAAGTTTTTGGCTTTTAGGATGAAAACAATAGAATTTCAACGTAGGAACCTTGTAAGAACCCATTTTCAAAAATGTCAAATTTTGATATCTCGATTTTGGAAAATTATTCAACAAAATACTTTTTACTAAGGACCACAGAAGGTTTCTGTAATCTAAATATCTCAAACCATCTGATTATCCTTTTAAGGGTTACAGAAGAACCGATGTAAAATGTCCTGGCATTGACAAATAACCAACACCGAGGCCCGAGTCAAATTATAAAGAGCCTATAGTTTTCATTCACTCTATTGAATTATAGAACCACGATAAATTTCATTACGTAATGATTTCATCATAAAAATGTAGGAGACAAAAAAATATAAGGGCTTACAAGTATCTTTTGTAGCGAATACTTACTTATCCAGCCAAATAACAGCATTCAAATCCAAATGGTTCGTAGGTTCATCAAGTAACAGTAGAGTAGGCTCCACGAACAAAGCTCTGGAAAAAGATATTTTAAACAACAAGCTTGAAGGTTTGTGTATAGTTGAGAATAATCAGGTAGGGAACTTCAATCATTTTCTTTTTTCTCTTTTCCTGATTTAAGAAATTACATGACACTTACGAACTTATACTACATACAAAACGAACACAGAAAACTAGATAGCTCCTCCCCCCCCCCGCAAGGCACTAAGTGATATCGACAGGGTTATCATTGTGTTGTTTTCTACCACCTAATTTCATATGGTATTCAGGTATTCCATATGATACGAGCTTTAGTACAAATAAAGGGTCGACATATTGAGCATATTGAGAAGTAGGATACAGAAGTGCTGGTGTCGACTCCAGATACATTTGTAAAGGAAATGAACTTACCTAGCCAAAGAAACTCTCATACGCCATCCACCAGAAAAGTTTTTTGTCGGTCTAGACTGCATTTCGGTAGTAAAACCCAAACCCTGAAGAAAAATAGGAGGAATATATAGACCGATACATTTGAAGACAATATACATGGCGATTGCCAGAAAAAGGAGAAAAAGCTATTGAGATAAAATTATGACCTAGTTTAGCATAATTTCGAACTGAAATATTATAATTGCAGCTTAAAGATTTGAATTGAACCAATTTTTATAAAGCATTGTCAGAGCAAGGTTTTTCCTCTGAAGCGGAAATAGATTTTATACTGCAAATTAGCACAAATTCTTGAAATTTTTGTGAATCATGCTGAATTTTGAGACGGACAAACATCTTCACTGAGAAGGAAATCCTTCCGAGACTTTTATAGATAATTCAACTTTGATAAAATGAACGCTTCCTCAGCATTCTGTTTTATCTTCAGCTAGACGATCTCTAAATTATGGACACCAAAGGGGGAGTAGGAAAGAAAGGCAGAGTAAACCACTTAAGCCTAACAGCTGGTACACTTATATCAAATCTTTCTGTCAAAAGCGATAATGAAAGGGAATTGGGTCAAATGGCTTAATAGACCTTTTTATAAATTACGTCACGAACATCACTTGCCTCGTATTCAAACAATTATCATGGTGATTATGTCCCTTGAGACATTAAATGATTTGTTTATGAATAGGAAGTAATTTTAATAAAATTCGCTGGTAGTTATTCACCATGGCAATAATTTCAAAACGAGGCAATTGATGTTCGTGACGTAATTTATGAAAAGGTCTGTTCACTACACCGACACTTATTCACAACACAGCACACAGACATGCATTATGACATCATTTGACTCTGGGAAAACTTGAAATCCAATCCTCTTACAGTGTTAGGGTTGAAACGATTCTTACAGATAAGATACGCCTAGCTTTGGATTCGGCTTTGTCAGCACCGATAGCTTCCATTTCAGCATAAACAACTTTCAATCGTTTGTTCGCATCTTCACTGATCTTCTCGTCTTTTGATTCGAGCGCTTTCAAAAGATGTTTCTCCTGTACAGCAAACAAAGATAATGTGAGTTTTAAGCCAATGCTGACAAGTTTTATAGCAGAGCCTTTATAACTCGAATAATTCCTTAGATTGGAATGGTTTGGTCCTTCCACTTTTCAAACCCTTCAAATCCCTTCTTTGCTCAGATAATGTTCCCTGTGCTTGTACCTGAGACTTTGCACTGTAATAAGGCTGTAGTGAATATGATGCATTGCTAAATGTGTTGGAGAAAAATTCTATATTATAATATCAACTTCGAAGTCTTGCTTAGTGATGTGAGAAATAATCAAATAAGAGACAGATTTAACAATGAATTGGAAGACCTCGAAATCACAGCAATCTATACTATCAAGAGAAGAAGTCAAACCTAATCCTGAGAAAGCTTAACGTAACGAATAATCTAATGCAAGACTTATAGACATAGTGCAAAAACCAATTAGTTGATAGGTTGGTGAAAGGACAATCAGAAAAATTTTAAATGATCTAAAACATCTTTAAAGGATATTACAAACCTCTGCAAGAAGTTCTAAACGTTTTTTGTCAGCTTTCAAGACCATATCAACAGCAGGTGTTTCATCTACTTGAATATCTATTGAATGAAAAAGGTCATCTTTGTTCGAATCATTATGTAAAGGAAATGAAAAAGTGGTAATACCTTTGAGAAACTTTGAGCGCAAGACTCGACTTATTCATAAAGAAATCATCATCAATATCAAAATTTATATCAAAGTATAACTCCATAAATATTTCTAGAGTCATTGCAGTGGTTCATATTGTGAATAGCTCATGGGCAATAATCTGACCTTGTTCGCACAACAACACATCAATATTGGGTGGAATTTTGATCAAACGTCGTGCAATATGTACCAGCAGTGTTGTCTTTCCCATGCTGAAAGAAAAAAAACAATGAAATGGAATTATGATCAGTGTTAATGAAAAGCATCATTCTTGCAACTGCATGACGCCAGAATTCTGTGAAAACACTAGGTGGTATAACTCTCTGAAGATAAGGATGTGTTAAACAAACAAAGCCTTTATGTGAGTTGAAACCACAGTGTTTGTTAACCAATGGAAAAGGTTTAAATCTTTTAGGTTGAAAATTGTATTTACATATTTTCCTGTGGGCAAAGAATCTAGCCTTTCATATGGTTTTTATTAAAATATTTAGTCTACTAAATTTTTGGTAAGGTTGCACTTAAAAAAATGGAAAACTGTTACTTAAGTCTCGACACATTGCAAACAGTAAGATTTATTAGATGATTCGAAGTTCTCACTTCTTTGAGAATGTGGAAAGTTTTCTGCTTACCCATTAGGACCAACAAGACCATATCGGCGACCTTGTGTAATTGTCAAATCTGCATTCACAAAAAGGTCTTTTCCTCTAGCTGCAATGCTGAATTTTTCTACCTGAAAAAAATGTGTTTTGGAAAAAAATTTTCGATTTTGAAACTTTTTCAAATCTTCAATATTTGATTAAATCTTAATCAAAAATGTACTAAATTTCTTGCTACCAAACAGAAGTTACCTTAATATCAGTTGCATTTTCGATAGCAGCTGCTTTTGATGTTTGTTCTTGTTGTGATACAGAAAATTGACTTTCGTTTTCCATTGCAGCTTGTTCAGCGGCGTATTTTGCCTTGAAATGAAAATATTATCAAAAAAGTTAGGGTGTTTTGTACATATTATTTCTACATCTTTGTTGTATTTCCTATTGATCAATCAGATCTTTTCTTGAACATTTATTTACATTTATTTTCGAGAGTCTCAATTATACCAGAGAAGATAGTAAACCATCAAACACCTCTATGGTTGCTTTCTGTTCAGATAAGAATGATCGATCTTTAATGAAAGATCTGTAGAACACAAAAATTCTGCAACAAATGCACAAGAGAAAACTATCAGTACCTGTTTTGCAGCTTTCTTCTTTTCTTTACGTGACATTTTCACTGGTGAAGAAAAAAGTTGGAATGTTTAGCACTGTCTATAACTACTTGGAGACTTAATTACTTTTTAGAAGTACTGTAAATAAGGCTGGACTATGGCCATTTAAAAAAAGAAAATTACTTTTCTTCAAATCAAAACCCCTATTGTGTCTGTCTCATTCTATATTACTTTAAGAATCATGAACTACTTTCTAGCTCTTTTGTTTTTACTTCAAAATTACCTAAATGTAAACTGAATTTTCATAAACCTTCAAAAATAAATTTTTCTAACTGACCGACTGACCCACCTCCAAAATGTAAGGTTGGGTGACGGCAAACTAACAGTAAACGGTACCAGCCCTCTCAGAATACAAAAACTATATTTACCCCCAGTATCTTCAGTTTCAGCAGCATCATCTGGTTCTTCGGTTTCTTCTTCGCTGTCGTAATCGAAACATTGTTCAGCACCTCTATCCTCACCCAGTTCTAAATTCTTCATTTTGGCAGCCACATCTTTCTTTCCTAAAAGCAACATAAATACAGACAGTAAATACAGGTAATTAATGTGTAAGAAATAATAAAAATATAAATTCCTAATATTTTTTTATATTAAAAAAGTGATAGACTAAAATTTTTTTTCATTTTTTTTTCTTCAAATACTTCCTCCCAACAGGTCTCCCATACCTTAATCCTATCCTCCTCTTTACTCTCAAGCCAGTCCTGTTAATTTGTAATTTTTATTTTTGTGAATTTGTAATATATTCAACAATTTTTACTTTTACATTTTCATTTTTGTAACTTAGACAGAAGAACCATGAACAAATTGAAGTAAGATGAAGAATAGATTCAAAATGGGGAATGATTAAAAACATGAAACATGCTGAAACAGATTTCTACACATTGTGTGCTGTTTGAACCAACCTTTTCTCTTTTTCACAAGTTTTGGCTCATCTTCCTTGACCTCTTCTTCTTTATTTTCTTCTTCTTCAATTGCTGCTTTCAACGATTCAAGCTTATTTGACTTTTTTGATTTCTTCCCCATTTTTTTCTTATTGAATAAATTGTTTTTCTAAATAACAGTATAGACATAGTGCGGAAAGGGGTCTGATCCCCCCTTCTTAAATGCTCCCCACCCTTCTTGGCATCCCCCCAACCTTTAAAAATGCCTATCCCCCAAGGGTTTCGGGCTAAATTTTTTATGGTAAAAAGGGAAGGAAAACAGTAAAGAAAAATTAAGTCTGGCAAATATAATACCACTTTTTAGTGAAAATAAAGAACTTCCTTTCATGTAGACCAAATTTCATAACAGTGCGGAAATAATCTACATATATGTAACCCCCCCCTTCTAACGATCCCCCCTCCTTGCTCCCCCCCCCCTTTTAGTGAAAATCTCTGATCCCCCCTTCTTCACTTTTTTGGAAGGTGTCATCCCCCCCTTAAGAAAGGGGGGGGGGGGGTCCGACCTATGATAGTAAGAAAAATATGCTTACAACTGAGATAACCAAGCTTTGCAAGTTTGTTGTGCGAATTTAGAACAAACACAGGGTTAGGCCAAATAAAAAGTAAATACATACAGCATAAACTGTTAGATAACATGAAATATTATGGATCGCGATTTAGATTAGTTCAACAAGTTTGTGCTGTTCTACAGAATATCAGCTTCTGTTTTCAAGGGCAAAATCGGAATGTAATATCGAGAAATTACTTCCTATACCTAGATCACACACTTTTCCTGTATCCTTTTAACATCTTCATCAGGGCCTTAATGCTGGGGCATATTTCCTAGATAAATAAAGTCTGAAAACTGTCAAAATTGTAATTTTTCAGGGTGGAATATAGAAGTCACAAAAATATAATTTTTTAACCAAAACTCGCTGCCATGCCAAGACCATTTGCAAATCATAGCTTGGTTCCCATTACCCAAACAACCCTATTTTTCACAAAAAGATTGTGTTCAAAAAAGAAAGACATAATTCAACTTTTTTAGTGATGATTTTAAAAAGCCTATAAAATGTGATATTTTGTGGCTACAGTTAAAAAAATAATTCCCACGTCCCAAAATGACAAAAATTTCTTTTGCATTTGAAACGAAATTTCTATTGATCTTCAGTGGCTAGTAATTAGCCTTTAAAAGTGTGTGAAAGATTGTGGCTAATTTTTTGAGTGGCTAATCTACCAACTAAAAGGTGTAGCAACTTCAATTTAAAAGATCAGTCTGCTCGTGCAAACCAAGCAGTCTATTGGCCTGGAATGAATGCTAGTATTCGAAATCATCGATCCATGTGCCAATCGTGTAACCAAATCGCACCAAGTCAACCAAATCAGCCACTGATTAATTCTCCCCCACCCGAATGGCCCTTCCAACAAATATGTACAGATTATTTCGAATTAGAGGAACAATCTTATCTGGTAGTGGTTGACCGATTCAGCTGCTGGATTGAAATTTACCATTTTCCTACAAATACCAAATCTGACTCACTCGTTAAACGTCTTCGCGAATTGTTTATAACATTTGGTGTTCCAGAGAGGAAACATCCAGTGACGGTGGACCCCAATTCACATCAGCCACATTTGAAACATTCATGAAACAATGGGGCATACGTCATCGAATTTCATCAGCCTTCAACTCCTCATTCAAAAACTTTGATAGATAACATTTTTACGAACTTCATCACAGCAAAACCACAGGCATGCAATCTCATATGCAGTATCTCGGACCATCTGCCTCAGTTACTTAAATTGGATCTGAAACCATCTAAGTCTCTTCAAGTCAAATCGTCTAAGAGAGATTTCAAAAATTTCACCAGAAACGATTTCTTGATGGATTTTCTCTCCATCGACTGGGCAACTACTCTTCATGGGAAATCTCCTTCTGACAAGCTCAATACTTTTATTACTAAAACCAATTCGGTTATAGATTCACATGCCCCTATAAAAACTACTTGGAAGAAGGCATGCATACCAAAAAAACCCTGGATCACAAAAGGTCTCCTCAAATCAATCTCTTCCAAAACAAATTATATAAGAAATTTATGAAGGCCAAAAGATCAACCCTTAAAGCACTAAAGCATGACAAGTTCAAAAAACACAGAAATTTACTTGCTAAATTGCTGCGAGCTAGCAAAAACTTATATTACAAAACCTTTTTTTCTGAACATAGTAATGATCTCAAAAAAAAGTGGAAGGCTGTAAATGAAATAATAGGTGTAAAATCATCCACAGATCCTTCCCCAAAACTTATTCTTCAAGACAATGTACATATTAACAATGACAAAGACATGGCTGAAGTTTTCAACAATTTCTATGGGTCTATTGCAGAGAAAACAAAACAACAAATCCCTAGGACTGCTAAAACATTTTCAGATTATACTCTATTTATCTCAACAGGATTACTCCTGAATCTGTTCTTAAGTTGATCAATGAACTTGACGGACTTAAAGCTTCAGGCCCATCCAGTATCCCAACTTCTTTCCTAAAGATGATAGCTCCTACAGCAAGCACTGTCCTTGCGCACATTTTTAATTTTTCTATCCATGAAGGAGTTTATCCAGACTGTTTGAAGAGAGCAACAGTCAAACCTCTACACAAAAAAGACTCCAAACTTGATGTTGGCAATTACAGGCCTATTTCTTTACTTTCTAATATAAATAAAATTTTTGAAAAACTTCTGCATTTTAGACTTTCTCGCTTCTTTGAAGATAATAATATTTTTTCATCTAAACAATTCGGCTTTAGGAAAGGCCATAGTACTAATCATGCTGTAGTTGCTCTCACTGAACTGGTAAGGAAAGCTTTGGACTCTGGACAGATTGCTGCAGGGGTTTTCATCGATTTAAAAAAAGCATTTGACACTATTGATCACGATATCCTCCTTTGCAAACTTGAACACTATGGAATAAGAGGGCCTGCCCTAAATATTCTCAAATCATACCTATCAGGTCGAGAGCAATGTGTGGAAAATCAGAAATACATCTTTAAAAGCATACCGATAAGACATGGGGTGCCTCAGGGCTCTGTCTTGGGTCCTTTACTTTTTATAATCTACATAAATGATCCCCAACTTTCTCTGAAAATTCACAGCCATTCACTTTGCAGACGATACAAGTCTGATCTCTGCGACGATCAATTAAACAGCTTAACAGAAAAGTTAATCGTGACCTTGCGCTCCTTGTTCACTGGTTAAGGGCAAACAAAATCAGCTTGAATACATCGAAAACTGAACTTATTTTATTTCGATCGTCTAGAAATCCTTCACAAAAAAACTTAATTTTAGACTTAGTGGACAGAAGCTGCTTCCCACAACAAAGGCTAAGTATCTAGGTATAATTCTGATGAACACCTTTCATGGGACTATCAGGTTCAAAGAGCCTAACTAAGAAACTTTCACGCACAGTAGGATTCCTGTCTAAATTGAGACACTTGGTTGATTTTAAAACCCTTATATCTATTTACTACCACGTTTTGAGTCCATGTCGCTATTGTCTTCAAACTCTTGGTATATAACACAACAATCTCTTGAAAAAATCGAAGTTCTCCAAAACAAAGCTTTAAGAACCATTCTTTAAAGAAACCAAGACAATCTGCTCGTCCCTGTTTTCAAATCTGCAATCCTACCCATCAGTAAACTTCTTAAGGTAAAAAATTGCCTCCTTGCGTTTGACTTTGTCAACAAAACAATACCTAACTATTTTTTGTCTTGATTTTCTTTAGATTAACACCTAACCAGGAAGCAACACGTCAATCTTCTTTGCGTCTTGAAACCCCCTACAACAACGACGGTAAGATATGGATCCTTAGTGTAGCAACTCTAGTCACCAGGGACTGGAATGACTCCACACTAAACTAAAAATCACAGACTTTAAATCAATTTCTAAGTCTACCTTTAAGTTACACCTACAACGTTATCTATTAACTAAAATTGCTGATCTTGATTCGGGCCTTCATCACCCCCCCCTCCCCTCCAATAAATAACCCATTTTCTCTTCCTCGTTTTCTCTCTTTCCATTTCTCACTCCTTCCTTCTTCCTTTTCTCTTCATATCTTCGTCTTCTGTTACCTTGTCTCGTTCAGAAACAGAACAGTACCATCTCCCTTTATAGCTACCTCTGCATTTGTTTGCACTTGTGAATACTAACCTTAGGTTACTCGCTACTCCGAGTCCACTGGTTCTCTGAACTATTCTTCGTGTGTTTCCCTTCCGTTTTCTCATTCACTGACTACTAAACTAATTAGGGGAATATGACTTTAACTTATTTTATCACCATATAATTAGTACTTTAATTCCCACGTCCAGATGTAATTAAGTATAAGGCCCTAGGAATAAAAACACAAAAAAGGCAGACTAAGGAGGCAAGGTGAGAAGTTTTTGAAAGTGGTCGAAATACACTGATCTAGGTACCAAAGGATATGAGCAACAGAGGAAATGTATAGAGACATAAGTGTGCAGTAATGGAAACAGTATATTTCGAAACGTAAACAAGAATGCCGAAAATGTATAATAGAACTTGGGATGACATTGGGGATGCATCAAGATATATATATAACTGAGAGCCTAACCCGTTTTGACGACGGGTGTCCTGTGTAACCCGTATTTATATATGACGGGGGTCTTACTTAGCCTGTTTTGATGACAGGTGTCGCCTAGCCCCGTTTTGATGACGGAGGTTGATAAGCCCCGTTTTGATGACGGAGACTTATACGCCCCGTATAAGACGGAGGCTAAAAATAACAGGGAGGTTGCCCTGGCGAACCTTAACAAAAGGTGAGAAGTTTTTGAAAGTGGTCGAAATACACTGATCTAGGTACCAAAGGATATGAGCAACAGAGGAAATGTATAGAGACATAAGTGTGCAGTAATGGAAACAGTATATTTCGAAACGTAAACAAGAATGCCGAAAATGTATAATAGAACTTGGGATGACATTGGGGATGCATCAAGATATATATATAACTGAGAGCCTAACCCGTTTTGACGACGGGTGTCCTGTGTAACCCGTATTTATATATGACGGGGGTCTTACTTAGCCTGTTTTGATGACAGGTGTCGCCTAGCCCCGTTTTGATGACGGAGGTTGATAAGCCCCGTTTGATGACGGAGACTTATACGCCCCGTATAAGACGGAGGCTAAAAAAATAAACAGGGAGGTTGCCCCTGGCGAACCTTAACACCGTTGGGGGACTACAGTTGTGCGAACCTAATCCAGATCTAACTGGATCCTTGACCTTAGGGGATTAATCTAAGTAACTGACTACTGACATGCAACGGTTACGGAGTAACCCTACACTAGAACTAAACGTATCATGATGCATCCCAAATGACCTAATCTCTGGTTAACAGCCTTGCCCAGGAGAAACCACGAGATCAGGATCCGTCGCAGCAGCAATCACCACGCTTGGATGAGAACGCAGTTGGTAACTAAAAAAAAGAAAAGGAAGAAGCAGAAAGCAGAACCAAAATACAGGGGTTAAGGAGAGGGTGGGAGGGAAAGATTGAAGTTGTGATCAATTGAGACTGAGCTGAACTGCGCTGAAAGGGGCTTGACGGTAGGATATATATAGGCGAAGGAAAGAATAACCGGCAGCCGAAATATACTATTTCATAGCCGCCTCGGTGCGGTGGCGGGATGTACTTCATTCGACTTGGAATTAACCTGAGCTAAGGTTTAGCTCCAATTAATTCCCACGTCTCAGATGTAATTAAAGTATAAGGCCCTAGGAATAAAAACACAAAAAAGGCAGACTAAGGAGGCAAGGTGAGAAGTTTTTGAAAGTGGTCGAAATACACTGATCTAGGTACCAAAGGATATGAGCAACAGAGGAAATGTATAGAGACATAAGTGTGCAGTAATGGAAAACAGTATATTTTCGAAACGTAAAACAAGAATGCCGAAAATGTATAATAGAACTTGGGATGACATTGGGGATGCATCAAGATATATATATAACTGAGAGCCTAACCCGTTTTGACGACGGGTGTCCTGTGTAACCCGTATTTATATATGACGGGGGTCTTACTTAGCCTGTTTTTGATGACAGGTGTCGCCTAGCCCCGTTTTGATGACGGAGGTTGATAAGCCCCGTTTTGATGACGGAGACTTATACGCCCCGTATAAGACGGAGGCTAAAAAATAAACAGGGAGGTTGCCCTGGCGAACCTTAACACCGTTGGGACTACAGTGTGCGAACCTAATCCAGATCTAACTGGATCCTTGACCTTAGGGGATTAATCTAAGTAACTGACTACTGACATGCAACGGTTACGGAGTAACCCTACACCCCAACGTCACCCAAATCCAAAGAATAACATTAAAAGGAGGGTAAAGTGATTAATCTGAGGAAATTCTAGACACATAATGACATTAGGTAGGTTGCAAATAGTGATGTAAAAATTTTACCTTGGCCAAGTTAGAATTAAACTTAGAAATATGTTGGTCAGAGATTTGAGATACCTAAGATAGCAATCCCTAGACCGTCTACCCATAATGTGTATCATTGAGTCAGACACACATGCGGAGAGGGCAGCGGAGGCTCCACCCATGCAAAAACTTAGGGTATTTAAACAGTGTTCAAGAGGAAGGAGCTTGAGCAGGGTATGGACTTTCCTTCAAAATATAAGTTTGCCATCCATGAATTTCCATATTATTTGTGAAAAGGAATCTCTACGAAGAAATGTGTCTTAGAAATTGTAGTCTGTAAATTTAAAAAAAGGAGTAGGAAGAGTTATAAACAAAGATATAAAAAAAAAATCGGAAAATAATGACAGCAACAAAATAGAAAGAGAGAAAATATTCAAAAAGCATCAGCATTAAGAAAATCAGCTGGGAAACTAAATACAATCATGTGGAAAATTGAAGAACTAAATTTGAGTTTTAAGAGAGCTTTAAAAGATCTGAATTTAAGCTGTTGATTCGAGATCTGTACAATGTGATTCAAGTCTCTTGCAGATATGTGACATGAAACGGAAATAGGACATCCTAATTAAGATTTGGTTTGTAGTGAATGTACGCTGCAAACTAAATTTGGAGATTACGAACGGTTCAAAACATATCATCTGTTAGGATTCCATTTAAGATACTGGATGACTAAGTCATTTTGTGAAGCCCTTTTCTCCGTCAACTCCTATAGCGAAAATAATTTGACTTATCAAGTATTTCCAAAAAACCTGTTTAGCATTTAGTCACAAAACATTTGGCTGCAAATTGGAGCAGTGAACCTGCCAGTCAAACTTGTCTTCTTATCCCTTATTATAAAGTTTCAACCCATTGTCCCAAAAGGATAGACACTTCCGATAGTAGTCAACGAATATCGATCAATCAAATTTGACACAACACTATAAAATGATTATATAATTTCAAAACATTAGCAAAGAATTGATAAATTTATCCTGAATGTCTGGCATTGCTGGTACTACCCTTGCTTAAAAAGGTCAAATGTTGTTACCTCAAATGTAGGATATTAGTTAAACGTTAAGAATGATAAATTCAGGCCATTGAAAATTTTTTAAATAAAAACCGACCAGTCCCCAGAACAATGGAAGAAATGATAGTTAGAGAACAGCCTCCTTTTTGACTCGCTGTCGTTTAAATCAATAATAAAACAAGAAGGGAAAATGTTTGGGTGATTTTGGAACTGCAAAAAGTTTATGACAACATCTCAAAAATCAAAACACATGCAAAATGACACATCAATCCAGTCAAAAATCCACTATAACAAGCATTTAATTTGATCTTATTAAAGCAAAAGACGAAAAGCAAAAACTGGATCACTACCCTCATTCTTCAAGTCACAAGTAACAACACCAATTTGTCATTTCAACTTTGAGAAAGCAGATACAAATATTCAATCGTACCAGGCTTGTATACCACGTACGTGTCAAAATCAAAACAATCATTAAATCTGACATCTTTCTCAAAGAACTTGTCCCATCATATCAAATCCCAAAACAACTTGACAATCATTTCATAGCTCATTGACCGGTTAATTTATAACAATTATGAATAAAAAATACATAACCATAACACTGGATAACAGGCCCCTATTCCCAACTCTCAAAAGGCTAATAATGAAGCAGCACAACGACCAACAGTCACAACTCCAGAAACGATGACAAGTGTCACTCCAGCCACAAATCACTCAGAATGCAGGAAAATCTTTTAAGCCTTGAACAAAATTCTAGTGCCAGAAATTATCTTGATTCAAGACCGACACGACTCCTCAAAACAAACCAAAGGAACAACAAAAGCCAGAAGAAGCAAACAATCATGTCAAAGATTGAATTTAAAATGCCACATATTCAGGTGAATACTGATAAACTTGCCTCAATAACTTTACCAGCCTTTTAAGACTATCTAAATCCAGACGAAAAGAGAAAACAATACAAAGATTCATATCATACCGAAAATTAAAGGAGGGGTGGCAGTGAGAGTTGATGGACGTTTTTACTCGTAGCGAGGCTACCATTATTGTTGTTGATCGCTCCTGTGAGGGCGTTTGGCGGTAGCGGGTGAAGAGGTTGTAGTTCGTTCGTTATTTGGATGGACTAAGCCAGCTCGCTGGATGCTTTCGAATACTGTTACCAGGATATTGGTTTCATCGCCTACTGAAGAAACTGGCACTGTTGATGGAATTGTAAAGTTTGGGCGAGCCGTTGGATTCAACGCTGGTTGACAACCAGCGTTGTTGTTGACACGTGTAGCAGATATAGCGGCAAAATGGCTGAAATGGTGGTCGTTGTTCGTCGTGTTGTTCGTTATTCAGATGATGAAAGATTGAAGTTGTGATCAATTGAGACTGAGCTGAACTGCGCTGAAAGGGGCTTGACGGTAGGATATATATAGGCGAAGGAAAGAATAACCGGCAGCCGAAATATACTATTTCATAGCCGCCTCGGTGCGGTGGCGGGATGTACTTCATTCGACTTGGAATTAACCTGAGCTAAGGTTTAGCTCCAAATATAACTTGAGCTAACATTTTATTTGCATCGTCAAAAGAGACATGTACATATTTTATCTGTCACCCTGTATATATTCAACAGTAAAGTATAAACCGGTAAATATATTTATCTATCTATCTATCTATCTATCTATCTATCTTTTACCCCCAGTCTAACGGGCGTGCCGAGCTTGCAGTAATGTCAGCAAAACGAATCATCCTCGGCAACACAATCAGAGGTTCACTAGACAACAACAGTGCCGCTCGGGCACTACTACAACACCGTAACACCCCACTTCAAGGAATTGGGCTGAGCCCTGCCCAGATCCTGTTCCATCGGCAACTTCGTGATCACATCCCAACACACTCGGAACACCTCAAACTCAACAAAAAGTGGCTTCTCCAAGCAAAACAGCGTGAAAGAAAAAACTCAACGTACAGTAGTAGACCAAACGAAACAGTCAATCCGCGTAATCCATGACCCACCTTCTACACTCGAGGCAGGAAACAAAAGATGGATTCGCACCGGAAGAGTTGTGGAAGTCCTCCCTTATCGTCAATATCGGATTCGCATGGATTGTTCTGGTAGAATTTCGCTACGAAATCGCAAATTTCTCAAGATCAACCCAAATGCAATTGACATTGAGGTGAACCCTTCGTTTCGACCAAACATCATTGTTCCTTCACCTCCACCTCAACCTCTGAAAGGTTTGAACCCAGAGGCTCCACTATTCGTCGCACAACCAGCGAAGTCAAGTTTGAAGATATTCTTTATTAGAAAAACAGATAAAAGCAGTCAAAACGCAATTTACCTTACCTCCTGAGTTTGTCTTTGTTATGCTAAAATATAACAAACCTTTGTCATGCTGTCTAATTACAAAAACCTCCAATCACTACTTCTCCGCCATCTTGTTTCACTTTAAATGCCGTGTTTTAAAATTCCTTAGCTACATTATATGTACGGAAAAGATTTTCTCCAGGTTTTTTCAATCCCGGGATTAAACTACAGGGCGGTTCCGCCCGCTTATTTTTCTTTCGGCGTTGAGCGCCCCGGGGATACTTAACAATAAAAGAGATTTTAAGATTAATGTTGAAAAGTATATTTTTTCGATAAATTTAGGCGATACTCAACAAAAAATAAGGTGAATTTAAACAAATCTTTGACAAATTGGCGTTTCTTTCTGTTCTAATATATGCAAATCACGTCAAAAAATAATATATTTCCGCCTTTATTTTCACTTTCGCTTTCGTGTAACGCGATTCCAATTGGATGAATACCGCTCGCTAACAAATTTTGATTGGCTGTAAGTCTTTAGCTTCGGGATTCTGATTGGATCATGGTTGAATTTTGATTGGTTGAAAGTTTGTGAGCGTGAATTCTGATTGGATGAATACCTGAAAAGTAAACAATAGTTTGTAAGTATTTTGCTTATCAAAACCTAAAGATTTCCAGGGGGTTTTATTTACTTTGCATGACGATAATTAAGCCTACAAAACACCGAGAAAAAAACCCAACATAGAACAGGTGTATTTTGTAATGTAGAATATGATAGCGTGAATCTTTTTGAAATTCTATGTCAGGATTTTTTCTCAATGCCCCGTAACTATGCCCGGGGTACCCGTTGCTAAGACCTTATGTTAAAAACGAAAGCGATTACGGCAAATAGTAGCGATTTTCGTAATACCTCAAATATTGATACTTGACTGTACTGACAACCGACTCAACACATTCCACGTGCATTGAAACAACTACAAAGTTTCAACAAACCCGGACTTAAGGAATAAACAACCAGACGGTGTCAATCGAACAACTTCGAACAAAAATCGCAATCGAACCAATCGAACGTAATCGAATGCGATCGAATAATTGCGATTCGATTGTCGAACATAATCGAATCTCAATCGAACGGCCGATTCCTGAGTAATATTCGATTGTGTTCGATTGCGTTCGATTGATTGTCAATTACATTGGATTAATCTTCGATTTCGTTCGATTACGATTATGTTCGATGAGTTTGATTCCGATTAAATTAAATTGGATCACTCTGTTAGAGCTTCTTAGCGTGGGCGGCTGAGCGCTTAAGTACCATACTAAAGCGAATAAAATCTAATACAATTGAATCAATCGAACGTAATCAATACAATCGAACGTAATCGAAGCAATCGAACAGCAAATCCTGGGTAATATTCGATTGCGATTCGATTGCGTTCGACAATCGAATTGCAATTATTCGATTGCGTTCAATTGCGTTCGATTGATTCGGCGTTCGATTCGTTCGATTGACACCGTCTGGAAACAATAACGGGAAGATTATGTATATACGCAACGTACAAGACTCACTCACCTTTTAGAGGGGAGGGGAGATATTTAGTTCTTTTATTCTTTATTCTTTTAGCATTACTAACACATAACATCGGCTGGCCTTATCGGCATTATAACAATTCTCGTGTCTTGGTTACTTACTCCCTAAATACACCTGACCACCACATGATCATGATGCATGTTGCATACTTGCTTGCCCTTTCTCTAAAACACACTCGGCTCGACAGGAAATATTTAAAAAGGTTCGCCATCCTGAGAATCTTTGCGGGAACGAGGATTACTCACGTGAGCCATCGATTTAAAAAACTCCGTTTTGCAGATCCGATATTTGCACCTGTGGTCTTAAGTACAAACTAGCTTTATCACATCTGTTCTGCCATTTTATCTATTTCATTCATTTCAAGAGTTCACATCCAGTGAGCAAACCATATTAAGTATCCAGTGAAGTATGGACATGACATGCAGTGTAAGTTTCAGTTATGCCTTTTGGCCCTTTTGGTCTTTCTTCATGATTCAAAGCTCTGCTGCCTGCCTGGCGCTCATGCCATGTCATTATTGATTATAGTCATAGTATTTTTAATACATTACAGAATTTTAGAGAGTAGGTTGTGTTTGTTGTCAAATGTCTCATGTAAATTACGATTATTATGATGAAGCACTGGCTGGCAGGCTTGTATGTATGTCACTTCTGTCCTTCTGTCTGTCTGTTCTGTCATCCATAAAAACTGAAAACAGAGACTGAGAGACATTCATGAAAAGAAGCTGAAAACAGAATCACAATCATGGTCAAAATCTATTGAGAATTTAGCTTATTTTTCCTTGTTTTTCGAAATTAGGAGTTCGGCCGAGATGGCTGAGAAAGTCGCTTTTGGCTTTTTAGTCAGGCAGCTGTGAGGTCACATAAAAAAGTGCAGTAGCTACAAAGTTTGCGAACAAACTTTAAACAGTTGTTTTCAATAGATACGACCTTTCTGAACACAAAATCATCAACCGGACAGTTTGAAAATATTTACCGGACGCGTCCGAAAATATTTTCGTATTTGATGACGTCACAAGCAAAATGAAAATTTTTATGAAAAAAAGCATAGACATATTATATACCAATCGACGCGTTTTTTGGCGTAGATTAAGAAAAAGGTCAGTAACTATGTCTGAAAATTTGATAATAAAAAATTAAAAGCTTTCATCGAAGTTTTGATGACGTCATATTTACACTTTCTTTAGGATCGATTTTCTCGAGTTAGGTTGAGAAATCATATATATCCACTTAAAAGTCTTCTATATCGATTTTTGAGAGCTTTCGAATGGTGGCCTTAGATTTCAATTTTGATAAGTTTGAATTTTTGATTTTTTTTTTCGTCTCGGACAGGTAAAATTGACGTTACGGACATAAAGGAAAATCGTTCTAACTTTTTATAGCAAAATTTTCAGATATGGTTACTGACCAATTTCTTAATCTACGTTAAAAAACGCTTCAATCGGTATATAATATGTCTATGTTGGTTCTCAAAATTTTTTCAGTTAGCCTATGGGCCCGCATGGCGTCATCAGGTCCTAAAATATTACCGGACACGTCCGGTAAGTAATTTCAACAACTCCGGTTGATGGTTTCTAGCTATTTAGGTTGTATATTTTCAATTAAAAGTGGTTTGGGATTGTTCGCACCCCGTCCAATTTTTTTGTGACCTCAGCTGCCTGACTATTTGGGCTAATTGAAATTGCCAGACGATCTCAATCGAACGTAATCGACGATCGAACCAGTCAAACCAAATCGAACGCAATCAACCGATTGAAATTCGATTGTCGAACGCAATCAAATCTCAATCGAACTTCAAAATTCTGGGTATTATTCGATTGGTTCGATTGTTGTTCGACTGGTTCGATCGTCGATTCCGTTCGATTGAGATTGTCTGGCTTTATTCTTGCAGCTTTCCAACATCCAAGCTCTCAAACATCACAAGCCGAATGAAATTACTTTCGATTTCCCGTAGAAATTATGCAATGAACAATTCAGGGGTCAATGAATCGACAATCGAACGCAATCGAACGCAATCGAACATCAATCGAATCTGAAAATTGCGGTAATATTCGATTGAGATTCGATTGCGTTCGACAATTGAAGTGTAATTTCAAGACTGAATTTTTTTAACATTTTCTTTGAGAAAAACTTGGTTTCTCTTAATTATATTAAATATTATATGAATGTTGTAAATTCATATAAATATTAAATGTCTTATTTGGTATGAAAACATAGTTATAAATATACTTAGGGTGGAAATATTTGCTAGTAAACTGGTCCTGGTTTTAAACTGAAGCGTGTCCACAGGAAGCTCGTAAAGTTTTTTGAGCGATATAAACAAAACATACAAATCTTATTTTGTACTATTTTGTTTGACTGGACATGCTGAATCAATTTAACATTTAACATGGCCCGAACATGGCCCGAATGACTCGGGTCATGTTCGGGCCAAAAGAATTGATAGGGTCTCTCGGCCCGAACATGGCCCGAAGAGGCCCGAGAATTCTCGGGCCATGTCGAGGGTCGTAACATGGACGGCAATAGACCTTTTCGCATTTCCATCCGCCATATTGAATTGTATGCAAAAATTATGGTGGCCGAATTGCCGTGGTGAAATTCCCTTAGAAAGTATGCAAAACATGTGCAAAAAGAAAGTATTAATATAAAACTTACATGCATAATTGGCATTATATTAAAGTGTAATCTTGTAGAAGAAAGATTAAATTTGCTTCTCTTGAAAACTAAAAATAATTATATTCGCTCATCTCTTAGAACAAGCAGTTCAAAAATCCATAACATTAGACATCACCAAAAAAAAATCACCATCGAAGGTAAAAAATGATCCATATTCGGCTGACGGTAAATTATTCTCCTGGGAATAGAGCCGCCAAATGATCAATCAAATCAAAACATTGATAATGTGTGACGTCATAATTACTGCTTTCAGTTTGCATGTTTTGAAAGTTTGATGTGTGTACTCCGTCTTCGTGGAATTTCTTAATGGCATGAAAACAGATTATGCTATGTCTTTAAGAACAAATTTCTGAAAGGCTTTTGTTGTTCTGTAAATATTTCTTTTTGGATTAAGAAATTCTATCTTTTTTATAATATTTATTTATAAGATGCTTTGTTGTCTTTTTAATCTTTGTGTAAACTTGCATATGTTTTGCATACTTTCCAACTAAATCCAACCACGGCTTTTTCGTTCCTGTATTTTTGCATGCTATTCAAGATGGCGGATGGAAAGGCGAAAAGGTCTATTCGGCCACCATTTTACCAAACCTCCAAAGTAATTTGATTTGATTTAATGAACGGCGTATTAAAAAATCGGCAGGTACAAAATGCATAAAACATAATGCATATTACATAATGCACAGGGGGTTTATTTGAGGCCGGCGACCGGCGATTTTCGCCGACCTCAAAGCTTAATATGAGCTCAAAGTCGCCGGCCAAAAAGTTTTTTCTAGATATCCTTGATGTATGATTTTGTTTCTGAAAATTTATTTTTTGTGATCATAACATATCTTCTTGTTAATGAAAGACTTTATTTATATCATTCTCTTGAGTGTTTCTTCAAATAAAATCACAGGCTTCTTATATTTAAAAGAATCATGATTATAACAAACTTTGAAGTGCAGAAGCTTAAAACATCACTTGAAGTATATTGCTATCTTTTATAGTCTACACAATAGACAGGCCATATTTTAGAAAGGCAGGGCAGTGTCCGTTGGTGGCCAAAAAGGGCACTTTTTCTTGTGTTTTTCTGCTAAAAAGGCTGTTTTACCAAAATTTTAGAGATTTTAGGAGAGGCAGCGTCCGATGACCGGATGCTAAAAGGGCATGAAAAATGGCCTGATAGACAGCTCCAAGCTTTTAGGCCTTACTCCTTTTACGCTTGAAACGAAGGAAGATATGACGTAGCCTATATCTTTTACAGTAGTGTAATATTTTCTCATTCACTCTCTTTGTTTTTTAAACATGCCTAACGTCTGCTAGCATATTCATTTTATAAGCACTTAACTTGATAATAAGGGTTTTTTTTTCAATGATGTACTTTTAAATATATAATGTGCTTATGAAAAAACGCTTTTTCAGTACTTAAAACTGTCTGCTTTTTCAAAATTTTCTTGCCCTTCGGCCCAACCATGGTGGGCCCTCAGGTGACTCTCACATAGCTGCATCACTAAAATAGTACCAGACCTCTCACCTTCAGTCTCCTACCTTCCTAAAATTTACTGAAAACCCTGAATGCATAAGGTGGCAATCACAAATATCTTCATTTCGTGTCCTCGTTGGATCTAAAAAGTGAGTCGGTCGGTAGGTCGGTAGTAAAAATTTTCAGGTTTTCTTAAAATTGGTCTAGTGAGGCGGTAAAAGGTAAAACGGCGTTAACTGAGGCGGCGGGAGGCCCAATCGCGTGTATGTTTTGCGTGGTTTCAGATTATGAAGTTTAAACACTGCGCACGTGTAATGATAAACAAAGTTAAAATGCTGCGAATGCGCTAGAAATCGCTCACAAAAATCAGTAATATTAAAATTTTTGAGCAAAGGAAACGTCATCAAAACAAAAAGTCTGACGAATTTGCCGACTCTCCGACTCTCTTCAGTATAAACATTCCATTCAGACGGATTTCCCCAGAGACATGATGTTTACTTTTCGAATCCGAACGAAAGAGAAAACATTCGAATCATAACAACAAAGGAATTTCCCTCAGCATAAATGATAATACTTTCAACAAAACAAATATACCATACACGAAAATATCTCCTCCGTATATTACTTTTCTAACTCAGAGATCTTTTCGAACAACTGCTAATAAATTTTAACAGGTTTTCCTTCTTACAAAGCACTAACCATGTGAACGTTTTTTGTTAGATAAGCCAATATAAATTAAACAGCTTTATGCGAAAGCTAGATCAAAGAAAATAGACTTCGAATCTTTTTACAATCGAATGTTTATGTGTTTACCTTTTTTTTGAGAGGGGGAAACCCTTCTGATCTGTTGGATCTTCTTATTATTTATGCTGACGGAAAACCCTTTGTTGTTATGATTCGAATGTTTTCTCTTTCGTTCGAATTCGAAAAGTAAATATCATGTTTGGGGAAATCCCTCCGGAATCCCTCTATAAATTGGAATGTTTACTTAACTTACTTAAGAAAGAGGTTTTCGCGGCTTTAGCCTCTACAAAGGAGAGTTTTAGAAAATATAAAATCGTTCTGTAAATTACACAATACTATTATGCATTATGTACCCGTCGATATTTGTTTTGTTGAAAGTATTATCTTTCAAATTCTCCTTATTATAGCCTCTAAAATTGACATTATTCAAATATTGTGCATTATACAATATGCATTATGTTTTATGCGTTTTGGACCTGCCGATTAAAAATACACAATTTCTCTTTCAATTTTACAGTAAGTGAAAATACAGACCAGATGTGCAACATTCCCATGTTTCGACCAATCGTCCCAAGTTAGAGCAGTTGACAGTAAGTCTTGAGTCTAGCGTTAAAATTCTACCCTTCCAACATAATTAGAGCGCTTCCAAATCGTTTGTGGTTACAAGATTTCGTGGGAATTCCCCTTTTTTCTCAAATATTACGACCATGATTGCACTCCATTCATCAGCATTCATGACCATGTCAACGCACTGGACTTTACGAACACCGGACACGCAAAGTCCGGTGCTGGATGAGGATACTTTTTAACACCAGACAATGATCAGTTTTTCAACACAGTCTTGGTGTGTCCGGTCCGCATTATTTTTTAAACAAACTTTGTTTTGTCTGGTCTCCAGAAGTTCGAAAAATTAACACCGGAACTAGCACTGGACAAAGGGTTTTCGGTTTGGCTGAGGGATCCTTTTTGGTACTGGACAAAAACACACTACCAGACTGTCCCATTGCGTGTCAGCAGGGTCGTTTCCTCAAATAGTGATTTTCATAAATAGTAGAAGATTTAAAATAGATATTTGAACCAACTGCCAGTTGAGTAATTGGGCATAACACAGTCCAGGTTTAAGAGCCAATTTCTGTAAGAAGAATGGGGCAAAATTTAAGAGCCATTTTCTGTAAGAACCAGGCAGGTGGTGATAGTAGAAAAATTTAAATTCCTCCATTTTTGGACATTTGGTAGACAATAGTGAAAAACTCAGAATCCAAAAATTTCAGGCCCCCAAAATCCATAATGGCAGATTTACAGCCAATCAAAAATTTAACTTTTTTGGCCGTTTTCTTTGTTACAACTTTAAGAGCCATTTTTTCAACTTGCAACTAAGATCACATGGGTTTTTATTAATTTTCTTGAAGTACCCAATTAGTGCTTCCAAAAAAACTAAAAAAACCCATGTGACCTTAAACGCAAATTCCATAATGGCGGCTTAAAAACGCTCCAAAATCTATTTTCAGCCATCTTTAAGGTACCATTGCTCAGCCCAGGACTTTTTTGGGCTAAATTTTTTTGCTGAAATGTGTTAAACAACTTTATGACAGCAGATTTAAGCAATTTTGAAATTTTTTCTTTAAGTAGACTGGGCTTTAGCCGCCCTGAAAGGCGGCTCCAAACTCAAAAAGTAGCAAATCCGGCTCAAATTTTTCAGAGTTGCGACTAATTTCGGCAAAACCAAAAATTGGATCTGATAGCCTAGACTATGTATTTTCAGAAAGTGAAACAAAACCCATGTGATCTATAAGCATGAAAGAGAAAAAAAGGATCAAAATTTTTCTTAAGTCTGATAAAAAGTATGTCTTTTAGGCCTGTTTTCAAGCTGGAAAAACCGTTTTTCAGCTTGGAAAATCAACTTTTTTCAAATATGTTATCAATATTTCCAAAATAGACCTAGTATTCATCCCAAACAATTCATTTGAGTTGAATATATCCAAGATTCCATGATTTTTGTAATTGGCCAACAAAAGTTAAATTTTTGATTGGCTGTAAATCTGCCATTATGGATTTTGGGGACCTGAAATTTTTGGATTCTGAGTTTTTCACTATTGTCTACCAAATATCCAAAAATGGAGGAATTTAAATTTTTCTACTATCAAAATTGTCCAAAACTGCCTGGTTCTTACAGAAAATGGCTCTTGATCGTAAAAAAAATTTTATGATCTCCATCTTTGGATATTTTTTCTCCAAGGTGAAAAAATGAGAAATTCAAAAGGACAAGTCTCAAAAATTCATAATGGCAGATATATTTTATTCTATCAAAAATTAGCTGAAATAGCAATTTCTAACCACAATAACTTTGCGTGCCCTAAAGATCACATGGATTTTTTTCATATATTGAAACTATACCAAAAATACTACCGAAATCCAAAAAAAAAAGTTTTTGACCATAAGTAAGGGCGCGCGCAGCTATGGTAGCCCAAAAATGCAAACTTTTCAATTTTCAGTGTATATACTTTGAGCTCATTTTGCAGTCCATCCAGAGGAGATTTTCAAAGGAAATTGAATAAGAATAAAAAAACACCATTTGGACTGTCTAAAAATCTAATTTTCTAAGTCTGAAATTTCTCATTATAGTGCCATTATGGTTCAAATGCGGTAATAATTTCAAAAAGTAGCAACTTTGAGCTGCACCTGCCGCCTGTGCCCCAAAATCTGGAAAATTTTACTTTGATGGTCTGATAGTCCACCAAGTTGACTTTCAAAACAAACAAACAGAACCTTGTGATCTCTTAAACCACCATGGAAAAAAATTACATTGAAAAAATTCTTTTTCATGTCCGAAAACGTCACTTTTTTGCTATTTTGACAAGCTTTGCAGCCTTTTGGCAGTAGTTTTGAAACATGAAATTTTACAATCTTTTCATATGTTACTTGAACTATTATCCTAAAGACTCAAAATAGTGATTTAAAACACTTTTTATCACATAAAAAAGGCTAAAATTTTCATAAGAAAATTCTAGGTAAATTTGGTGAATTTGGGTAATGTTAGGAGCAAAATCAAGATGGCTAATCTCTTTGCAGCAACAACAGATTTTTTTGAAACTTTGAGTATGGGTTCTTTAGTAGGTCTTTTTTATAGCCTCAAAAAATCTCAATGGGTTTTTAAAGTCTCCTAAAGATTATGGCCGATTGAAAATTTGCTTATCTTTGTTGTTTTTTCCCTCTTAAAATGCTAAATCAGGTCCACTAAAGGGCTCTAAAGGATAATTTATGTCAAAATATTGATTCCCTAACCAACTAATCATTGGCATTAAGGGAACAACTGCAGAAAATGTTTGGTCATTTCCATCAACAGATGACATTTTATGATGATTTATTTATTTTTACATATATATTACGTACATCTGGCCTTTCCTATCATTCCAGGGCCTATATTTTCAGAAAAAGCCTCAACCTTTCATGATTTGGCAATGACTCCTCTCAAATATAAGTAGGTAACTTCAACTAAATTGGTTTAACAGTACTTGAATCCTACTCAAAAGCTTTTTAGACCCTTTTGGAAATCCTACTTTGACAATAATTTGCGTTTTTCTGCAAAATTTCTTAAGTCTGAGATACGTATAGTATGCACATCTTATAATTTTCGATTTTTTGAAAAAGTTCTAGAAATGCAAATAAAAGGATAATAAAAATTGAATACTATCCACTGATGATCCGCAGCAGCATTTTAAAGCTATATAATCACTTATCGGTACTCTTCGCTTGAGAAAATGATTAACACAATTTAAGTTTTTTCACCCTTGAAGGAGCTTGCAGGCGTTCTGTGTTCAGTTGAAGTTCAGCATTATTTTTGAAAAATTAATTTATGAAAAATACATTCTTCTCTTTTTTTACTTGTCTTTTTCCTGTGCTTTTTACTTCACATAATTTTATAAAAATTTTTCTTCAAAGGAAGAGTGGAGAATATTTATATTTCTTTTCTATATAGATAAATAATACACTTTGTTCATATGTCTGTTGAGGGAAAAAGAGCTGCGTAAACCTTATTTTAAAATGTTTCTTATCTTTGATCATCTTTGTGTCTTTTCTCAACTTCAGTTGAGCTACAATCTGACAATGTCTGTGTGTCTGTCTGTGTGTCTGTCTGTCTGTCACAAAAACTTTAGGGTAGCCTGGAGACTTCAAAAATGCTTGGATTTGGCTGAAATTTGGCACACTTGTTCCTTGGGTGAATATCTGGGGATATTTTTTTCTTTTTTCAAAAATTTTGTTTTTTGGGGCCTGGGGAAGAGTTTTTTGCCAAAACGAGGCTAAAACTTTAGAGCAGCCTACAGGCCTCAAAAATGGTCGGATTTGGCTGAAATTTGGCACACTTGTTCATTGGGTGAATATATGAGGGCGTTTCTTTCATTTTTCAAAAATTTTGATTTTTGGGGCCTGGGAACAAGTTTTTCGCCAAAACGAGGCTAAAACTTTGGGGCAGCCTGGAGACTTCAAAAATTGTTCGATTTGGCTGAAATTTTGCACACTTGTTCATTGGGTGAATATCTGGGGCTCTACAATTGGGCCTATGAATAGTTTGAAGGCACTGAAGTTGAGCCCAGTGCATTGCGCACGTTCGACTATTTCTTATAGCAGTGTCCTCTGCATGTCTTTATGACCCTATAAACTGCAAAAAAAATATTCAACAGGCTGTCTAAGATTTAATGGGATGTGCAGGGATGTGTATAATAATATATTTGCATAAATTTACTGTTGTAAACAAAAAAGAGGGGAGATTGTTCCAACTTTCATCATCAGGTAGGTCCGTTCAGCATTCTAGCTTGTTATTATATAGATTTTGCAGTAAAACTGTAGCATATCAGTACTGAGTGAGCAAAGGCGTGACTTGATTTGTAACATTTTCATCATGGAAATTTCTTTAGATCTTTTAATATTCTATTTTTGCGTTTTAAATAAAAAGTTCTATTGAATTGTCAGCTTCTGAAGTTTTTTATAATGGAATTTAGTGGCAATCCTGTACAAAAGTAGATGACTGTGTGCAGTCTGGGAGCGGTTGGTCTTGATTGACCCTGTCAAATATTATATTTGGGGTCTCATTCAAAACCAGTTTTTGCCAAGTTGATAAAGCTTTGGAAAAATTTTCTATAGAGCAGTGAAAGGAGTTACATCAGTGCAAAACATTGGTTGCTAGCAAAACAAGAAAGTGACTTCACAACCACCACTTGATACCAATGGGCACCATACTGGTGTGCTCTAACTGTCATGTTGTTTTTGTGTGTGTTTTTAAGGAAGCACTTTGCTACATGATACTTTCTGTTTCCTCATTAAATGCTGATAATTATACTTTCTTTGTTTTCTAGCAAACAAACGGGCTAAAGACATTTTATTATGTTGTAATACTAGATTATAAAAGTCACTTCTTTATACCATAAGACTATAATGGCATGTTTTGTGTTTATTTATTCTAACGAGTGAGTCTATTAGTTTAGTTCAGTTTCCTCATGCGATTGGAGATCTCTCGATAAAGGCCAAAGTTCACATGTCACGTGCTAGTAATGAATGGTCTTTAGTTAGGCTTTTCTGGATGGTAGAATATAAAGTTTTACAATTATGATTAGTTTGAGGAACCTTAACTTGGCTCCGAGTCTGGAGTTCCTTATTCTTCCAGAGAGTTTCAGCCTCAAAGTTCCTCATCGAGTTCCTTAGCTGCTAGGTTAGGATTTGCTAAGTATGTAACTTCTGCATATAAGTATTACTTCTTTAGTGTAACTTAAATAGCACCGAGTTGCTTCTATGTATATACATAACTATGTTTTTGTACATTTAGAATAAAAAGAATATATAAACATGAAAGAAGAAAAGGGTACTGTTGGAAGTCGACAAAGCATTCACCACAAAAATGGAGGACATTCGAATGGTACTAATGATGAACCTGTATCATTCTTTTGGTAAGATTTTATTTCAAGTTTCTTTTTTGTGTAATTCATCATGAAAACACATACAAAAACAAGAGAGTCCCTGATAATATTCTAATATATGGGGCTGGAGTTAGGCTCGTAGAAATCAGTTTTATTGGCATATCACAGAGTTCCTAATTGGGGAAAGTCTTGATTTATCCTAGGGGAGGAGGAATATTGGTAGTGGAAAACTTCAGTCGCTATCCCAGGTCACCTATCATTATACCCCTCATAGCCCAACTAAACTAAAGGAACATTCTAAATGGATATCCGACAATCCCTTTGTGCTTCACCATGTTCTTTAACCATTTTGATAGAATATGTACTGTATTATATATTGTAGTGTGCATCTTATATAAATATGGAGCATTTTTATCAATGTTTTTGTTCAATTTTTAGGAAATCACACACAATTAGTGTTTTGACAACTCTTCTTTTGTTGTTATGTTATTTGACGTTCTTGGAAGATCAGTCAGAGCATTCTTCAGAATACAATGCTAAAAGGTATAATGATTATAACAAGTTGAAAGGTTTTCATTTTTTTCTAATAACTACCCCTTGAGAAAAGAATCAGTTTATGGGCCATACCAAATGGTGCATCGGTTGTGGTGCTCCTAGATTTATGCTAATGGTATCAAGCTAAAATGGGCGTACCGTAACATACTTCTTCCTCTGAATTGACCTTTATATGATTTTAACCGTCATGTTTGGTTGTTTTCCATATTAGGAACGATTATCAAAATTCGGGACATAAACTAAATTAAAGTTTGTAAACTGAAAATTCAGTGGCCAATATAGCAATCCTGCTACGCTCAAAAGGCAGTTTTAGTGTCTGTCGTCATGGTACTATAGATGTCAATTTTTTTTCATTTAGATGTTCTTTCAGTATGTCTGATTTTCATGTTTTTATTTCAGAGGCGTGTTGGCATGTATCATGGTATTTTTAGCGTTTGGTGTCACACAAGCAAAAGATGGTCCCTTTCTACGACCACATCCTGGTAAGCCTTTTCCTTCCTGCTTTTGAAAGTATTTTTTTTGTTTTTCTAAGGAAAAGATATATTATTTGATGTAATTTGAGATTGTTTGATGTGATTTTTAACACTTTTTGTAAGATTAGGATATCCAACTTATTAAAAAAGTTCATTTCCTGAAGATAAGATATAGCTCTCTTTTACTAGAAACCATTGAAATAGTTTGGTCTACCCAAAGTTATGTCGAAACTTCCAAATTTTTAGAAGAGCAGAAACAGTAATAAGAAGTTAAACAAAAAATTCTTATTCTCTTTACAAATTGTCCTTTTGTTCTTAGTGTTATGGCGATTCATCTTATGTTGTAGTGTGATTTACGAATTGTGTCTCATTTTCCTGCTCTTTCAGGTAAGCCCGAAATGTTTTGAAAATCTATCATTTTGAAAGGAAGGAACGTTATTAGAAGTATATGTTTTTTGTAATTTTACAATTTCGGCCCTCAGATAGCAGTGCAAAATTTTATTTTGAACAAAAAAAGACGATATTTTGTTGGCCGATATATAAATTCTTTTCAGCTTTCAATTCAACCAAAATGTACATAAATTCCGTTAGTGTCGAACGTCAACACATTTTAGATCGTTATCCCGAATGTCCTTGACCGGCGAATCGTGTTTTCGTGTTTTTTGACAAAACATATTTCGCCGTAAGTTCTCCTGAAAAAAGTAGATACCTCTGTAAATACTTTTATTGCGAACAATTATTTTTTCAAGTTTAAATCAACCATTCCATAAAGTTATAAGAATAACAACAAGTTTTAATTTATTTTCAGCAAAAGCTTTTCGGTAAAACCATACTTTCTAAAACATTGGTTTTACACTTTTTAAAACACTGGTTTTACCAAAAAGCTTTTGCTGAAAATAACATAAAACTTGTTGTTTTTATTATGAAATTATTTTTTTGTCTTCTAACGTAGACGGCAAAAGATGCACGCCGTTGGATGTCTCATTTCGACCCCAAACTTGGTGTCCAACTCCCCGAACACGATTATGGTGGTAGTTGCTTGCTTTATGATGAAAACAACACTGAAAATCCATGGCATAATTTCTGGGTAACGACATAATGTTTCTATTGAATGCAAAGTCCTTTCTTCCATACTGTAGTAGTATAGGTTGGTAAAAAATATGGATAACTTTATATGCTTTGTTTTGAACGTATTTTTCTATTGATCATCATCATCACCCTTCGACCTAGGTCCGAATGGTCCGTTTCAAAATATCAAGAAATCCTCTATTGATAATCATGTCTAATGATACTGTTTCAAATGAGAGAAGGTTTTTTGTGCTCAGTAGGACCTACCACTGTTAGACGAAGAATTTCATGCCACTGGTTGTTTCTAAGCTTTACTTTATGTTTTATACGTATGTAACAATTAATCACAGGATAAAATAGACGGCTTTGTACCAGCACATTTGTTCGGATGGTGGATTAAAACGTTGATTTTACGTGACTACTGGTTGACCTTCTTGCTGAGTATTTTATTCGAGATCTTGGAATATTCATTACAACATCAATTACCAAACTTCTCAGAATGTTGGTGGGACCATGTAAGTTATAAAGTTTATAAAGTTACACGTTTTAAAGATAAGAACACAAGGCTATGTAGTTAGGTATGTTCGTAACAGGCCGAACTGGAAATATAAGAAAGTCAATGTCAATATGTTTACTAGCTAGCGTCAATACCTAATGGACATCAAATACCTATTTCGAGAAAAAATTATAATCTAAAAGAACGAAGTACTACGGAGTAAAGCAAATAATACACAAAGTCCGGTCTAAAATGACATTTGCTTCATTACGAAATTAAAATACGAAACAAATTTCACAAAAAAAACTGAATTCCGACTAACTTGTTATGTTTCCTGTTGCACTCTCTTTATGAACACCGGATCATTTGTGAGACCTGAATTTCATTTTGTAAGGTTTAAAGAAAACAAAAATGTGATGATTTAATACTTTATTTTCAGTGGATATTGGATTTCATAATTTGCAATGGTGGTGGAATACTTTTGGGAATGTTCACTTTACAGCATCTAGAAATGAAGGTTTGAAATTCTGTTATTTTTGTGGCAATTAAAATGTGTCGAAACGTGTTCAGAATTTCGTACAGGACACCCAAAAACATTTTTACTCTGAACCTGGAATTTTAAACCAATTTCGAACGACTGACGATTACTTCAAGAATGTTGAACCCCTTTGAACCCCTGGATATCCAGCCCATTTGATGTGTGCGCACCCCTTGGGTGTCGGATATTTTCAACACTTCCATACAGTTTTTTTTTTCTAGAGATTTTTTAGAATAATTATGAATTCGTATTTTCACTCTTGTTTCTTCCAGAAATACCATTGGAGAAGTTTATGGAGTATTCCAACCTACTCTGGCAAGTTCTATCGTTTTATGGGCCAGTTTACACCGTACAGTTGGCGAAAATTCTCTTGGTGTGCAACATACTCTTTGAAAAGATGGTTAGCCGTTTTAGGGCTCATCGTCATGGTTAGTTTATCAAATTTCACTTTTAAAGTTAACTAAACAATAGCTAACAAAACTGAAAGCACGATCGCACTGAATTTCCTATTCATGATATGCGCCATTGCAATGTCTTCCACGGACCCAACAGCTGATTGGTTGAAAGTGACGTATTGACTGATTTTACGTCACTTACAACCAGCTGTTGGGTCCATGATGTAAAATCAGAAGACGTTGCAATGGAGCATATCATGAATTATCTTTGAGTGATACCAAGTAAATAATTACTTTGACAATTAATCATAGGTTACTTCTTTGTCTTGACTTTAAGTACGAGGCGTAAAACTTTTCGTTGGTTAGCCGGTATACACGTTTTTTTGTTTTTTTCAAGAAACATTCTTTTAAGAAACATGAGGCTCAGAGTGCCTAAAAACTAAGAAACATCTAAGAAACATGCTGAGGCTGAGAATGAGAAATTACATTTTTTAATTCGGATTTTTTAAGAACCTTCCAATCAAAACAAATGTTTTTTTTCTTTGCATGAAAAATAGGCTGATTTTGTCAAAATGTTTAGAAACATATAAGAAACATTTAAGGCTCAAAAGGCTGATTTCTTAAGAAATATCGAGGCTGCTTGGTAAAACTAGTTTCTTTAAAAAAAACGTGTATTGCAAAAAGCTTCAACTATAGTTTAAAGAAGTAGGAAAAGTGCGTTTTAATATAATATTCTTCTTTACTTTTTTTTACCAGTTTTCACTATGCGAGTTGAACGTGTTTTACTTGAAGACAGCTCTGTGGATTCCACCGGAACATTACACCGTACTCGGCCGCTTGCTGTTTGTCTCCTTCCTAGGATTGGTATCCATACGTGAATGTTATGATTATCTTAACGACAGGTAAGGTGTTCCTTGTATACACCAATTTGACAGTCCATTTTCCCCAATCTTACCCAGGCCTAAGAATTTACTTCAAGCCGTTTTTACAGATACTTCGTTCGTTCGTTCGTTCGTTCGTTCGTCTGTTACCAGCTTTTCTCGGGATCGGCCCATTAGTTTTTCCTGACTTTTTGCATAGTGATGCAAAACGACAGGACAGTACCCAAAAAATGACGGAGTCCAATTTGCGAGAAAAAAAGTTTTCCGGTCGAAAATGCCGGGAGTATGCCGGAAAAACTGGTTATTTGGCATTTTCTCGAGATTTCATCATTAGATTTTTCGGATTTTTTGCACAAAGATGCGTATCAGCAATGCTCAAAATGTGGCCGAATCCGATTTTTGAGAAAAAAATTTTCAGGCTGAAAATGCCGCCTTTTTTGCAGATTTTCAATGGACATTTTCTTATATGATAAAAAGCGTGTATTAAAAAATAAGAATTCTTTTAAGCAAAACGTTAGTTCCAGATAGTGCGATTTGTTTTTTATCTTTTTCAAAAATATATTGAAGACTATAGTGAAATGAATACATTAGTTATAAGATTTTTATTTAGTTAGTAGTTGGCGCAGGGCTTTAAAATTTGTTTAGTTTCAACTAACAAATTCAACGAAAAACTCTCAGAGTTCCCCGAATCGTATTATCGTTATTATCAAAATAGCACTGTTGAATGTTTCCTGCAGGTAAAACAACATGCTTAAACATCTGTTGAAATATTACTGAAGATTTAAGTCAACAGAATGTTTGGTCAGAAAATGAAAAAAAAAATGAAAAACTGTGCAACGAAGAAGAATCTATCACTAAATATGGCACACGATTTTAAATATGAGCTGATAAATTTTACCCACTGTCGAATGTTCTTTTATAATCCCCTTAATTTCAGTGTTGGATGCTTTTAAAGTTGCCCTTTTATCTTCGGGTTATAAAAAAAAGTCATTTAGTAAGCAAAAATGACAAGACTCGTGTTTTTTCTGATAACTCTTCTTTTGACTGAGCCTCCTGTTCTTATAAAAAGAAACGTGCTATTGATTTTGCTCTCCGTCACCTTAACTCTCTACTCGTACCTATAAATATGCCAAACGATGTCAGGGATGATCGAAAGCAGTAAAAAATGGCGACTTTACATCTACTTGTTTTACTGGCCATGGTGCATGGTTCTTATCTACAAAATGTGACGAGGAATGATATCGATAATCTAAAGTCACAGATACCTTAAAGGAAGAAATTTTGGCGGGAATTTAATTTGGCGGATGGCCAAAAAAGTTTTTTCAGAGGGAATTTAATTTGGCGGATGCCCGGATGGACGAAAAAACTAAATTTGGCGGGAATTTAATTTGGCGGTCGCTTAAAAATTTAACCTTAAGATGGCGTCAAAACAGCGAAAAAATAGCAAAAACACCTTAAAAGAGATCATATTTTCAAAATGTTTAATTTGGCGGGAATTTAATTTGGCGGATGGCGGAAAAAAGAAATTTTGGCGGGAACTTAATTTGGCGGATTTCAGTCAAATCCGCCAAATCCGCCAAATTTTCTTTCCGCCAAAATTTCTTCCTTACAAGGTTTGACAGCTCATGTTTTACGAGCAAATCAAGAGATTCAAATACTGAAAACCAAAGACCGTACCCGGAATACTTATTGTCAAGTAACATCTGCTTTATGTGGGGATTGCCTTTGCGTTGAGGACTACAACTTAGTTGAGAAATTTTACTGCGATTGTCGAAACAAGCCTAAATTGCGCGATTGTAAAGCGCACTACGAGAATGGTGAAAGAATCAATGGTTTATATTTGATCCATAACGACATCAAAGGTAGGTTTGTCAATCATTTTCACTTGCGATACTTTTTGTCTTGTTTATGCTGGGGCCAAATTAATATTTTGTTATACGGGGGAAAATGTAAATAAAATTCATAAAATTAATTTCTTGTTTTATTTATAAATCAATTTCTTTCTTTACTGGCAAATCTACTTAAGAAATTTAGGCTACCTTTGTTATTTCTTTTAACATTGTTTAATTATCTCCAGGTGCGGTTGTTCAAGTGTTTTGTGACCAAAACGACGATAAAGGCGGATGGACGGTTATCCAGCGACGTGTTGACGGAAGCACAAACTTCCAACGTAACTGGAACGCCTATAAAAATGGATTCGGTCAACTGCAACGTGAGTTTTGGTTGGGTAACCATCATATCCATCAACTCACAGCACAAGCTTTTTTGAGGGGCACGACTGTCCGCTTCGACATGATCAGACGGAGTGATTCGAAAAAAGTATGGGCCAAATATTCCACATTTTCAGTCAATGCCGAAGCAACAAAATATCAATTGGCAATTAGTGGGTATTCTGGAATCGCCGGCGACCATATGCGGAAACACAGCGGGAACAAATTCTCGACTTTTGATCAGGATAATGACGATTACAGCAGCGATAATTGTGCGAGTAGTAACGATGGAGCATGGTGGTTCTATGGCTGCCATATGGTCAATCTCAATGGAGCATTTGATGCTTTGCTGAATCAACACAGATGGCATGCGATTTGGTGGGGAAGTGACTATGACGATGGTCGAATGATGTTCTCCGAAATCAAAGTCCGCCGAAATTAAAGCTTTGTCTTCTTGTTATGGACATGTTTTTTTTTGACTGTACCAAAATGCCGATTTTCAACCAACCCGGTTCAAATCGGCACTAACAGAGACAGCTGAACCCTTTCTTAGCGTTATTCAAAAATAAGAAAATAGATTAGTAGCTCTGTCCGATACTTTTTGTCCGATCTTAATAGCTTTTATGGAAATTAAGATATCGCTTGTTGAATCTGGAGTATTTCAGGATGAAAAAAATCATAGTCTATTTCGGATTTATAAAGTCGGCTCTATATTTGGCCTTTGTCGTGTCCAATTTATATACGAAACTTATATCAGGGTGTAGCTAAAGGAATGAATTTTCACATCGACCTCTTTTTTTTGGAAAAAACCGGAGGAAAATGGGATCAAATTGATCATTTTTGAAATTTAGGTGCTAATTCTAATCGTATATATTTTTCTGACAAGTCTATCTATCGGGGAAGTGATTTGAGATTTTTGTTTAGTTGATAAGAAAGGAACGAACTATAAAAAAGAAAACGGGAATTGTTAAAATGAGTGAAAAATGATTAAAAAAGTCTAATGATTGTTTTGATCATAACTCACTCCGGCCTTTAAAAAAATTACTCCTCAGGCTATTTTATGATTTTAGGCTACCTCAGAAATGCATAGAAACCTCCTCAGGACCGAATAATGAGTCATGGAGTGAGATATGATCCAAAACACTCCATGATTAATTAATCCTGAAATACTCCGAATTTTGAAATTTCAAATAGCTCATTTTAAAGCCCTTCCCAAATTTCAATACATATAAAAATTTTGGGAAAATTCATCATGCGAATGACGAAATAATTAAAATAAAGTGATTTTCACGATTTTCGAAAACCTGATTTTGGTACAGTCAAAAAAAAACATGTCCTTATTGTAATACATATTATGTGTTATATTGTAATACATATTATGTTATATTGTAATATATATTATGTGTTATATTTACCAGCAAAGAAAAAGCCAATTTCCATTAAAATTGTTTATATTGTTATTTCCAAATTTATCCATTTGAGAACCATACCAATGTTTTTACTACCTGTGCCTTGGTGGGTATTAAGAGGTTATTTTTGATTTTGATGTATCAAAATGAATCTGAGGGCCTATCATATCCGTACCTTTTCAAAACGCCCGTGCTAAAATATATTTATAATTTAAAGTTGAATTTAACAAAAGTGATTGTTGACTATGTTAAATCTATTCGACCCTAACCCCCAATGAGGTTTCCCTGCACTTGATTTTTCAACCTCGACGTACTTAAAAGCACAAAAAACCGTTTCTTTAAAACAAGCTCTACTTGGAGTATCGAGCACTCTTAATTGTGCAGAAATCACAAATAAGAAATAAAAGTACAAAAAAATATTTGAGTATTTGCAAAATTGCCTTAACCCTTTAAGTGCCAAGGTCGTATATATCAGACATGGGCTATGTAGGAGGGCGAAGCCCTCCTGTAATGCCAAGTTTGAGTTAGAAATCATCATTTTTGGTCTAACTCGTAGGAATGGGATTGGGCTTCATGGCCAAGCAAAAAAAAATCAAAAGTGAGTCTTTTCAGCGAGATTTTAAGCTAAAAAGTAAAAAAAAATGCAAAAATTTGACAAAAATCCACTTTTTTAAGATTTTGACCGTTTTTTGACCATTTTTCGTCAACGAGTGATCCAAGAACCTCCAAATTTGGCCCTCCTCCTCCAGCGAATTAGTTTGAAGTTTTACCACTCGGCACCTTTCTATCATTCAGTCGGGTCCGCGCAGCAGAGATATAAGCCTTTAAAGTTTGAAATAGCGATTTTCTTTACAAAATGACCGTGGCACTAAAGGGTTAAGAGTATCTACTAGTGCTTTAAAAGTTACAAGATACAGCTCTCTTCCTCGGTTAGAAATTGAGTGACACAAAATTATTAGAATTGTGATAAGGAACGATCAGAATCTTAAAGGGATCCAGGCACGAAAATAAAACTTTGTCAGGGCATAGCTATTATGAAAAGCATTTGGAAAATTCAAGTCAAAGTTGTCAATAGTGATTCTATCTCACGATATTGACATCCAAAGTTCCAAATTCAAGACATCTGTACTCTTTGTAAGCCATACAAAAAATGAGAAAATTTGAATTTGGAAAACTTATGTTCATACCAGCTACTCATCAAACTAAAATAATTGAGAGCAGGCTAGAAGGATACCTGTAGTTGAACTAAATAATTTTGATTTGATTGACCGCTAGGCACATGATATTTAGAAGATTTGTATACCATAAAAAGTCATTTAATTTTTGATCCAGTCCTCTAATTTTTACCTAATATGGATTGAGGGTACCGGAAAGATTAAAATCAAACTTATTAATTATAATAATCTCAATATGGCTTTCACAGAGTACTGATGTCGACAACTTTGACTTGAGTTTTTTTAATGCTTTCCATGATAGCATGGATTAAGTTTCATTTTTCATGCAGGAATCCCCTTTAAAAGAATTTTATTGTTTCAGTGCGTGCAAGAAATTTGGACAACAATCATGGATATTCTGCTTGATTATTATCACAGAGAGTTTGATCGCTGTCAAATTTTTATGGACAACAGTCACTCTACCTCCTCCTCAGCATATCATCATACTATGGACATGTATCGCAATTGGTTTGGTTTTATACACATGTTGGCTGTTTGTTCCTAACCTTTTCCGTACAATACGTGCTCAGTTATCAAATGATGAAACAAACATTAAAACTAAAGTACATTGAGTTATTAGGCGTGTCTATCGAGTTTGTTTTCATATTTGTATTTTTTTAATATTTTTCTCGCTTTGCTTCGACCTTTAAATTATTTTTCAAATGTTTGTTCTTTTTTAGGATTTTTGATATTTAGTATTTTAGACTTTTTAGGAGATATATTAGTGGCCTATCTTTATTCATGATATGCACCATTGCAATGTCTTCCATTCCGCCCAATAGCTGATTGGTTGAAAGTGACGTATTGACTGATTTACGCTCTAAAGATTACAGTTAATCTCCAGCCCTCGGCCCAGGCCCTCAAACAAATTGTCTCATAAGAACATTTAAACCTTAAAATAGTAGGGTAAGATTATCATTCAAGGCTCCCCTTTAAATTGGAGAAACATTTTCTTTTAGTTTCGACCTCATTTCACCAAAATAGACGACCCCAATTTTAGGATAGATCTTTTCCTTGTACATACGTATTTCGTACATTATGCATTTTTAATATATTATGACATATATTACCTAGTTAGACTATTATAGACTATAACATATGACATTATTTTGAAAAACATGTTTAGATTTCATAAAAAACATTCTAAGAACTCATTCGAATCTTGAATTTTTTAATTAGGCTGAGCCAATCTTATTTATAATTTTATTGGCCAAGCCGACATTATTTTAGGCGTACATACTTTCGCGAGCAGAAACTTTCGCGAGATCGAAAAATCGCGAAATTCACGACATTTACTTTCGCGAATCTCAGGAAAAAATATTTTTCGAGAACACAAACTTTCGCGAATCGTTGGATAAAAATGAGAATTTTTAAACGAAAATTTGTTAAAAAGTGACAAATGTTCCTTGAATCCGATAAAAACGGTTATACTTTGACTTTATGAAGGCGTCAAAGGCAAGAAAAAATTTTATATTCATTACGATTTCAAAGTTTTATAGATTTTCAATTTATTAAAGAAAATTTCGCGAGCATAAACTTTCGCAAATAACCCTCTTAAGAAATTTCAAAGACAAACTCGTGAAAGTTTGTACGCCTAAAGTATTCGATTATTGCATAAATTCTTGTTTTTCCAGCCATTTTTTATCAAAGCTTCAATTCAAACAAATTTTTGTCGAAAATTGAAAACTATCCAGAGGACTATTTGAGAAAAATGGTTGCAAAGATTTTTGAGATGAAGATCGAAATGAGCAAAAGGCCATTTAATGGTCATATTTGAAGACTTTGAAAGATTTCCTGAGACAGACCAAGGAGATATTTCGAAATATGAAAGTTTTAGATTTTTGTAAGTATGTATACGTGCTAACTTGATCTAAACTTCACTTAAAAGCTCTCTAATCTGAAGTAGGATGGTTTTACAAATCCCTTAATCGTTCGTTTTGACTTGAATAATGTCTTTGTTTATTGACTTATTTTATGTTAAATAGATTATAATGGAAAATTAGGACTGATTTCTGCCCAAATATCGACTTTCTTATACACGTTTTTTTTTTTATTAGAACGTCTTAATTTTAGCTGAGGCTGGATGTGCCTATTTTCTCATCAATTTTCAGCCTGAAATGTTCTTATTGACGTTCTTGAAATCGATTCGCTTAAAATCTAATAAAACCTTTGAATGTCGATATTGGGTTAAAAATTGAGTAAATTTGCTATTATTTTTAGATGAGAGGAATAATTACAGTAATAATTGCACAAAATTCCTTTAGAACTCTAAAAATTTTTAAGCGAATTTCGTCAAACTATTCGATTCTCAGGCTGGACATGTTCTTATAATGTTCTTAAATTTTTGTCAAATTTCAGCCTAAATGTTCTTACAAACTGGGTTCTAATAAAAAAAAAACGTGTATCATATAAATATAAATATTTTCGTTATTGCGTAAGCTAGGGCAAAAAATTAGGAAAGTCAAGTTCAATTTTAGTGTGGTTTTTGTATCTTTCAAAATATGTCTAATACTTGGCTTGCACCTATACATCAGGTTTAAAAACAATTTTCAAATAGATGTCAAAGAATCTGGAGTAGTTCATTAATCATCGAAAGAGTAAGTCAAGCCTTAGCACCTTATTTAAAGAAAGACAAACTTTAGAGGCCTTGTTCTTTGTTTGTTTAGGTACCCCTAAGGGTTACTTCAGCACGCAAAAATTCGTTGGAATTCTTCCAACAAGTTTTCAAGGAAAATCGGATTTAGTTTAAAAAAAGCTTCCAAAAAATCACTTCATCAAATTCTAAATACAATACATGCAAATATGATTGCTTTTGTTGGTACACATAAAGTGTAACCTATATATTCTTTGTTCATCAGATCTCGAGTTTGCTTGTGGATTAGCAGTTGCTTAATAAATGATATTTCGCTTGCATGCAAACTCCTTCAAGCCGCGTTCAACTTTATTATATAAATTTGTCACAAAAAGGGATGTTTACTTTTCACGTTTCATATGTTTCAATTACGGTTTAAAGTAGCTTGGTTCGTTTAAACTTATACACTTTTCAGATTTAATCAAATGCAAAAACTAGATTTCATTGCGATATAAAGAATTGAAATACACAATGTCACTTGTAAAGGTATGTATGACTTAAAAATTTCCATATTCTCCCTTATTTCTGACAGATATTTTTCAAAACCTTCAGGTCTTTACTCACTGGAAAGATTCGTTTTCATTCTGATTGAGAAAACTCTGAAAGTTTAACCCATTGTAATACTGTACTTAGCTGTCACACTCATCAGGAGAGGCTGTGTGGTTGTAACTCGGGAGGGGGGGGGGGTACTATGGTTTACGGGTTTGGGTTAGGTTTGCGAGTTTACGTTTACGGGTATGTCGCGAGCAAAAAATCGAAAATCGATACCCTTAGAGGGGAAAAACTTAGAGAAAAAAAATGGGAAAAACTGGCGTTTTTGGGACTCTTAGAGTTTCTCAAAATCTTTGCCGTTTTGTACTCGATTTTTATCCAATTTTTTTAAAATAACGACCCTTTCAGAGAGGAAATTTAGATTTTCGTGAATTTTGGACCCTTACGGAGACTCAATTTGCTTTTAAATGGTTTTTGTACCCCTTTGAGAGACTTTCGAGGGTGTAAGAAAGGGACCCTTATGGCTAGCGCATATCTGCGGCACCCATTTTGCCTAAGTACCCCCCCCCCCCCGGGATTGTAAGAAGAATCCCTACTTGACTTTTGAGATAAACATATACAGTGATCTCGCTAATTGGAACTAGAACGGAGAATTTTATATGTTCAAATTACAGAGAGATTTGAATTATGGAAAGGAATAAGTTCAAATTATAGAAGAATTCGAGTGATAGACATAGCTCTAACCAGGTCACAGAGACAGGGGAGCTCTATGGAATGAATAAAGGAGATGTGAACTTTGGTTGTGTTACTGCCAATGTCGAGTATTCAAATATGAATATGTAAAAGATTAATAAAAGTTAGTCTAATATACCCCTAGTTTTCAATCTGAATCATAAAATTTCAAATTATTATCCTCAATATATGTTTTAATTGCATTTTAACTTTATAGCATCCATTACAACGACGCAGCTCTTCCAAACTCAGTGTTGCTAAAATCGAGAGTGTATCATTATCACATGGTCATAAGAAAGATGATTCGAGTCTTTTTCACGTCACCAACAGTTTATTACCGACGACGACCAAAATTAAGAAAATCCGACGTCGTACGACAGAAGAGGATCTCGAAAATCACAGACACGAACATTTAAAGAAAGGTTTATTAATGGTTCACAGTAATGAAAGTATCTTTTCTTCATCTTCCTTACCTGATACAGATCCTCATGACTTGATGCGCGATTATCTCGGCCGCCGACGTCGCTCGAACACCTTACCTGAACCAGTAGGTCCTGTTCTATTAGCGCCCGTTTCGCTATTGACAGCTCACCAAAAAACAAGGAGTCATGAATTTTCGACCACGTCATCAGCAGCAGTTGACGTAATATCACGTAAAGAATTTTCCTCTTCGACAGAAAAAATCAAACCCATAAGTTTAAACATCGAACGTAAATCTAAGAGTGTGAAAAAACTACGCGAGTTAGTTGGAAAAGTGTTACGTAAAAATTTAGAACATTGTCGATATGATGCCAAAAAGTCGCGCAAAAGGTGTACACATTTGAGTCAGATATTAGAAACGACACTGAAATCAAGTTTAAATTCTGGTGAGTTTGAATATAAAGTCGTGGCTTTGGTTTATATCGGGGAATTTCGGGATGACGGTATGAAGCAGTCGTGTCAATATTTTTGTAATCCGGTATCCGATTTATGTGTGATGGAGCACTATCGGGGTGAAGATATGTTTGCGACAGGGATTGTCTTCGCGACGTTAGTGGAAAGTCAAAAACAATACTTGGTACCTTCTTATAATAACCTGCAATCGTCGAGACGAGACCCTGTAATGGTTTAGCTTGGTGATTGGATATCAAAAGAGGCAAACTTCAAACAGGTCATATATCAGGAATTTGTTCAGACGTGTTTAAGTAAAAGGAGGGAGGACACAATTTTGCAAAAGACGTTGTATAAAAACCTTACTTAAGGGAACTAATTTTGAGGAGAACCATTTTTTGACGAAATTTGCCAAAACTTTTGGCAAATCTATTGTGAATGTTTTTAGATTTCGAAATTTCCTAATACATGTTTCTGCTCCTATATCAGGCTCGCATTATGCTTAGCATTCTATTGCATTTTAAATTATGACCAATAGACTAATTCTTTTCAAATTTTGGAGGTATTTTCTTGTTTTTATTATAGTTTCTAAACTTTGATGGGATTTAAAAAAACATTTTATTGTTTTGACGTTTTATTTTTGAAAACGAAATTGAAAAAATTCAAGATGGCGAAATCTACTTCACTTAGACTCAGTGCCATCAAAATGATCAGAAAGCAAAGTTCAGTCAGAAGTTGACTCTAGTCTAATTGTTCTTTAGGTACCAAAAACTGAGCCTGCATATGCTTGTAAACGTTATGCTTATAGAAAAAAATATTTCAACACGCGAGGTTAAATTTTTTTTTTCTAATTGGTTGAGTTGCAGGAGGCTTTGGGGCCTATTTCCGCAACTATAGGCGCTTTCAATGAGCGCCCTGTCAGCACCTTGGACTGACTACCCAATTCCCTCACATGGCATGGGTTGACCCGGGCGAAGGTTCATTCACTTGCCAAGTGAACCGCTGTGAGTGGGAATCGAACCTCAGTCCCATGTGCAGCAACCAAGGTCAAGGACCACTATACCACAGCGCCTGTGTGAAGCGAATTTGTTCATTTGTTATCAAACATTGCTCACCCAAACTGTTTTGTTACCTAAAAAATTTCACCGGGTCAGGCGGTTATTCTGGATTGAAATGAGAATGATATAACACTTGATTGAGACCCTACTTCGAGAGAACCGGTGGCCTCTACCACTGGAATAGTTGAAGATGATAATGTCTTTGATGATCCCCGAAATATCATCCCCGTTTAAAAAAAGTAAAGTAAACTCTCATCTCGACTGAAACGACATCCATTGTGATTTTCAAAATCCTTACTGCGGATAAGATTCATAATTTCAGCTAAAATCAGGCGAATCTAAAATCTTTCCCCATTGGTTTTTGGCTCCTTCGTTGTATCTTTGAGAAGGGTACCTTATCGGGGAAAAGTGACGAATATTTTTCCCGGCCTTAATGCGTTTACCAACTACCAGCAAGTGACGAATTTTTCCCCGATAAGGTATTGTGTAAAAATCTTTCTTCTAGGAAATACACTTATGTAAACGAAATTTTTATCAAACATAAATTTTTATCTCTTTTGCTTATTCATATTTATAAATATACGTTTAAATAAAGAAAAATAAATGATCAAATATTTACATTTAAACAACAAAAAAATACAATTTTTCTCAAGGAAGTTTTGTCCTAAAATTCTCATAGGCTCGAGCAGATCTCAGACATAGCAGAGTTAATTAACTAGACCTATTATTGTACTTGGCTAAAAGATTCATTCTATTGTACACTGTGACACCCGTCCTACTGGAAAATTTCGCCAAAATTTCGCCCAGGGGACATTTGGCTACATGTAGGGCAAAACACCCGACAACTTCAGTCCCACGAGAATATTCAAATGAAAGTCAATATTACCGTGGGACTGAAGTTGTAGGGTGTTTTGACCCCTGGACGAAATTTTGGCAAAATTTTCCAGTAGAGCGGTGGTCCTAGAATATTGACTTGCATTTCATTCCTATTTCAAATTCAATGTAAAAATTGCATTCCAAAATTATTGCACTGGAATTTTTTTTGGTTATGAACAACATAATTGCTATCCCCATTCGGACGTTGATAGGAATTTTTATCCCCGCTGTGGGAAAAGTTTTGCCGAGGCTGTTCGTGAAAGAAGCACAGAAAAATATTTTAAAAAATGTCCGTGAGATTTTGCATTGAATTCAAATTGAAAAACTTTAGCCTCCCCTCACATTGGGAACCCGGGGGGGGGGGCACTCATATGATCTGGCTTACGTCATGTGCCGCGCTTAAGGGTGGGGTTTTCCAGCATCCCAAAATGCACTGTAAGGATGTGTTTCAAGGGTCGAATTTTAAAACAAATTAATAATTGTTAAAAAGAAAGGTTTTTACTTCTCATTTGTTTGAAAAATTTTCTATTGTCTGATAATTACAGCTGACAAGAATAATTTTCTCAATTTTTCTTTGAAACAGAAAATTTCCCAAGCTTCTTCGTTCACGCAGATTTACAGCTGAGAAATATAGTGCACTATAAGGGCTGGTAAATCAAGAGAAAATGCACTGCAAGGGTACCTTTTCAGCCATATTGAACTGCACTGTTAGGGTGCGATTTTGAAAAGCAGATTTTGCGCGACACATACCGTCGTTTCGAAATCGAGTGCTCCCCCCCCCGGGATTGAGAATTATCAAAAGAAAAGAATGCAGCTTTTCACCTTGAAATTCATCCAAAGTGCCACGGTAAATCTTTTTCCCGGTGTGCATCTTGTTTAAGAAAAGTGCATTCTTTACCTGGAAGAATGTTTGTCAACAATTTACCAGAAATAATTATAAATTATCTAACAAGCAAAAAGCCAATAACAACATGGAAATTGATCGCCATTTTGCAACAAGTTTGATCTCCTTCTGTGATTCTCATTCAAGAAAAGGAATATTCCTAATTCGATAACTCTAATAACTCAGATGGCTCAAAATCACTACTTAACAGTCTCTATAAATACTAAACTTGCTTCTAACGCCTCCAGATTTGCACTCTGTTGATGTGCTTTTAAAGAATGTTATTAGTAACAAAGCCAAGAATATGAAAAATCCCAGTGCAAAACGAGCAGCCTTTTCAGGTTTCACTGCATTGGAAATGGCGATTTTCCACTCATTTAATTGTTGGAGTTTGGAGTTTATCTGAAGGAAACACACTATTATTGTTGAGTGTAGGCTGGTAAAAGAATTCGTACATTCCATCCTAAAAAAGGGAATTAAACAAAAGCTTAGAAAATTGCCATAAAGAATTTAACTGTAGACCAGTCCATAAAAAACTCCCGCTGATTTAAATTGGTCATGAACTATCGAAGTTACCTGTTAACGTAACGCTCCAAAATTTGCTCAATAATCAAATTACTTTCTATGTCACTGATTAGTTGATTTGGTAATAAGGCCGGTCTCCACTTTCGCGCGAAATGAGCAAAAACTTTTTAAAGTTTTTGTAAGGTCATTGGTCCGTTGAAAAATGAAGCAATTCCACTGGTCAACATTGACGTAACGGTTGAAAAAAGTTGAAGGCAACTTTTTTTTGTTCGCGCGAAACTTTTTTATGTCATAAATTTTTCTTCAGGCAAAAAAGGTTAAGAAAAAAACTGTCGCCCATTTCGCGTGAAAGTGGAGACAGAAAGTCTTGCAACTTGAAATTGTTTTGCGATTTGTGCCCGTTATAGGAAAAAAAGGGCGAAAAATATGAAATACGAATATCATTAAACTCACCCATCCGCCATTATCTTGTATCCAATCTTTCAGTCTCATCACGATAAATAACGTTGCCCAATCACAAATACGCCGTACTAAAATACTCCGCCCGTTCCGCGTACACTCCGCTGCTAGACTTCCAGAAAACGACAACAATGAAATGATGAGCGGCCATGAAACTCCTCGCTTGAACAGATTCTCAGCAAACTCACTAAAATAAAATGAATGGGAATGGATATGCTAAAAATGCAACTTCGGCTATAAAGTGCAACCTATAAGAATATATGAATATTCTCGGATGTGTCTTTATTTCCTGTAATCTCCACCCGATTCAAACTCCGCCCTTAAATGTTTTTTTTTTGCTCCGTCTCCAGTTTAAAGAGAGTCAACACCTAAACAGCTCAATGTTTTTCAACGACATTTCACCTATATACCTTTGGTTAGACAATACTTTGACCAAGCTTACATGCTACAGATCCCTTATACGAAACGAAATATTAGTTAGAAATGACTCAAAACAAACCACTAGAATTGTTCAATATAGTTTCAAAACAACAGGGGGGGGGGCAATAAATGTATGGGTGTGGTCTTTATAATGATGCTCACCTATACGTCCTGCATACAGTCCGTTCGTCTTGAACCGGTATGTTTAACTTGAATGTGATTTCCGTATAGAGTTCCGGATGTGAAGAGACTATCAAATCAATCATATCTTTCACGCATTGCATTGTTTTCTCGGACGGCGTTTCGTAAAGTTTCGGACTTTTGATCGGAGAATGATCGATAGAGGCTTTTGTCATTCGATGACGAATCGCTTTATCGCATATCGTTCTGGTTAGTTCTTCTAAGACACAATTCGATTGTTTGATCCATAAAGAACGAGGCCCGAGTTTCGAACAACGATACAAATAAATCCAGAGTGTAGTTTGTGATTTCTTTGTGGCAACCATTTCTTCTGCTCCTGAGAACGAACAAAAACATAAATTGTCAAAGTTTTTTCTTTTCACATCTTGAAAGTTGTTACTGAAATTAACTACGAGACGTGTAAAGCATTGCAAAAAGGTTCAGACAGGAGCCAAAAACAGTTTTTCCTAAGTTTATATTAGATTTAGAGCAAGGCTTTTCTCCATGAAAAGATGTTTTGATATTTTCCTAAATGTTTTCGTAGTCGACAATGAAATAATGGAAATCACTGAAATACAAGCTATTTTATTATAATATTCGTTTCGCTACATATACAGCACATGCTAGGGCCACGCCCAAAGGTTCAACCATGCCCAAATTTTTATCACCTAATAAATAAAGAATCTTGAAAAGAAGACTCCCTAAGTTCCCATTGTTTAATTGTACATTTTAACTACGTCAAAGCACATGAGAAAAGTAAAAGAAAAACAATCAAAACTAAAACAAACCAAAGTCAAACACTAGAGAAAAAGATCTACGACTGGCACATGCTTCACGCAATTATCGATATAATTAGTGATCCAGTATACAGTTCTTCCGGGTCAATTGTATAATTGTTGATTAGAGTAATTTAACTTTCCTGATTTCGTGGGGTACCAAATATCAAAATCATTTACTCAAACGTTATATGGACGTCATGGAGATAAAGTCAATTGGTTCCCTCACTGATTGATTGTGGGAGCGATTCCCGCCCAATGACAAACATTTTCACAACATCAGATTTCAAAATTCTCTTTGTTAAGCATTCAAGATTAAAGAGCTGTAAGCAGGGTTATTCCCTAAACCTCTTTTTCAAACAAAAAGTTGAGGAATAGAAAATCTAATTCAAAATATGTTTTACAAGTTCCTTAATTTTCATGGCGTTGTAACTCCAATACTTATTCTAAGTATTCGACGTACGGTAGATCTTTCAAAAATATAAAAGTTTACCCGTTGAAATAGTGCAAGCTTCTACCAAGATTCGATCCTAGTGACCATTTTGAACATGTAACCAATCTTTTCGCATAAAAATAATTCGTACCTTAGTAAAAATGTCTTTTCTATTTCATCTGTCCCTTCAAGAGGAACCACGAGATATCGTTTGGCTTGCTTGATTTAGAACAGCACGACTGAGTGCATATTATAGAGTTCCTTATGGAACATGGAAGCCTTTAAATAGATTTAATGTACTTTCACGATCTCTAATGTGCTGGTACCTTTGTTAAATGGTTTCCATCATGAAATCCATTTCCCTTTAACTATTTTCAACAAAAAAACACTTAAGATTACAAGCCAAAGTTTTATCAAATTAAGAGAAGATTTAGGCGGAAGACAAACGCTGTTAGCAAACATTTCTAGAAAATACTATGGTTTTGTTACACGCTTTTTTTTATAAGAATGGTGTAAATCCATTTCATCATGGATATTCTTAACTTTTTTGGGAAATCATCCTAAAATATTCTTACAGCATTCTTAGGTTATAGGATCCCAATTCAGACTAGATTTAACATTTAGTACATACTTCTCAACCATAAAATGGCAATTTTGGGAAAGAAATAAGCCTTACTTGGCGTCTTGGGGGTAATTGACAATTTATAATCGAAAATGCTCTAAAAATGGCATTCTTAGCCTGAGTAGCAAACTTCCATGATGGTGATATTCTTAGCATTATTCTTAGTTTTTTGGCCATTTTCATATTGGACATTCTTATAAAGTGTAGGTATTCTTATATAAAAAGCGTGTTTTGTAGAATTTTTCGAGTTCTGCTAAAATTTGAACATTGAACATTGAACATTTATCATACCGTTGAGTTTAAAAGTTCAGAACTCCAAGGGGCTTCAAGTTCGGTCAACTCTCTTCTATTCCGCGAGTCTCTTTAATTGATCGAATCTTTTTAAAATTCGAGCTAAAACGTCGGTCCCTTTCAGCAGGAAAGTATTTCGAAGATCTCTATAATTCGAAAAAGATGTTCTGTCCCTTGAAAATCGAAATAGAGAGGTCGACTGTACTAATTTCTTTCATACCAAGACTTCATATAAATAAACAAGACGAAGACGAATAAACCATATGTTCTTACTTCGAAGATTGAAATTTCGTAAACGATATTTTTTGCGTTTCTGTCGAAGGAATATTTCTTCGTCCATTTTTTTCTTCTTCCGTCAACTCGGTAAAATTTAATTTCGGATTTCAAGTTTCAATCTTTAAGATTGTTCGGATTTCCTTATTCAGAAATGCAAATAATGAATATAATCGATTCAATAAATATTTTTTGAAGTGCCAAAGCCAAGTAAAATCAAAATCAATAAACGTTGAGTGTAGGATAAACCTTCCGATATCAAGAATAAAATGGTTATATTCATTCAGTATTTTATAACTGACAACTGTGAGATCCTAGCTATAGATATCATCTTTGATACTCGGAAAAGAATGATAAATAAAATTCACAAAAATAAGAAAAAAGTGACAGTTCCTTATATGAATTTAAGTTATTTTGTCTTCTCTTTGAATCGGAACGAAAAAATTATTCTTCCTCTCAAAAAAAAAATTTCCTTTCTTTCCTCCTACGGATCTTTCATTTGAAAACTACCACGTTAAATTCTCCTTTACGACTAGTAAAACTGCATAAAGAACATTATACAAAATAAAATTTTCCTTTCAGTATATATGTATAACTTCTCTCATTTTAAAAAGAGACGTTCTGCTACCAGGCTACCCACTGGTTGCCTGGCTATAATGTCTACACAAAAACGAAATGATTTTCTTCCTCTCACGACCTATTAAAAGCATTTTTAACACGTGAAATCTTACACAAACGTTACCGACGTATAATCAGATGGCGTAAGTTAATCCTAAAAATTGAAAAATAAAGAGAAGAGGAAAAACTTGAAATTTCTCACAGTAAATAAAATTTTCTCAGCTTTAATTGTCATCAAATAATGAAAATGGGAAAAAAAGAATCGCCGTTAAAAATGTCTTCAGGCTGTTGCATTTCTCAAAGAAAACTGCTCTAGATTGAGAGAGAAAAAGCTGAACCCTTGACGATTAAAATTATGCCTTCATTTTCTTTCAGCGAGATTCTAATGGAGATTAGAATGCAACTTAATTTAAAATATAAACATTAGGAACTTCGGCGAATAAAAACACCAACGTTATCATTATAACTACGGAAGAGACGATAATTATCCAGTCGAATGGTTGTTGGTGAAATAAATTAGCGCTAGAATAAATGAGACTGCAGCTATAAAATAGCCATGAAATGATTTCCTCTTTATTACAAAGTCTCTTAGTTATTCTAAAAATCTTTCTTGATTACCGTCGGATTTGAGAAATACACCAAGCGAATTTAATTTTGCAAGAGTGCCTTCTCAAAAACTCAAAACGTCCCGAATCTCATCATCAAAAACCCTTCTTACCCGGAGTTATTGTGGAGACAGTGGGGGGTAAATAAGGGTAAATCGCTCGTTTTTCTATTACTTAGTCTTGCATCATTTAACATGGAGGACTAAATGAAGTCTACCGACTTACCAGGATGGCAAGCTGTGTCTCTGGTCTAATCAGAAAAACATTACGTAGACCATGAAACCGTAAAAAAAATTGACGATCTCTTTTTATCAATTAAAAAAGATGTTCCGATTTCAATCCATTGCAGTAATTTGAGGACTAAAAAAATAGAACTAACCTTTGAAACGTCCTCACGAATACCACAGCCAAGCTCTCTGACTTTCTATCATTCTCATAAAGTAACAAAACAAAGACATTTTAATATGGAAACTTGACTTGTATCTACCGCGAGGCACATTAAAAAACATTAAAAAACTTTAATTGCTTTCGCTACACGAGGCAATTCCTCAGAGTTTCGAGTTTCTAGTTGTCAAAACAATTAGACAGCTCAAGCCAAGGCTTTCCTTTTGAATTTTACACTCAAGGCAATGTATATTATGATGACTACATATACTTATACCCAATGATAAACGTAAAGGTTTTTACCCTTTGCCTTGGATTACCAGTCCAAACAAAAAATAACAGGCTGAAACACGATGGGTATTGATATTCTCCCATACTTTTATGTCTGGGAATTTAAGTTATTTTGTCAGAAAATTCAGTGGAGATGGAAAAAATAGCACAATATTTTGCAACGAGAATCGGTTTATTTGATTATTTTCAGTGAGAACATAAATTGGAGGATAATTTTCAACCGGGACGATATTTTGGTCAATCTTTCCAGTTGGAAGGGTTCCCAGTGGGTTCTGTGAGAAGGGGGTGTTTAGAGCCTATCTTCTTTAATAGGACTCGGTTTGAAAACTTATTAAGAAGCAAAAATAAAGCTTCCGGCTTACAGATACATCCAAGAGACAAAGACAAAGTAATATTTCTTACCGACATCAAAATCTATCCAAACCAAAACAGTCCGTCAGAATTGTACAAAAAAATTATCAAAAAAATATGAAAACAGTATATAATATTTTACAAAGTCAATAACATCAATATGTAACATCTAATGATAGCAAATAAGATTGCATTCTCGCTTTTGTTTCAAACTTAACAACATTTCAGACGTATTTACAAGAATTTTTAAGAGGAAAATAGATATGAGGGGATTTCGTCATAGGTATCGACTTTATCGTTTAATTCGTAATGTGTTTTGATTGAATAATCTACCTTATTTAAGAGTTATCACTACATGAACGAACGAAGGTTTAAAAAACAAAGTGTATACTTGGCATGCTTTAAATAATGCAGTTATCAAAGTTCGAAAGCAGCCGGTGGTGAGGCGACCTTTTTTCCGATGTGCTCTAAGAGTATGCTTCAGCTAAAAAAATTTAATCTGTTCCAGGCCCAGCGGAACGACTGTTAAAGTGGGGAAGCTGAAGTCTCCCCAGTCTCCCCGCTTCCGCCGGGCTTCTGTACTATAAAATATTCGTAAATCAATCTGCTAGAAATGATGATGTTTTCTGACGAGACAGGGGTATAATCAAGGTCATCTAACATTTTCTTGTCTAGGTAAACCTAGAGAGCTTAAGAGCGCATCTTTTAAGAAGACAGGGTTATGATTAAAAGAGAATATTGATGTGAGCTTGTTGCCTAGTAACCCTAGAGAGCAGTTTCAAAACACATCTTTCGTGAAAAAACAAAAAACAAAACCAAATATCTTACAAGTATATCTCGGTAAAAAGTTTTTCCTAGATTGGGCTCTTCCAGAAAAATTTTTTACATGGGGAGTGGAGGATATAACAATTTTTAGTGATTTACCCCCGTACAGGGTGACTTTTGGCCCCCCGGACAATAGGTTTTACCCCCCGGACAAGCATCTGCTGACCCCCCGGAGACACCAAATTACCCCCGGACAGAGCAAATTTACACCCCGGACAATATATCCTCCACCCCCCATGTAAAATTTTTTTCTGGAAGAGCCCATTTCAGAACGCATCCAACTATAGGGTAAGTTTAGGGAGACAAATAATGCAATAAAGGTTTCCTAGAGATCAGAGCACATCAATTAAATAAGAAAGGTCGCAAAGTTCGGTCTCCTGTAGAAGATAAGAATACATATTTCTAAAAAATCGCTTCGTCGGCTACTTCTGAAAATTTACGGATCCTAAGCTAGATCTTGTAAATTAGAATTCTAAAATTGAAAAGAAAATTAAAAGTAAAATCGTCAAAATTTACGAAATTTAATTTTACTTTTCTAAGCGTCGATTTTTTTAATATTTTGGCATACATGTTCCACGTTACAAATTTTCACTCAAAAATCTATTCAACCAAAATGGAGAAATAAATATATTTCTATTCTACCTCTCAAAACATTGAAGAACTTCTCAAAGCAGGAAAAGAGGAAGAAATGATGTCCAGTCTATAGAAGTTTTTTTCTGAATCTGTAACAATCTTTAAATCGGTTAGAAAAAAAGTTGACGAAAAGCCACAAGAATTCTTTTCCCATACTCGGAAATGAAGAAAAGTATTGAAAATATTAATATAAACAGATATAAATATCAAAACTTTGGACGGTCTTAAAGGATGACATTTTAAGACTCCAGTTTGAAATTCTTTTGATTAACTTTGGTCTATGATGAGATCTTTCTGATGTGGTAAGGTCAGAAAGGTCAGTGTTAACGCTATTCGATAAATTAACTACAGTTTCAACGACTTTCTTGAAAAAATAGCTTTCAGCCTTCAGCGGTCTAGCCTATTTACCGACTTTTTAATTAAAATGTAAAAGCTCGGAACCACCTCTTTCCTACAAAATAACTTTTTTCTGAACGTCGAAGTTTAGATTTCCAATTCAGTACGATGAAAAAAAAGTGAATTGAAGAGTCTGTCTTTCCAAAACAAATTTAAATTAGGGATACACCCCCTTCTCACAGACCCACTGGGAACCCTTCCCACTGGAAAAATTGGCCAAAATATCGTCCCCAGTGGAAAATTATACTCTCATTTTTGTCCCTGCTGGAAATAATCAGATAAGCAAATCCTCACTGCAAAATATTGTGCTATTTTTTCCATCCTCACTGAATTTTCTGGCTAGTATTTTAAAACAATGGAATTCAAATCCCCAGCCATAAAAAACATGGGAATGTCAATCTTCATCAAGTTTCAGTCCGTTATTTTTTACCCCCACTGGCTGATAAAATCCCATCGGGTCTCAAAATGCTCAAGTTTGTAGCTGGCGTATGATAGAAAGATATTTTACAAGGTTACTTTGAAACTTTCTAAAAGTGTCATCAACCCTTAGTGGCACATTGTCAATGAAATCGACGCTATTCTAACTTTAATGAATTTTTTAATAAAGCGTTCTTGTAATTTACTTACGCAATCTTAGCATACAACATCAAAACAGCAATAAAGTAATAATTCCAAAGTAGCTTCCTAATTTCAATTTCACCAAAGTCAAAGTCAAAGCCAACGCTGTCTAGATCAATGTCGATGTACTGAATCAATTTTCAAAAAAAAGTTAGATTGTATTTAAAAATCATTGTAAAACCTTTGATATTTCTTGGCAAGCTCTGTAGAACATTTCTCATAAAAAAACATCTATCATGCTAAAAGTGGATATCTTATGTAAAATTCAAGCCTCTTTTAAGGAAGGAAAGTTTATTTTTGAGATGAGTATCATTCAGATTAGACAGATCATCTTCTGAGGATAGAAGTATTTTCCCATGAGGAGTAATAATCTCTCAATGACGTAATGCTTCACACGAATGATGTAATGTTTCAAATTATATCTCTTGATGATAACTTCCAAATGCTTTTAGACATTAAACTCTTATATTGTAAGCGTCAGTTAGGTTCGAATTGTTCTATTGTTCTTACCCTGTTACTCTTGTCTCCCGAATAGACACCCCCCCCGCTAATTGTTAAGAGGAAAAAAAATCCACCCTCCCCCGTTCTTATTCTAAACCCCCCCCCCCCCCCCCGCTAGTTAAATTCGAATAATTCAATATTTCATTACAGTGTAGATAAATCTTAAACTTTTGTTCATTTGTTAAAGTTTCTTTTTTTTGTTGAAATTGATATCAGTTAAAAAGAATTCTGTCTTCAAATTACAAAAAGAAACCCCCTCTTATTCCACCCCCCCGCTTATTAGAATTTAGAAAATTTTCCTACCCCCTGCTTATTCGGACACCCCCCCCCCCCGTGTATTCGGGAGACAAGAGTATATTTTTAGGGCAAAAATGAGTTTTTTTGAAATTTTTGGCCATTTTTACTCCCCAACAATTCGAGGTTTAAGGTTTTTCTTAAATTAATCTTATTTTTAGCAATTTTGAGCCTTGTTGTTCTCATGAAATTTTGTATAAGTGTAAACCCTTCAAATTCGAGTACCAAGGTTCATATATTCGGCTTTTCCAAGCAGTTCGTATTTCAGTGACGTAACAACTGATACCGAGCAAAAATCAATCAAACCCAAGGAACAGGATATACATTTTTGATATTTTGATTTAATGTGTAAGAGGCAACAATTTAAACAAACAAAAAGTTCCAAAGAAAAATTATTGTTAACAATGTCTTGTCGCTTCAACAAATAGATGCTCATATACAGTCAATGTTCTATAACTCGAACCTCTATAATTCGAATCTTTCTAACGGTTGTAGTCCCTTCAGCTTGGCTAAATGCATAAAACATCTAATTCGAGCGTTTCTCTAAATTCCTGATAAATTTGTTGTTGTTAATTAATTTGTTGTTAATTTATTTGTCAACACAGGTCAAGTTCTATATACAAAACTATTTCATATATATTGGTAGTAAAAACTGATATGGACCTGCAGGCTAAGAAACTAAAAAGTAAAACCGCTGCGAAGGCAAAATGTATTTATGCAAGACTAAGGAGTTAGGCTAGGTTAAAAGTATTTCACATTACATGTTTTTTCTTTTATAAGCATTGCACTTATAAGCATATCTAGGCTCAGATATGGGGAAAAATTAAGCATATGACAAGCATTACTTGAGCCTACGAAAAATGTTTTTTTCCTGATTTTGGCTTTTTTTGGCTGGAATTTTACGGATTTTCAGTTTTTCCCTATTTATGCTTTAGATTTAAGCATCCCCTCAAGCAATTTTCAGCCTTATCGAGCTTTCGACCTAAGCATCTCTGAGCCTGTTTTCGGATTTTTGTATGCTTATATAAAAAAAAAACATTTATATCATCAGAAGAAAGTTTTCTATTTTTTACTAGAAATGAATGAATAAAACACTGACCTGAACCTAAATCGTCCTCATCTGAATTTGACGAGTGAACATCCTTTATATCCAGACTTCCAATCTTACGTGTGTTTCGTATTTGTTCAAAACTTCGAAGCATGATAATTTAAGCAGGTCATAAAATTGTATAAACAAACAATGATGCTTCTTTAACGATGAATATTTATACTATAAAAATTAGTCCTTTGAATAAACTTTCGATTATTTTTAATACCACAACAGCTCTAGTTTTAAAAGGTTTTTTAATATTATTGAAATCTAAAAGTTAAAGTGTAGCCAAAATTTGAGGCTTCCAATTTTGAAAGTATATTTTGCAAAAAAGCATTCATAAACTGCTCTGGTGTTTTGATTATAAACAGTGAATCTCTCTCGACACGATAATAAAAATATAAGAATATCAGCACAAAGTACAGTATAGAGGTGAATTATCCAAAATACATTGACATCCTTTTGATTGAAAAAAGAAGTAATTTGCAAAGAGATTATAACAAAAAAAAATGACATGGAGCTTTGGCTATTATGAAGCGAATTAATAGATTGACAATGTTGTGTGGGCTGCTACATAATGAACAACAATAAGCCCCATCATCATGTGTTAATTATTATCACCATCCCCCACTATTCGCAAATTTACGAGAAATTATTACCTTTAAACTAAACAATGGAACTGAAGCATTGTAATTTGTCTAGCTTTGATGGCAGTAGCGTCTTGTATAAACGCTTTTTTATAAGAACAAACTATATAAGAACATAAGGCTTCGATGGCCAAAATGTTAAGAACAAATTAAGAACATTTCAAGGCTTTGGGGATTCAAAACACCCGATTTCTTAGAAAAGCGCACAAAATGGCGAAAATAAGAACATATTAAGAACATTTTTAGGCTTAAATCTAAAAAAGTTAAGAACGTCCGAAGGCTTTAAAATTGTTGGATGTTATTATAAAAAAAACTTGTACGAATCTTAGCGAGAGATTATTAAACTCCTGTATCGAAGACCCGGCGTCACCCTTTACCCATTTGAAGAAGAATTGATCAAAATGTCGTCCTCCCAGTTAGAAAAGCACCCAGAAATTTTGTCACCACTGTGGAATGGAAAGTTACACGAGTCTTACACAGTCGTTTGTCGCATGACTTAGAGTCAAAGTTTCTAAATATGCATTAGGATTTTTCATATCTCTTTTAGTTTTAAAGTCAAATCCATTTTGAATTGTTCCATTTAGATCATTTTTGACAATTAATCAACGATATAATTAAAAATTGAAACATCTCATTATCTGACCATTTTCAGTCGTTTAGACCTTTGTTGAAAAGCTTTAATTCTTATCTCTTTATTTTCGTTTCTTTTTGTAACGTTCTAAACATAAATCCACTCAATACTATCTTTTCAACGATGTATTGCTTTAATCTCAGCTTTTATGTCTCAAAACGCTTATTAGAACTATACGCACACCGCATATTCTTTTGGAACATGTATGCAAACTCTATTACCAGTAGCATAATTTGTAAGAATTGAAAGGATTGAAAGAGTCCACAGTACAGTAACAAACTAATTAAAGTAAACCGAAGTATGGAGCTCACAGCAACAAGAAAATTGTTTCATGTTTTTATGTAATGGAAATGAGAAAGTAAGAAGGACATTAATTAATTGTTTTTCTGTATCTCAAGCAGACCCAGTATACCTTATCATCTTTCGATTGTGTTTTTTATACCGTCGCTAATTTTATTCCATTTAAAATCACCATTTCACTTGGTAGTAAACCCCACGCCTTTATCTGCTGATGAGTGTTTTTACCCCCTAATCATGAGAAAAAAGCAGCTCTATCCCATAGAGTTGAAGTTGAAGTTGAAGCTGAAGGTCAAGTGAAAATTGGAATTGTGAGCAAAGTTCCTACACGTGGCAGGATAGGTTCCACCATGGCACTGAGAAAGGGGTGTCGAGGATGCTCCAGACTGATGGTATAATCACCCTTAACTCTTGCAACGAAATTTTTGTCTAATGAGCCTTATATGTTTTCTCAGATACACATTTTTTTATAAGCAACACCAATTTTTGGCTCAGGTCTGAAAACTGCTAAGGATTTTCCGGATTTCAGCTAAAAGGGTTTATGGATTTTGAGCCAAGAATGCCTAGCAGCTTCCAAGATTTTAGCTCTTTAAACTCATTTTATGTCTAAAATACCTCAAATTTGGCATTCAAATACCATTAATCTAAATTTTAATGCGAAATTAAATTTTCCGTTCCTTTTGGAGGAATTTATTGCATTTCCCAAAGTTTGACCCCATAATCTTTCATATTGTCTTAAATTTAACACCATTTACTCTAAATTAGCCTATAAGAACTCAGTATTTATGACAAACGAAAAACTTGAACATAAGTCTTCTTACCGTTCAGGCTCTCATTCTCTTCAATATTTGACATGATGGCTGTAATGTTTCTTTCTCCGTGAGTGATACGCTTTCAAGGGATGCCTGAAAACTGTCCTAATCAAACAATGAATGGCCAAGAACAACCACATCAACTTCTTTTGTACAACTTCTATTGCATACAAAATGTGCAATACTAAACATCGTAAAAAACAATCAAAACAAAACAAAAAAGGATTGACATAATTTCTTCAAAAATTACAATTTACAATGTCATGACAATCATGCTCTATTCTCTTCTCCAGGAAAATCTAAAAGGAATAGTTTCATTCAAGAACAATTTCAGCAAATTAATGACCGGAAAATGAGCTTCAAATCCGACTGACAACCAGATCACGACATCACTTGCACAAATAGATGAAAGAAAACATCATAAGTCACTGTGTTATTTTGTCTGTTTCTTTCTACACAGACGATTCAAAAAAAACGAACCATCTAATCTAAATTTATCGCATCATAATGACCATTCAGTGACCGCAATTTTCTTTTTAATATCGGTAATAAAACTTCATTTGTTAGATATCTACTGTCGTTTTGAATAAGATTCCACATCCTATAAGAAGATACTACAGTCATTTTCTACTTTCTAGCGGAAAACGACCAGTTCTCGCATAAAGTTTCCTCTGCCACTTTCTAGTCGAAAACAACCAGGACTCCGGGTAGATGAAAATAAGCTTCGGAAAATTAGGTAATCCCACACAAAATTTTCAGTACCTTTACAAAAAAACCTTTTCCAATTTCATGCCAGCTATCCTGGGAGATTATCCCAAACAGCGGAAAGATCTCGGAAAAGTCAGTGGAATCTTGTTGCGAGAAGTAGAATCTTAAGCAAAACGACAGTATTTTTCGTAGCATACATCTAAACCGCATTAACGCACGACTTGTTAGTCGCAGCCTTTGTAGCCCGGGGTCCAGGTACAATCAGGGTCGAAATATATTGGGAATTTTGGTTAATTCCTCGTTTTCAGCAATTTAAAGTTCGGGCAAAAAAGTAGCTTTTGGGCAAATTGATAAATTTATTCGAATATTCCAATTTGAGAGGGATTTATAGACTTCTAGGCTATATTCTGAGCCCTATTGGACCATTCTTGGACTTTTAGTTCCTCAGATCCTAAGGTCCTAAGTCTTATTACGTCTAGCGTTAAAACTCAAGGTTAAAAAAAAAAAAACTCCACCCGTCCAACCTAATTTAGAGCGCTTCCCAATCGTTTGTGGTTGTAAGATTTCGTGGGAATTTCCCTTTTTTCTCAAATATTATGACTTTTGATTGTAGTTCTCGATTTTGAGCTTTTGCTTATGTGGACTGTAAAACTGTCCGCCATATTGTAGTTCTTTTTGGAAGGTAAAAATAGGATAAAGCAACATTTCTTTTCGAAAATAAGGTATCTTAAATCTGTTAATAGTGTTCAATTATATTTTTCAACACCAAGTACTTTTTTTGTGGTTTGGAATTTTTGTGTTTTTCTTTCAAAATGGCGGACTCGTCAATTGCGCCTAGTCTACTACGCTTGACTCAGCGTCATCAAAAATTATCAAAAACCAAAGTTCAGCCAGAAACCAGACTCTAGTCTATAGCCTCAGAGTCAGAAGATTTTTTTTACGATTCAAAATTTCTTATTAATGTAAATGAAATTTCTTTTCAACGAGGGGGGGGCAAGCATTGAAGTATAAGCCCGAAGGGCTAGAATCGAATCTCTAACCTTTCTCAGGCAAGAAAAAGTGAAGCCTTAAAATATGCGCCTTATTTTTGACGACGGATTGAATCTAGCAATTCTTTTGTTTTCGAGTGATATTTTTTTCGAAATTTAGCGGTAAATTTTAGTTTCAATCTGCCATTTGTGTAAAAACAAGGCAGGCCGCGCAACTTTGGTAGGATTTCTTGGCTTCAAATCCTACCATTACCAAGGAGATTCGATTCTAGCCCTTCGGGCTTATACTTCATTGGGGGCAAGTATGTAAGATCTCCCGATTCGCACAAGTGTCTAGGCGGCCTTAAAGTTTCTTGTTTGAAGAAAACTCGTCCCAAGCCCCCAATTTGGCAAAAATCAAGGAGACTGCCGAATATATTTTTCGAAATTCATAAACGGAGGGGGGTTAGAGGCGTTGATAGTGGAAAAATCAAAAAAATACGAAATGGGGGAGTGGCGTTTATTAGGTTGGCAAACGATATCATACTCCAGGATGTATCGTCTCTTATTTTCCTCCTATTTTCTACTTTCCTATCTTCTATCCTGATTTTCTGTCTTTCTCAAGTGTTTCTAACTATTTTTAAGTATTTTTCTGAAATTTGCCCGTACCGGTGAAACAGGTCTCCGACCCAGGCTCGAACCACCAAATGCAAGCGACCTTGGCTTAATAACCCAACGCCTAACCGCTTACGCCAACGAGACACGGTAGAATGCTGTCATTCACAAATACTTATAGCGTGTAATTTACAGACCCTAATTAAGAAGTTAAGTCACAGGGTACGAATGACCCTAAGAAGGCCTTCGGCCTTATATTGTGACTCTCGAGCTCCAACCCTAACCCTAACTGATAATAACCGAACCCCCGTCTAGGTCCGCAGATTGAAAAATTTCACTTGCATCCTGGAGTATGATATCGTCTGCCAACCCGTTTATTGCCCCGCAGGGGCTTTTGTTGCTTCACGTAGCGGACTTGCTCGCCAGAAAAATATTCATGTTCATGTTGTTTCTTCCGATTCTGAGCGGGCCGCCGCGGTTAAAAAATGTTCGCGCGCACCTAATATTATATCTCTTTCGTTTGCTACTTCAAATCAATAACTCTTGATTGAAGGCCATATACCTTTCGGTAATTAGTTCTTAGAAAGTAAACAAAGGATGGCGAAAAAATTGAGCATACTTATTTTTATTATAAGCATCTACTTTATAAGAATCAAATCAATATCTCTTGATTGAACACAATATGCCTTTCAGTAATTAGTTCTTACAAAGTAAACAAATTATGGCGAAAAAGATAAGCATATTTATTTTTATTATAAGCATCTACTTTATAAGAATCAAATCAATAACTCTTGATTGTAGGCAATATGCCTTTCGGTAATTAGTTCTTAGAAAGTAAACAAAGGATGGCGAAAAAATTGAGCATACTTATTTTTATTATAAGCATCTACTTTATAAGAATCAAATCAATATCTCTTGATTGAACGCAATATGCCTTTCAGTAATTAGTTCTTACAAAGTAAACAAATTATGGCGAAAAAGATAAGCATATTTATTTTTATTATAAGCATCTACTTTATAAGAATCAAATCAATAACTCTTGATTGTAGGCAATATGCCTTTCGGTAATTAGTTCTTACAAAGTAAACAAAGGATGGCGAAAAAGATGAGCATGTTTATTTTTATTATAAGCATCTACTTTATAAGAATCAAATCAATAACTCTTGATTGAAGGCAATATGCCTTTCGGTAATTAGTTCTTACAAAGTAAACAATCGGTGGCGAAAAAGATGAGCATATTTATTTTTATTATAAGCATTTTTTTATAAGAATCAAATCAATAACTCTTGATTGAAGGCAATATGCCTTTCTGTAATTAGTTCTTATAAAGTAAACAAAGTATGGCGAAAAAGATGAGCATGTTTATTTTATTATAAGTGACTACTTTATAAGAATCAAATCAATCAAAAGAATTTTTGGCCTTTCCACTGTGATAACATGTGAGTGATAACTTCTCTTTTTGAGATGTGAGCGACCGTCTATCGCATGTCATCTCAAATGTAAAGTTGAAACTAGTCCTTCTTCCCCCGACTTAAATTTTATCGATAAAACGAATTTAAAATCTACACATGCGTTATTTTGCTTACTTAGGGATATTTCGAAAGGAAGCTCTGCGGGGCATTCTTAGCGACAGCTACTTGCTAGTTAGGCACCTGAAGGTAATTTATAAACGTTTTGTCAATCAAGAAAAGTTAAGTTTTAAGATTTGCACCGCTTTTGAGATGACGGATTGAATCTAACGTTTTCTTGGTTTTTAAACGATACATTTTATTTTAGACGATTTTTGAGACCTGTACCCAATGAAGTATAAGCCCGAAGGGCTAGAAGTCAATCTCCTTGGTAGCATTTGAAGCCAACAAATCCTACCAAAGTTGCGTGGCCTTGAACGGCTCGCGTGGTTTTTACACAAATGACAAATTGAAACTAAAATTTACCGCTAAATTTCGAAAAAAATATCAGTTGTAAACAAAGGAATTGCTAGATTCAATCTGTCGTCAAAAATGCGGCACATTTTTTAAGGCTTCACTTTTTCTTGCCTGAGAAAGGTTAGAGATTGAACTCTAGCCCTTCGGGCTTAAACTCAATGCCTGTACCTGTAGGCTCTGCTCTAAAGTTTTAGCCTCGTTTTGGCGGAAAACTCGTCCCCAGGCCCCAAAAATCAAGATTTTTAAAAAATGAAAAAGATTCTTCCAGATATTCACCCAAGGAACAAGTGTGCAAAATTTCAGCTAAATCCGACAATTTTTGAAGTTTCCAGGCTGCTTTTTTTAGGGGAAACAATAATTACAAGGTCTCAAAAGAAGGAAAAAATTTTCCGGGGGTTTTGTTGTTTGGAATTGCTTAGGCCAGGATTGCTAGTAACGGCTTGTCACTGTGCCGGGTGCATACTCGGCGCCTTGGGCCCCACAGGGTTGCTAGTAACGGCTCGAATTTCAGTCAGGTTAAAAAAGGGGCAATTTTACTCATATTATAATAACATTACCCCCGTCTTTTTTGTCATTCTATAAGTATTTCCAAATTTTAAGTTTTGCTGTGCGAGTGTGGCTCAACGGATAGCGCGCTGGGTTTCTGATCAGAAGTTCTTTCATTTGGTGGGTTCGAACCCCGGTCGGGTCGATAATTCAAGGTCAGTTAAAACACTTTAGAATAGTCAATAAACATAGTAAACTGTCGAACGTGCTAACCGCACTGGCTCAACTTCAGTATCTTTGAAATCATTCGTAGGCCCAATTGTAAACTTAATGGCTTAAGAAAAATTATAGCATTTTGGGTTTTAGCCTCGTTTTGGCAAAAAACTCGTCCCAGGCCCCAAAAATTAAAATTTTGAAAAAATGAAAAAAATACCCCAGGGATTTGCCCAAGGATCAAGTGTGCAAAATTTCAGCCAAATCGGACCATTTTTGAAGTCTCCAGCCTGCCCCAAAGTTTTAGCCTCGTTTTGGCGAAGAACTCGTCCCCAGGCCCCAAAAATCAAAATTTTGAAAAAATGAAAAAAACACCCCCAGGAATTTGCCCAAGGATCAAGTGTGCAAAATTTCAGCCGAATCGGACCATTTTTGAAGTCTCCAGCCTGCCCAAAGTTTTAGCCTCGTTTTGGCGAAAAACTCGTCCCCAGGCCCCAAAAATTAAAATTTTGAAAAAATGAAAAAAACACCCCCAGGGATTTGCCCAAGGATCAAGTGTGCAAAATTTCAGCCGAATCGGACCATTTTTGAAGTCTCCAGCCTGCCCCAAAGTTTTAGCCTCGTTTTGGCGAAAAACTCGTCCCCAGGCCCCAAAAATTAAAATTTTGAAAAAATGAAAAAAACACCCCCAGGGATTTGCCCAAGGATCAAGTGTGCAAAATTTCAGCCCAATCGGACCATTTTTGAAGTCTCCAGCCTGCCCCAAAGTTTTAGCCTCGTTTTGGCGAAAAACTCGTCCCCAGGCCCCAAAAATTAAAATTTTGAAAAAATGAAAAAAACACCCCCAGGGATTTGCCCAAGGATCAAGTGTGCAAAATTTCAACCCAATCGGACCATTTTTGAAGTCTCCAGCCTGCCCCAAAGTTTTGGTGACAGACACACACACACACACACACAGACAGACATTCTCAGATTGGGCTCTTCCAGAAAAAATCCGTTCATGGGGGGTGGAGGATATATTATTTTTTTCATGAATTACCCCTGGACATTTTGATTTTTAGCCCCCTGGACACGGGTTATACCCCTGGACAAACATCAAATCAACCCCGTGGACACAAAAAATTACCCCTGGACATTGGAATTTAACCCCTGGACATTGCAATTTTTTGGTATTTTTTCAATACCCCTGGACAATTCATCCTCCACCCCCCATGAACGGATTTTTTCTTGAAGAGCCCATTCTAGCTCAACTGAAGTTGAGAATAAGTTAGAAAAGTCACCAGGGGGTCAAAAAGAAGCCTCAGAGAAGATAGGCAGAGATAAAAAGTCGATGTCGGTTTTCCTTCTTTTGAGAGCTTGTAATTATTGTTTCCCCTTTTTTAGCCTCGTTTTGGCGAAAAACTCGTCCCCAGGCCCCAAAAATCAAATTTCAGCCAAATCGAACAATTTTGGAAGTCTCCAGGCTGCCCCTAAGTTTTGGAACATACACACAGAAAGACAGACATTCTCAGATTCTAGCTCAACTGAAGTTGAAAATAAGCAATTTTCAGCTTATAAAAAGATATCATGACGTCAAAAGCAAACTTGAGAATGATTGAAAAGTACCTGAATGCGTTGCAATGGTTGGCAATGATTCATTTCTACAAAAAAGAGAGAACGAAGGCCACCTCAATTTTAAAGTTTGCTTTTAACGTTATTATCAGGGATAATGGCTATTTAAAGTTGCTGAATAAAATAACTACTAAAAACGTTGCCTAATTTACAGTATGCAACTGTTAATGGACAGAGAGAACTTTGATTCTTTTTTAATACCTGAAGTTTATGAGTAAAACTTTCAGAGAGGCACTGCCAAAATTATGGTTGGAGCAAGAAACTTGGTTAAAGGAAAAAATGATCAAAGTTATAGGTTTCTGTACAAGGTATTTATTGTGATCATTATGATGGTGGTGGTGCACCGAAGCCGCCGCCATTTTGAGCTGGTGGAGGGCCACCACGTCCACGACCAATACCGCCAAATCCACCACGCTAAAAAAGGAAAACAACAACGAATTAAAGGTAACATTCCATATAGTGAAAAGATTTTAGATAATGCATGCAAGGAAAGATTTCACTTTGCATCAGGAGAAAATCTTTTTATTTGAGGCGGCTTACGGCGTCTAAGCCAATAAATACTTTAAATTGGAGTAAATGTCTTTTTAAATTTAGTTGCGTTCTACCTATTATTAGATAAACACAGAGGATATAAAAATATTTATATAGCATCTTGATGGAGCCAAAATTCCATTATCAAGGGAACCTTGGATACGAAAAGATGCAGTCCAGATAAGATTTAGTGCATAACCAATTAGCCCAGGTCCCCCAAAGCTTATTGATTGATTGGATGGAGTAATTAAAGTGACTTGGCTGGACTTGGTTGTATACGGTAGTATTCCAACTTAAGGCTTTTGCTTTAATTCCAAATCTAATACAGTGAATAATTCAGATATTTAGAGGAGAATGTCTTTTTAACTTTAGTTGCGTTCTACCTATTATTAGATAAACACAGAGGATATAAAAATATTCATATTGCATCTTGATGGAGCCAAAATTCCATTATCAAGGGAACCTTGGATACGAAAAGATGCATTGACATATGGGATGGACTGGTATCTGAAGTGCCTTCCTTTCCTTAGTAGTCAACCCCACAACGACTAGTGTTGGTTAATTTTTCTAATCAATTAGATGATTCCAGACCAATCTATCAGGCACCGTGAGTTAGTCTTAAAATATAAGGCTTTTAGGGGCGTTTCAGAACTAGGGGTAAGGGGTGGGGCTTTTCCTGTTACCATCCCTGAACTTTTGATGGTCTTTTTGAATTAAATCTGGCTTAAAAGGTTCTTGACAAAATAAGGTATCTTTTAACAAACTTTTTTGGTAACGCGACATATCAGGCATGAAAAATTTCCTGAGGCAAGAAGGCTTATTTTATACTAAATATTCATTAGCAATAAATTACAGTTTGAGCAGGCTTGAGCAATATATCAGAGATAAAAATAAATTTGAACTGAGAATGTGTCTTCAATTTAAATTACACTTTCTGTCAGAAATGTCATCATGCTCAAGATGTAAAAAGTTTTAGGTGTCAAAATTTTATGTTGAAGCTTTGTTATATAGTCGAAAGCTTTATTTCAGGAGCTTATGAACATTAGTTTCCCCACCGAACAGAAAAGCCCACCCTCTAGTACCAATGTGGTTGAGACGTCCAATAGAAATTAAAAAATTCTAAAAAGCGAACAACCAGCAATTTAGATTTCTTTTGAATCAAAGGTAGAAATGTCTTTTTAAATTTAGTTGCATTCTATCCATCGTTAGATAAACACAGAGGATATAAAAATATTTATATAGCATCTTGACGGAGCCAAAATTCCATTATCAAGGGAACCTTGGATACGAAAAGATGCAATCCAGATAAGATTTAGTGCATAACCAATTAGCCCAGGTCCCCCCAAGCTTATTGATTGATTGGATGGAGTGATTAAAGTGACTTGGCTGGACTTGGTTGTATACAGTAGTATTCAAACTTAAGGCTTAATTCCAAATTTAATACAGTGAATTATTCAGATATTTAGAGGAGAATGTCTTTTAAACTTTAGTTGCTTTATATCTATTAATAGATATACACAGAGGATGTAAAAATATCATTGTTGCATCTTGATGGAGCCAAAAAACCATTAACTAAGGAATTTTGGATACGAAAAGATTAATGAAACATAACATGGCAAGCAAATATAACTATAAGAATCTTAAGATCACCCAGGGGGGGGGGTCGGTACTTAAATCTCAGACATCATGACATTTAGTGACGTGGTGAAATAAAAGAAATTTTTGAAAAATCTTAGTATTTTGTTCTAAAATCAGCCAAAATGGAGCATTTTTTTAACAATTTTGGAAAATATATTTTTTTTTTCAGGAATTTTCAAAAAAATCTTCAGAAATCTTTCAGAATTTTTCCAATTTTTTAAATATTTTTATGTACAGTTCAGCACAGTTTAGTAATAAAATTATATTATTTTGCAGATTTGATGCACTAAATTCGACTAGGTTTGTAACAACGACCCCATTTTGATAAATTTAAAGCCGTAAGGCAATTACTTTTTTATTTTCTGGTTTACGGAATCGTCGACGTTTTTTTTGCAAAAATAAAATTGAAATTCATAGAAATTTTATTTATTTTTGCACTTCCGATTCTGTTTAATCTGCCATGAAATGGATTTTTTTTAGAAAACTTCATTTTATAAGAGCAGGAAAGGAAGATAAAAGGGTATAAAAACAGATATCTCTTTTTCCCAATATGCTTCCTCCAATTTCCAGCTGAAAAACTTTCTTTGATTTTCTGCTGTGTATGTAAGTTTCCTCAAAACACATTTTATTTTCTCCAACATTAAAGTTTGAAAACAACAATTTTATTTTTATTTTTTTCCATCCTCCGCTCCAAAAGATCATCTCCAACAATGTCCGTAAACCAGAAAATAAAAAAGTACTTGCCTAAAAGGGCAAAAAATGGGTGGTATCTATGTTAAATTGCTCAAAATAATTTTAGTACATGTGTACTAAAATAACATTTTCGAAAAATAGGTGGGGGTATGTCAAAAATTAGCGAAAATCCTTTTAGTACTCATGTATGTCTTACATTTTAGTACTGACCCCCCCCCTGGATCACCGTAAGGCAAACCTGGACTCATGTCAACTAAAATTCTGATTAGATATTACTAGAATTACTTACGAATTCTGGCTTGAAGTCTGATCCAGCTCCTCCTTTGTCTCCACCATCACGTCTGTAAGAATCACGGTCACGGTCATCTCCTCCTCGTGGTCCAGATCGGTTCTCTCTGTCTAGAGATAACAGTCAGATTGTTATATAAGCATAAGCTCCTGAAAATACTCTTGAAATTTGATTGAAGACAAAATGTCTTGTTTGGTGATTTAAGGAATGGTTAGCTATATAAAATAATTCTGGACATTTGTAATTTACAGGGTTAAGGTTTATATTGAATAAATTATAGCAAAATACCTATTCGTTGAGAACAGTAACTATTTCTAATTTTTCAGGCATATACAAATTAACATAAGTATACCTTTCCATGATGGTTTTGGTGTATCACTCTTGCTGGTAGTTTTCTTCAAAGTTGCTGGGACAATTTCAGGTGGGAGGTGGAGGAAGTCTCTTAAGTATTGAATACCCTCGTTTGTCAAGTAATAATAACCATGTCTCCATGCAAAGTTTTCTCTGACATAACCACGAGATTTCAATGACTAAAAAGTGGAAAAAGAAAATAAGTCTGCTCTTCTTATCTATACTTGACCAATTGAATTAATTGAACCTTAGAAAGGTTCAACAATGCTGATTTAGCAATATTTCAGAATTGCTCATGCATGTGCACTGCTAGCCTAACCTGGAGATCCATGCTTTCTTATTCTATATACTGATGGCGAAATATATGCCGTGAAGTCAGGTAACTTGCATCAGTGGAGGCTAACATGCATAGCCATCAAATGAATGACCTGTCTGGTCCTTAAAATACAAAGTTAAATAAAAACAAAAATGGCAGAGTAGAGCTGCGAGCGAAGCTGCGTAGTTAATTTGTTTTGAAATTTTGCTGCTTTGATTGGTCAGTCATTTGAGGGCTATGCATGTTAGCCTCCACTGATGCAAGCTACCCGACTTCACGGTAGATGGTTAGGGTTGAGAGTTTGAATCTCCCAGATCCTTATGACTGTTGAAAACACAGTTAATCAAATTCTGTTATTCTTTTACTGGTAACACTTTCAGGCTGTTTTTCATGCCCGGTTATCAGACGCTGCCCCTCCTGAAATCACTAAAATTTTGGTAAAAACAGCCTTTTTAGTGGAGAAACACGAGAAAAAGTGCCCTTTTTTACCACCAACGGACGCTGCCCTGCCTTTCTAAAATATGGCCTGACTTTCATAGAGAAAATGCACGTTCTGAAATTTGGTTTTTAATTTAGTAGATGAGGACAGCGCCAACTTGGAATTTCCAACTGTAAATTTATCTACCTCACAGCTCGTACCCGTCCTGTCTGATACTAGACAGGTAATCGTTTGTGCATGTTAGTAAGTGTGACAAAATTAGATAACATTTTTGAACCGAAAAAATAAACTGGATTAAAACACATTTTTCACACATGTGAGGTCACATTCAGAAACTGCTTTTGACTCAGCACTGAGAATCAAACTTCCAAGGCCGTTCTGTAAAAAAATTGTTTGGTTCCCATCATTGAACTTTGAAAAAGTGGGTCAGTCAGTTGGTGGTAAAAAAATTCTGTTGTACAAATACCAGGCATGATAACGTGGCTTGTCTTCACACGACATCTTTGTCTTGATTTCCATTCGGTCCAAAAAATAAAAGCAGGTAAAAATAATCGAGAAATAGCTGTTCGAATTTATTTCAGTTCCCGTGATCAGAGGGTCACAAAAGAATTCTAGCCCAGCAGCAAACCAGCTTCCTGACCCTTCAACTGCTATTTCTGATTAAAAATTAGGGTTGGTCAGGTGATGGGAACCAAACTAATTTTTACAAACATCAGCCTAACAAAATGAGGCTTTGTGAGAAAAATCAAATTGTGAACGACTCTCAAGCATGTGATTTCATTCCATCTGCCTTGTACTTCTGTTGTACTACTTGAGAAAAGATTTCCTTTTCATGTATTTGGCTAACATCTTTTTAAAATTTCAATCCATCCAGGGATTATGTTTTTCAAGTATAGAATTAAAATCCATTATTGTATATGTTGTCTCACTCCCATCCATAAAAAAAAAGAACCATGTTGTTTATCAAACCAAAATAATGACACATCTTTGCAACTTCTTCTTCTTGATAAATATCAAGATAATGTAGTAGACGCTTATTATCTTCCAGCCAATCTGTGAAATTTACCTTCATAGCCATCATAACTTGGACATTTCTGATGGAAGTCAATTCATTGTGACTTGGTTTGTTACCATCTTTGATACAAACCATAACTCCATCTCTAAAAAGAGCTTCGTAAATGGCGACACGGTTCTTCTTTGTGATGATCATCCTGAAAAATTAAGGGAATATCTGGCGTTATTCTGAGTGTAAGGTTCGGTCAGTTGTGTAAATTTCCATTAATCGAAGGGGTAAAAGCTCTCTGCAGATAAATCGATCAATCTGCAATACTTGAAGACAAGTGATCAATTGGATATTTGTAGCTGAAAAATATAAACATACTTCAAGAAGTCGCTTCGAAGCGGGATTTCCTAGTAAAAAGATCGATCGCGTCTCAAGGTACCATTTTGTTGGCTATTTTACCGAACAAAACAATGGAAAGCAAAGTAGCCATAAAAATATCATAATATTTTGATAAATACTTTCTAAAGGAGTTTTTTTGTAAAGATCTTATTTTTTGAAATTAAAAAAATTTTAAATTTTTATTTTGAAGTATTTATCTGAGCAAAATTTCTTTTTTTTCTTAACTTTTCATCTACGTATCAACTATGAATTCATTCCATTGTAAACAATAATTTTCCGGGGGTCAATTGAATAAGGTAAACTCACTATTACGACCTGAATTTGACAAACATGCCTTTTTGTATTAACATTATAAAATCAAAATATTATGGTTTTTTAGAAAAATTAGCTTTTTGGTTGTTCGGATTTTATTTTGTAGTTATTTTTATTTGAAAAACTATTAAAAATCCCCCTATATAGTTATGCATTTAAAAAAAAGAAGAGAAATCGGCGAAATCAGCGCGAGATCAAAAGTTGGATGGTCGTGGTTTCTTCACAAAGACGAAAGACAGATCTGGACTTATTTCGTACTTTCCAGTCTCTTGTTCGTAGTTTTTCTGACTTTCTGTTTCTTTGTGAGTTATTTCCTATGTTTTCTAACTTACTGAATGACCGACAGATCGCCACCGGTGGGATTCGAACCCTTCGAGCTCCAACTCTAACCCTAACTGATAATAACCCAATTCCTAGCTAATCTGATACGTAACCACACCCATACCCAACCCTACCAGGTCCCCGGGGGGGGGGGGGTACTAGGATTGCGAGCTGACGGGGGGGGGTGCCGCCCGACTTTCGAACTTTGGACCCTTACCGGGACTAAAAAGGAGAAAACAAAGGAAAATTTTGGGAATTTTACGACCCTTAGCGGGACTAATTTGACCAATTTTGACCAAATTTCGATCTTTCAGGGGGTAAAAAGTTGAAATGTTCCTTTTTTTCCGACCCTTACTGGGACTGAAATTTGATTTTCTGATTTTTCCGACCCTTAGCGGGACTTTGGAAGTCCAAAAAAGGTACCCTTAAGGGCGGCACATACCGTACCCTCCATTTGCCTAAGTACCCCCCCCCCGGGACCAGGTCGCCTGCAGGTCCTGACACTATTCCCGCATACCGGATCCGAAAAATAGATACATGTCTTTCGTTTTTATGAAGAAACCTTCACCAAGTTGGATAGGATGCTGTAGGATGAAGGTCAAAACTCAAATCAAAATTGTCAATACCCTCGTTATGTTATGGAACGTTATGGATCATATGTCTTACAACTCTATAACTTAATAACTCAACCACCACAAAAGTAAAGCAGTAAAGGTATCAAATGTCTGTCTAAGGTATCGTAAAAACTTCTATCTCTCTACAGGTATTTCTATAAAAGAAACTCGGACGTTTTTCTGTAGCGTTTTATCCGCACATCAGATGCATCCGGACTGATTAACGACCTGTTCGGTGTGTTAAGAGTTGTTCAGATTGTCTGGTGGTAAAAAGTTTTCTCATTTGACACCAGACATTTCATGTCCGGTGCTACTGTTGTAACTGTTGTAATTCCAGTGCATTGGCAGTCGGGTGTTTAAGATAAAAACTGCAATTATTGCTCTTTTCGGAAATTATTGCCGAAAACGGCAATTTTTTTAACGATGAAATGCTGAATCAGCAGAAAAATAAAAAAGTAAATAAATGAAAATTGCCGTTTTCGGCAATTATTGCCGTTTTTGCAAATAAAAGTTGAACACGTGGTATTTGACACCCTCGCGATAAGTAGGCCCACTGTGCCTCGTTTAGTTTTGTTTTCAACTGGTTTTTGTTGGAAATACAGATAGCAAAATCGAGTCATATGTAAACAAATTTACAACGGGGGTTTTGTTATCTCTTTCTGGCTGTCTCTTTTAACTTATTATTTTAGAACTTTTCATGTTATTGAGCAACGAAAAATTGAAAAAATCACTTTTAAAAATCCGAAAAACCTTTTTCTCGATGCAATTTTACTATTTTCAAACACCTCTGACATCTTTGCCCTTAAAAGGACAACACATTTTGCTGATTCAGCATTTCATCGTTAAAAAAATTGCCGTTTTCGGCAATAATTTCCGAAAAGAGCAATAATTGCAGTTTTTATCTTAAACACCCGACTGATTGGCAGGGCGTTGTGACCAGTCAGTTAGTGGAAATACCTCCATTTAAAGCATGTTCAAAGTTCATCACAATAACGACTTTCTTTTTATTACGGAAACAAAACAAGTGAGAACACGAAGAACTAAAAGTCAGCACTCCACCGAAAAAACGCTCTGTTCGCGTCGAAAAAAATATGCTTAATTAGGATAGAACTCCTGACTGCTTAGTAGGAGAACGTGTACTGTCAATCAATAAGGAATTTTATAACTCTTCATGGCAGATTAAAAAAGACAGTTAAAAAACAAAAGTTTCTTCATTTTTCATTTTCGCATTTATGGGGAAGATTGAAATTTTCAGAAGATGCTTTATTTGATACGAGGATTCCCATTTCCGTAAAATTGTGATTCCCCCATGGTTGCAGAAAGGACCCCCCCGGCGCACCGGAAACCACCGGTGCAAAAAGTGCCGTTTTTTTCGTGCACCGGAACGTTCCGGTGCTTCCGGTGCAAGATTTTTCTGAATCGAGCTGCACCGGAACGTTCCGGTGCTTCCGGTGCATGATTTCCACGTATAATTTAAATATAAATGCGATAGCGCTCGCTGCACTAATCAGGCGAGGCCAATTTAATTTGTTGTTCTACGGGCCCTACCGACCCTATTTTTGCTAAAATCAAAAAAATAATAATTTCCACTACAATATATTTTACACACTAGTTATTTGTAAGAATTAAACTTGAATAAAGCTAAAAATTAATTCAAGAAGTCATAAAAAGCATTCCATGACACTAAAATTTTACTATGATCTTCATCGAAGATAAAAAAACAAAGTGAATTTTTGATCCAGATACTTTTTGGAAAATGTTCTCAGTACCTTACCAACCCTGATAAATGAAAAATTTATTCTTATTTGCCGACCGACCGACCCATATTTTTCTAACGATCCGTCCGTAGAACAACAAATTAAATTGGTCTCGCCTCATGTAAAAAGTAACTACGCACGCGCGAATAAGTTAAGTCACAGGGTACGAGTGCCCCTATGAGGACCTTCGGTCCGATCAGATGCGTACTTCTTTGTTCTTTATTTAACGACGATGTTCCCATGTGTGATGCACGTGATAATTTTTTATAATTGAGCAAAGTCCGCCATATTGTATTATTCCCGACTAACTCTATCGCTGGATAGCCTGTATCCGACAATCATACCTTTTATTGCCCAGTGATCAATTAAAAAGTTCGGTTGGTACTGGCTAATCGCATTTTTTTTTCGTGACCCTGTCTAAACAGCTTTTTATAGAGCGTGTGAAAATCCCGGAATTTTCCTGTGTGAAAAATGGTGTTTTTTAGCTGCACCGGAAAACACCGGAGATTTCCAGTGCGCCGGGAGGGTCCTTTGCAAAATGGTAGCTATGGGTAATTATGGGTAATTCCTTTGTTCTTTTGCTATTTCTTTTCTTCTGTGTGATGTGAAGACTCTTCACAAATCGAAGTACTTCCACTAACTGCCAGTCAGTATGGACTCGTATATCAAGATTACGGGATTTCGAGTACGGGCTGATTTTACTTTCGTTTTCAGTGGTTTCATTTTCGATTTCAAGCCAACATCTTAGCAACGGGGTGCTCACCCATAGTTACGGGGATTTTTGCAAAAAACTAAACATAGAAAATTTTCCAAAACTCCCATTTCGATTAATGCAATTAAAAATGGACTTTTCTATGTTTCACTTTTTTTCACCTATTCTTCAAAATGAAAATATTTAAGAGCCATTTTCTGTAAAAATCAGACAAAATCAGGCAGGTCGAGGAAGTGATATCCTCAGATTTTGCCAATTTTTGGATATTTTGCTCAAATACATGAAAATAACATCCTGTGAAAATTTTTTTGAAAAATCTTTTTTCGCTCCCAAGATATGGGCCTTTAAAATTTGGGCCAATTTGCCCAAAAAAGTGCACTTTTGATAAATCTTTGACTTCAAGAGCAATTTTAGACATGATCAAGCTTAAGATTCATTTCAAAACATATTTTCCTGGAAGAAATCCATGGGTACTTTGAAAAAATGGCATTTTGAGGAAAAACTTTTTGACCCTATGGCTAGAAATCATTGCCTGAAATCACAACATTTCTAATTTTGAATAGATTTTGAGAGCAATTAGCTGGCTTGGCCACAAGTGTCACATTGATATTTTTGTATATTTCTGAAGTCTCTATGGTCATCTTTAACTTTCAATTAAAATTGTCATGTGACACTTAAGGCCACGCCCTAAAATGGCGGTTAAACATAGCTTTTCGCTCAATTTTTAGTATTTTCAATGAGCTTTTAAAGCCATGGCCCTAAGTTCCACCACTGAAACAAACCTTTTTTAGTTAGTGTTTTGGCCATATTACCCAATCCTAAAATCAAACCCATGTGTTCTAATACCATTTTTGCACAATTTATCTTGGAAAATCTTTTTAAGTCATCAAGACTTAGCCAATTTTTCCCTTAGCAACGCATTGTTTTTCCCTAGCAACCAGGCATCCAGCTCTATCAAAATCTTCCAAACTGTTTCCTAGTGGTTCCAGACCATGGTCAATGTCTTAGATTGCAATATCAAAGTCTTGGCCACAATTTTCACTGAATTTTAGGGCAAATTAGGGTCGCAGAGACAGAAATGTAAAGTACTGTAGTTAGAGTTCATCTTTAAGGCAGTATAGCTTTCTTCAAAGTTCTTTTCTAGGTCTGTGTAGTATCTATAATGATAAAACAGTACAAAGGTATGAAATGCAAGAAGAGACTTACCTTCAAAGATCAATTGCAAATAATTTTTAGCATTTGAAAACAAAGAAAAACAAGAGACTTAGCGTTTTTCCTTAGTGGTGAAATTTCTTGTCAAAAGCCTCATTTCACCTGTTAAAAGAACCTTCAACTTCTATGCTAAGCACCCCCACTTAATTTTCTCTTAGTATTTCCTCTGCAATAATGTTAAAAACATTAGAATCAATTTGATTTGATTTAGGGTTTTGCAACAGGCATCACGAAAATATTGATCCAATCATCGCGTCTTTATCGGCGATCCAAAAAAATATCTGCAATCTGATTGGTTAAAAAGAGTACAATATATCTTGTATTTTACATGTACAAAATATAAATTGACAAAAAGATGTTGTTGCATTGTAGCGGTAGCAGCAATCTAACGTCACATTGCTACAAAAGTGCCCAGCGCTTTTTTCCAATACAAAAAGTGCATTTTTTGGGTCACCGATAAACTAGTTATCACTATCAGACATTTGCTGGTATTATACAATATGAAAAAAATTCACTCGCTCCGGATTTTCTGTATATTTTTCCCGCCTAAAGCAGTGCTGCAAATAGGGCAATTTCAGTTGGCCGGTAATTTTTCGAGTGTAACGAGCAGCGGGTCTGGCGGAACCATCTTTGTAGTCTGTTATTACAGATTGACTTAAAAACTGTTCCTCTTTTAATTAGAAGCGTATTATGTATTAATCTAAGCCTCTAATCTTCAAATTTTAACCGGACAAAATGAAAAATTGAGCTTCAAAACTACGAAATAACCGGTAATTACTGGTCACCAGCCGTTATTTGCAGCACTGCTAAAGGCACAAAAAATATTGTATGGAAAAATCTCGGAACTCGTAAAATATTTCTTATATTGTACTGGCAGCTATCCGATAACTATTACATATTGCAAGCGAAAAAGGAAAAAACAGCAACATAGTGCATCAAAATACAGCGACACAGTGCGATCTCCGCGATATCGAAATTGAAGGGTAATTTCACTGGATTCATTTGCAAAATTAAAGATGGCAGACAAGGAAGTGTGTTGATTCCTGTTTTTACAGGCTTGTTATTTCACTTTGAAACAGCTGTGCCAAAGCCATTTAATTAACATAACCGAGAATTATAGATAGCAAATAATGTGAATACGCTTCTCTCACCAGGTAGGCTTTCACACCTCAAAGGGAACAAATCTTTGCAACAAGAAATGTGTAATTTGCGCAAGCGTCCGAACAAAGATATAAAAAAAAGTCTGTTCTTCATCAGGAAATTGTGGACACTCGGTAACTTTGACATGTCAATCAATAGCGCACACTGGAAAAAGTGTCTCTAGAGAAAACAACATAAAACAAATAATGGCGTCAAGATGTTAGCATCGACTGAGTGTGTGATTAAATTGTTAATTACTTCTTTAAATCATGTACTTTTAAAATGCTTTAAAATACATTTGGTTGTGATTATGGGATGGTGAAAGTTTGATTGATAAACTTGGTTGAAGTATTAAAACAAATTTGTTCTCAAAGAGATTTAAACAGTAAGTGAAAATACAGGCCAGATATCAACAATCCCATGTTTTGACCAATCGTCCCAAGTCAGAGCCGTTGACAGTATAAACTTTAGTCACGCTAGTCAGTTTCCCAAAGGTACTGAAATCTACTATTTTTTATCATGGTCAGGCACCATGTTGTCTTCCTTCTTCTCTTACTTGAAAAAATACAGACCAGAATAAAATTTCTGAAAAACACAGAAAATGTTCTGTTCTGTAAAATTAAGGATGCCACTCTTATATCTTTTCCATCTTTTGTTTTTCAATCTACCGGGTGGGCAAAAAAAACGCAACATAATTTATTTTTGACGTATCTTCAAAAGTAATTGAGCTTACTTTACAATTTTCACAGGGATTTTTACTTACCTAGTTTCCATCATTATGTACACAATAGCATAATGACTTACTTCAATAGGCTGAATTATATTATTATTTTTGAAGTTGCTACCCATATATTATGCATATCATACATTATGCTTATGGGTATTATGCATATACAAACCCCATCACAAAGCGTTTTTTCATACACCATGTGTATTGACCACGTAATAATATGTATCTTTGAATATCTTAATTGCATCATACGTCATCATACAATGTTAATTGAAATTATTTTTCAGATTCATAAATTCTGGCCTAGCAGATAACTTTCCTCCACAAATATTTGGTTATGGTAATTCTGGAACACCCACATTTAGGTGCATTTTAGCTAAATATATTGTGATTGTTTTTGTCTTACTATTTATTAACATCACCTAAAGCTATTTATAAGGACAATCCAATTCTTGTGTCTCAATGTGTTTAAGACCCCCTCTATATCCCAGAAATTGCACATTTTAACATTGTTAAGAGGATAGAAATCAAAGTTACCTTGAAGAATAAGCTTCAGTTCTTACAGATATGATGACAGATATGTGAAATATCTGTCATTATAAGCCTTTCCAGGTAAATTTGACTCCCCAAGCGATTTGGAGTACACAAAAGTCCGATCGGTCTAATTACCGTTCCTCTTTGGCCTCTAATGGACCGGTCTTTTTACCGCTAAGGCCGTTCAAATATCGAACGAAAGGGGCTGATGCATGGCGGATAATGAAAATTGGCCATAGCGAAGAGGCTTCAAGGCCGCTAAAGGGACCCTAGAACGGTCAAATACCCGGTCCGCTTCGTCCCAATGGCCGCAATTTAGTGATAGAGACTTATCGATAACGATAACAAAATTTGCAATAGAAAATTAGCAATAAAACTTTATCGATACAACTTAGGTTATTGTATTTTTTTAAGTGTCCGAATTTTTACAAACAAAATGTCTTAAGGCATAGTAGGTTGCATGAGTACGATAACAGAGTTTTTAAGAAACAGAACACCCCTGTTTCTTAGCCACAACTTTTGTTTAGCCGATCCGTTTATAACATCATAGAATTTCTCTAAAGCATTGTTGTTTTATTCATAAATTTCCCTAGAGTTTCTAATGCACACTTTTATCAACTTGTTTTTCTTTGTAAGTTTTAACAATAATAGTCAACAAATGTCAACTCGTTTTCTACATTTCTTTCACTAGCATCTCGCATGCTTAGTTTTATCAAATCGCTTTCTTTGCAATTTTCACAATCTTCTCTTAAAATGCTTAGTTTTATCAACTCACTTTCTTTGTAACATTTACAAACACATCGTGACCAATTTTATCAAAAAGCCTTATTGTCCTTATCATTTTTAGCGATAGAATTTATCGATATAATTTTATCGAGAAAAAACTTTATTGAGAAAGACTTTCCAACGATAGATTTGATTGAACTTCCTTATCGGTACAAGCCAGCCTATCGATGAAGAATCTGCAGTTATCGATAAAATAAATCAAGCTATTGATAATTTTACAACGATACAACTTTTTAACATATTTTATAATATTACAACAGGTTAATATATCGAAAAGATTTTAAAATGCTAAACTTTATTGATTTCTCCTCAATTCTATTTTTTTTAAAGATCGTACTTTCTAAGATTGAGTTTTTTAGAATCGGACTTTCGACCGCTCCAGACGCTGCTTGGAAGTCTCTTGCTCAAGAAAGGGCAGCTAAAAGAGCGGTCTCAAGCGGACCTTTAAAAAATTCTCTCGCCCACTTGGAGGCCGATCTTCACGAACAACGGGCCGCTAAAAGTTATATTTCGGCTGCTTCAAGACCAGGGCTGATTAGTCTTTTGTGTACTCCAAATCGCTTGGGGAGTCACATTTAGTCAACTTACAATTATGAGCCTTTTAAGTTTTGCCTGGAAAGCAGTGGAAAGGCTTATGATGAGGTCATTACAAAAGTTTCAACACTCATAACTTTTGATAGAAACAATTTCAAGGCATAGTTTATATATTGAGGTGTTTAATGATCTTTCAAAGATACTTTCATTTCTGGTCCAGTTTTATGGTTGTGTAAATTTTACTTTTTTCAATATTTTAGAATAAAAACAGGCTTTTGGGTATAAAAAATCAGTAAAGGAAGCTAGAAGTGCTACCTTGTCATATTGATGACAAAATTTATTTTGTACTTTTTTGTACTTTATGAAAATATATGGACAAATCTTTCACCCAGCTAATGGTCTAGAAACAAAAATTACCTGAATTTTTCTAAGATATCTGTTTGATTATGATGAGCTGAAAATAAATTATGTGATATTTCAACTTTTTAACTCCAATAATTTTTAGCATGAAGAAAGAAAATTGAGAAAATGCGTTCAACAATATGTGTCTTGTGTTTTATGTTTCTTCGGAAGATTTTATTAACTTATGCTCAAAATAATGACTATAGTTGCTATGACTTTTTGTATAACCCAAGAGTTTGTTTACCTGGTCCCATTGATATTGCTGAAAATCATGAAATAAATGTTGATGATAAATATACTTGTGGTACCCCACCAACAAAATATTGCCGTAGTGCTGAGCCTTCAGGTTGTTTTATTTGTAATGCTAGTTCAACTATGAACAATCATCCAGTGCGCCACATGACAGACAAAGACTTTCCATTGAATTTTTGGGACTTTGGTTATAAGCCAACTTGGTGGCAATCTATAACTTGGTGGGATGCTAAGCAAATGAATATTTTGACCGATGGTACACTTAAAATTAACTTGACACTGTCAATGAACAAAAGTTATGATTTGACTGGATCATTCCAGTTAACCTTTTACTCTAGTAAACCACACGCTTTTGTAATTGAAAGATCCTCTGATTTTGGTAATAGCTGGAAACCTTATCGTTATTACGCTGATCAATGTGCTTTGAGGTTTCCCAGAATCAAGTTGGAATTTCAAAGAAATGATGAACGGGAAGTGTATTGTATTGAACATCAATCATTAGATGCAGTCCAAGGCAGTCAAGTGAAGTTCGAACCAAGTTATACAAAAGATAATTTTTGGTCTAAAGATACCCAAGATTATATAACAGCAACGGATTTTCGGATATCATTACAATACCCATGGACTGATAACAATGAAAAAATCAATCAAGAATCTTTTTTGAACAAGTATTATTATGACATTACAGATGTTCAAATCCATGGAAGGTGTCATTGTAATGGGCACGCTCCTTATTGCGATAGTAACAAACAATGTTTTTGTCAGCACAACACAGCTGGTACCGACTGTGAGAAATGCATACCACTTTTCAATAATAAACCATGGAAACCAGCTGAAGCTTCAAACAAACCTAATCCATGTGAAGGTACAGTGCTTACTCATATTACAGTTAACTGAAAGGATTCATTGTCTTTTCAAAAACGTGTTAAAGTGTTGAATCCAGATCAGGAATCATTTATAACAACTGAGAAATATCAGTCCAAACTTCTCTGTTGAGATTTATCTATGTATTCAATGATTTTTAGTTTGATGAAAAAAGGAGATTTTTTAACTTTCTTTATTACCCAAAATTTCCCGGCTCCTTTTGGAGATTTGAAATGAAATATTTCTTTCACTTTTTTTAGCATGTAATTGCAACAACCATGCAGGCAGTTGTCACTACAATGAGACACTTGAACATGGTGTCTGTGATGAATGTAGAAATGGTACAACAGGTTATCACTGTGAACGGTGTGATGATTTCCATTACAGAAACATATCATTGCCAATAAATGATGAAAGAGTTTGCATAGGTGAGTATTTTTTGTTGGTAAAATGTAATTGTCACGTGAGTAAAGGTTCTTTCTTGTAAAATTTGAAATTTTGTAATCCAATCCTACTTTTGGTATTGCATCGAAGTATACTGCTTTTACATGAGAAGGAGGCATGTTGAAGCAAAGAAAAACCAGTAAAAAATGAGGTTGGTAATGAGAGCAAAAATTACATTAGGTTGTGCTTTAAAAAAACAAATAATTTTAAGCCAATTAATTTTGAGAGTTCTAGTTCTAGTTCTAGTTCTCAACTTCAGTTGAGCTAGAATCTGACAATGTCTGTCTGTCTGTCCGTTCGAAAGCTTTGGGGCAGCCTGGAGACTTTAAAAATTGTTCGATTTGGCTGAGATTTTGCACACTTGTTCCTTGGGTGAATATCTGGGGGCGATTTTTTCATTTTTCAAAAATTTTGATTTTTGGGGCCTTGGGGACAAGTTTTTACGCCAAAACGAGGCTAAAACTTGGGGCAGCCTGGAGACTTTAAAAATTGTCAGATTTGGCTTAAATTTGGCACACTTATTCCTTTGATGAATATCTGGGGGTCTACAATTGGGCCTATAAATAATTTGAAGCTACTGAAGTTGAGCCCAGTGCGTTGCGCACGTTCGACTATTTTATATTTGCATAAGACATAAAATACCTAATCTCGCAAATTCTACGTAAAAATATAAAAATGAAAAGGTTTTTAAAATAGCTAAGATAAAGATATGAAAGAATTAGAATAGATAGGAATTTATACAATTTTAAATTAGATTTATTAGATTAAAATTCATAAAAGTTTAAAAAAGTTCAAAAATAGTACAGTAATAAAAAGTGTTAAATCTCAAAGAGATTGAAGCTTTAGTATAATGTGAGCTAGGATGAAATATCTTATGTAAATCTACATTAACTACAAAGCGAATCCTTCTTTGATTCTAACAATTAGCTACAATTTCCGGACCTTTTTTTTGAGTATGATGATTGTATTTTTCTTCTTATTTAGCCTGCGATTGTTTTTTACCTGGAACAACTAATAATGGAAAATGTTTACAAAACTCAACAATCAATCAAGCTGCTGGACAATGCCCCTGTAAGCCAAATGTGTTTGGAATGAGATGTGATGAGTGTAAAGATGGTTATTTTGGATTAAGATTGTCACCTGATGGAAACTGCGAAGGTAATTCTGTCTTTTGAGGCTCTAAATGGAAATAAATTTCAAAGTTCAGTGCATTCTTTTTGTAATGTCAACAAAACAAAATGAGAAAAATGTTTCAATTTTATTAGTCTGTGTATAGGTCGCAAAATGTATTGGGACAGCTGTCGACTTCATGGTTCAATCAAGGATTTATTATACACTGGATATACAAGTAACAGATTTTTGCCGATTTCTCGTGTACTAGCTATGTCCGCAGTAATGATATTATTGTTCACTCTCCTTCCCTCATTAAATGATTTTTCGAAGCATTTTTATTGCATTTCTTATCGAAAATCACTCATCCAATTCCCAAAAGAGACTTAAAACTTTTCTGTGAGAATCAGATTCTTCCACTTAATTGATAATAATAAGTCGTTATGACGTTTCAAGCTGTGAGAAAGTTGCAAAAGACGTGTTGTGTATAAGAAATTTAATGTTGACACCGGAAATTTTCAAACTTCATCCTCAAAAAAACCACCTTGCCACCACGTGCCTCCATAGGGTTTTCATACCACAGTGGAGCCAAGACGCTCAAGTCTTATGTATGTTTAATTTCAGCTCTTCTGGGGACAGTCTTAGAAAGATATTTCCAATTGAAAATTTTGTGTCACTATAAGCATTTTGTCTGAATTTCTTGTCTAATGATGTTTTTCTCACATTAGATTTCACAAATGTATCGTATCCGGCTTGGAATACTAGCCTTACTTTAAAAGTTTTTTTTCTACATACAAATGTACAAAAAGAAAGAGCTAGAGAACTTTTTAAAAATAAGACTGATAAATTTTTTTTAAATCAGACATCTTCGAGCCGCCATGACAGTTGTCCTTTGCGGACAAAGCTAGAACATCAATTGTTTTCTGAAACAAAGGAAATTCAATGATCGCTCTCCATCGTTTTATGAGTCGTTTATCCAGTGTATAATAAATCTTTGGTTCAATTTAGCTAAAGTCGATTACAGCTGATTACAGGTGTTTCTAAGTTATTACCCTTAGTTAAGGGTCCTGGAAACAAGCTTTGAATGGACCTCCAAATAGTTAGAAAAATACTGAATTTGTGCACGTTTGACTATACATTATACACACTTTGAGAGCAACAATATTATATATTTTTTATTCCCTAGCTTGTAATTGCTCAATTAACGGAACCATCCAAGGTGAAACAAACTGTGACCAGAAGACTGGGCAATGTAAATGTAAACCAACCATAAGTGGACGTACTTGCTCACAATGTCAACCTGGATATTTCAATTTCCCAGAAACTTTGACTGATGAATGCGAGGGATGTGATTGTAAGATTGGTGGTTCTTACAATGAAACTTGTGACCAAGAGACTGGTATGTTTCAATACATTCAAAATACTGACATTTTCTTTTAATATTACTATTGAAGATTTCTTTGACTTGTACTTTTTTAGATATTTGGATATTCACGTCATTGGCTCCTGAGAGAAACTCTTTGCCTGATTTTTGCACAAAATTTCAACCTTTTGTTATTGAGATAGGTATTTCTCTCTATACAAGATAAAAATCAGAAATAATTTTCTTTCTTAGGATCGTGTTATTGTCGTTTTGGTATTTCTGGTGGTCATTGTGATCAAATAACCAGCGGAATGTATGTGCCATCCTTCAATCATTACATTCTGGAAGCTGAGCAAGGCGGAGGATCATTCGAGAGAATGTCAGATATTGACGGCTATGGCCAACGCTTCTCTGGATATGGGTATGCTTTGGTCTATGCATCTGGCTCGGTTGAATTGACATTCACGCCTGACATGACTAGACTGTAAGTATTGCCACTTGAACTAAGTAAATAAAAACTTTCTCAAACAGCTTCAAGAGTGGCAACAGTGTGATTTTTATCTATTCTGATAGTAGTAATTTGGACAAGGGACTGTTAATTATAGCTGTTATTCGACGAATCAAGAATACATTTGTGGACATTTGATGTCCTTCAATTTTTTCTCTTATGTTCTTTCTTAGATTTCACATCCAGATTCGATACAAAGAACTTGTATATCCACAAAACGTATCCATTGAGTTACACTTTTCCAACACTGGATCTACCATCCAGCTAATCTCAACTGCGAACATACTCCAAAGTGGAACGGATAAAATGATACTAGCACAAGTCATATTGGTCAGTGGTGGAAATTACACATTCAAAATCACCAATATGGACACAAACGATCAATCTATGATGTTAGATTCGTTAGTTCTGCTACCCGATTACAAGGGAGTGGATTTACATCGCAATGGTGGGCCATCTGTTGAGCTCATTGCCAACTGCTGGAATAAAAGTTTAAGTTCAATGACTTTTGAGGTGACTGAAGGATGCAAAGATGTTGTGTTTTCAACAAATATTGAGATTTATGATGGTTCTCAGGGTAAATAAAAAAAGGTTTCCTAGAGGAATCATCTTTTTGTATAATATGTTAAATAAAGCTTGAAATTCAGCCAATCAGAGACAGGGGGGGGTCAGGGTCCAGGATACCAACCCAGGGCCCAAAAACCTGACTTTTCAAGATTTGAAAGTAGTAGACACCACCACCCCCTAAATTGGTATCAATACCAACTTGAAAACCCCAATTTTCTAAAAAAGGGGGGACCCACCCCACCTAAATTGGTATCGATACCAACATGAAAATCTTGATTTTCTGAAAAAGGGGGGACCCACCCCCTAAATTGGTATCGATACGAACTTAAAAATCCCAATTTTTCAAAAAAAAAGGGGGACCACCCCCCTAAATTGGCAATCAGTAAAAATGCAAGAAGTTTATATGCATAGGATACTAAAGTCTATTCACAATAAGTGTGCACTCTTTCTTCTTTTACCTATAATTTTTGAAGGAATTCTTCAATCTTTATAAATTTGGTATCATTGGAAAGATATTAGTGAGTGGAACAGTTTGAAATAAAAAATTCTAAAATGAAGATGAAAATGAAGATTTTTTAGAAAAGTGCTATAACTATCATTTTCACTGAGGTGAATCCTTGATCATCCAACGTCATCACTGTGAAAAAATTTCTCAAAAATAATCATTCAGTCAAAAGATATCAAACAAAGTTATAAGCTGATTGACGCCTAAAAATGCTGTTCTCTGCTCTTTTTTGGGGTCTATCACTTATTTAAACTTTGTGTCATAACTTGATATTGAATAAATATTTTAGTAAAATTTCTTCACAATGATGACCTCCTAAGATCAAAGAATCTCTCCAGTTAAAATGAAAGTTATAGCACTTTTCCAAAAGATCTTCATTTTTTTCTTCTTTATTTTCATATTCGTTTTTGGAATTTTTTTAAAGACTTATTTCAAATTCTTCCACTCACAAATATCTCTCCAACGATACCAAATTTATAAAGATTGAAGAATTCCTTCAAATGTTATAGGTAAAAGAAAAAAGAGTGCACACTTATATCCTGAACAGACTTTACTTACATTATACAACATTTTAAGTCAGATACCAATTTCAAATTCAACAAAAATTAAAAAAAAAGAGGACCCATCCCCTCATTTTGGTATCGATACCAACTTAAAGATTCCCTTATTTTCAAAAAAAGGGGGACCCACCCCCTCATTTTGGTATCAATACCAACTTGACTTTTTGAAATTTGAAAAAAAAAATTGACACCACCACCCGGCCCTGGGTTTGGTATCCAGAATCCTGACCCCCCCCTGTCAGAGACTGTTTACTTTTTGGTTTTTCTTGCAAATAACACGAAGTAAAAAATGAAATTAATTCAAAATTCTTCTACTCTTCTTTCAATCTTTGCAGGACAAATGATCCTAAATAACTTTAATCAATCATTTACAAATTCTATTAACAAAAGAACGCTCAGGGGATGCTTACGGCTTTGTTCCAGTACTAGTAGTGAGAATGTATCAATTTAGCTTACCTTCATTCTTTTTTCAAGAATGCAAATGTGATGCTATTGGTTCATGGAATAGCACGTGTGAGACGTACGGTGGACAGTGTTATTGTAAAGAAGGTGTGATGGGAAGAAAATGTGATCAATGCATGGCTGGTTACTTCAATTTCACCACCAACGGATGCCAAAGTAAGATACAATAGGGTTGGCTTCATCTGGATTATTTAATTTCCCTTCTTCACCTTCTCAAAATTACTCTCGGTTACCTATAAACAGTATCACCATAAGTTAATTCAACCCTTGATATTCCTATTCTGACTCCCCCCTTTTTATAAAACTCTGTTTTTAAAGGCTAAAACTAAAAGTATATACCTTATTACACGAATATTCTTAGGCAAGTATTCAACGGCCTTGAAATTAACACGCAAAAAAATTAACACAAATTTTATCTGTTTTTTTCAAAGACGGCTGGTTTTAATTAAGGGGGTTTTTATTAACACGAAATTTTTCAACAATTCGTGTTAATAAAATGACTAGTAATAATTCGTGTAATAAGGTATTACCTAATTGGGTCTATCTTGCCCATTTTTGGTGATTTTTAGTCGGTCAGTTTTTGAAAATTTGAATAATTTTTACATTATAGAATGTGAATGTGACAGTACAGGATCAACCGATTTCGCTTGTAATGTTGAAAGTGGACAATGTTCTTGTAAAAAAAATATCATCACTCGTACATGCTCTCAATGTCAAACGAATTACTTCGGTTTTGGAACGCTGGAAGGTTGCATAGATTGTGGCTGTAATATGAACGGATCATCCAGTTTACAGTGTCTTGATAATGGGATATGCGTGTGCAAGGAAAGTACACAGGGCCAAAAATGTGATCGATGTCAAATTAATTATTATGGGTTTTCTGGGACTGGATGCAAGTTAGTAGAAAGTCTTTTTTGCCTCCTCCCTTTTTAAACACTGACATAGAAAAAAAGTATAACTTTATATGAAGAAGATGCTATCTTTTCTCATTATAGATCTTATGAATTTTGCGTAGTATGACCCCCCTCATGGTATTGTCTCTTTTAATATATCCTCATTTCCCTTCTACCCCGCCATCCCCCTTTTTTGGGAAAATTTCCCTTAGCCTTCCTTTTTTGGCGTCCGGAAAGTTTTATTGAATGTTTTATTCATTTGTTCTTAGTCGTTGTGGGTGTAATGAAGATGGATCAGTCAGCTTGCAATGTGACCAAGACACTGGTAAATGTCCATGCAAGAGTAACGTCATCACCGAGAAATGTTCATCATGTAAACCTGGTTATTTCAACTTGATGAAGGAGAATCACCAAGGCTGTCAGGAATGTTTCTGTTTCAACAAAACAGACATATGTAGCTCCGCCTCTGGTTACGAACTCCAACCTATTCCATCTGATTTATTTGACTGGACACAAATTAACGGTGGTAATTTTGAAACATCCGAAGCTGGAATCACTTTTAACATGACTGGTGGTTATTTTGTGCTTTCAGCTCCACAAGAGTACCTTGGTAATCGACTTTACATTCTACAACAGGAATTAACACTGGAATTCAATTTCGATTACCAAACATCGGTATCTGTCAATCGGTCTGTATCCTTGATTCTGATTGGTGGGACTGATCACTTCTTCCTGAGTTACACAATCAATAACATTACCAGTGGTGTTGGTCAGAAAGCCAGCGTTCGTATTGATGCAGAAAATACAGACTTAGATTTATGGAAAATCCAAGCAATCCTTGCAGATCTTGAATCACTTCAAATTCAGTTTCAAGGAACAAAAGGAGATGTGGGAATTTTTCAAAAATTGACAATGATGAAAGTTGTACCAATTAGGAATGATGCTGGTGATTTTGGTGGTGTTGAACATTGCCAATGTCCTCAAAATTACACTGGTGTTTCGTGTCAGACCTGCTCTTCAGGTACGGTTTTCATCTTACAATTAAAGTCAACTCTCTTTAATTCGAACCTCTAATTATTCAAATCTCTCTATAATTCGAACTAAAATGGTCCCCAAGCTGAAAAGTGCTTTAAATCAATCTCTCTAATTTCGAATTTTTCTCTGATTCGAAGAAAGTTTTTGATTTCTTCTAGATCAAATTAGAGGAGTCAGTTGTATATACTTTCTTTTCGATTCACGACTGGAACTCGTGTTTTCATACGTTGGAATTATGTCCTCTAAACTTTATCAAAGAATTTAACAGTTTTTTTGCTTGAACATAAAACAAACTGAAGTGACTTTTTCCAAATCTATTGGCTGTTGATGATGTAATGCCATTTACAATCGCCACGACTATTCAATAGTAGCCGGCGATTGAAATGTCATTTAGATTTGGAAAAGTCACTTCAGATTGTGTTTATGTTCTTGTTATTTCACAAAACTAAAACCAGTTACGAAAATGTATAATTTTATCACAGGCTACACCAGAGAGAAATTAATCACTGGTCCATTCGATCGTTGTGTATTATGTTCGTGCAATGCTCGTTCAACAGACTGTAATCCGGAGACTGGCATATGTTCTAATTGTCAACATGGTACGGAAGGTGATCATTGTGAGCGTTGCCAACCGAACGTTGAGGAACCGGATTGTGAGCAGTGTTCACCGGGCTTCTATGGGTATAACAATCCAAGTTTTGTTGGTTGCAAAGGTATATTATTTTTACGAATATCATCTCAACAACGCAGTATGCTTTCTACAAGTCACGCGGTCTAGTTATACTTTTCTTCACTCTCTGTCTGTACTAGTATTTGAAATGAGTTAACAAAAATTTGCCCTTGAAATGAGAGTGAAAAGAGGTTATTTTCGACTTTAAATATATTACTTGGACCAGTACATCGCCAATTAAGTAGTTCACCTAACAGCTAAGATTTTTTCGACCACGCATGGGTCCGGGGAATAGATTTTGCTTCGTAAACAGGCCCTCTTATAAGATCGCTACTTCACTGAAATTCGTCACATTATACGAGGCAAAACTTGAGGGTATTATGATATGAAATGTAGGTTTGTCAGCCTGCCTGTACATTCTCAACATTGCTTTTTTCAAACCAAAATAATTCTGCCTCTGAATAGTTTGTTTCTTATCCATACTGCATACATCAATGGTATAAGTAAGAAGCCTTTAGGTAAAAGAAGCCCCTCTCTGATGAAAATAAATTCTATTATCCCTCCTCCCTTTATCACGTTCCAGAGACAGTGCATTTTTGACAGTGGAAAGGATAGGTTATATACACAATATATATACTATAACACAGTAATGTGAAGTGGCTTTGAGAAAAGGAGCGATGTCTCTTATAAGAAATAGAGAGTTTGTAACATCCTCTTGATAGGGGGGAAATATATAGTACACTGATTGATGATATACACTGCCAAGTGACGCACATATTCTAAAAACTTTATCTCATTACTATCTAGTTTTCTAGGTCAAAACCAATTTAAATTTCCACTTCGTTTTTTTTATTTGTAGCATATCGTTTTTATACATTTGAATTTATCATTGTAGCTTGTGATTGCATTGGTGTGAATACGATTAACAATCGTACAGATGTGTGCGATCTAACGACGGGACAATGTCCTTGTAAAGAAGATATCGGAGGGCGGAGATGCGATCGTTGCGCTGAAAATGCTGTTAATATCAGTCATGCATGTACAGGTAATAAAAAACACCTTTCGTGTTTGTTTTTCCTTTCAAGATCATTTGAAGAATTTTCGAAACGGATTGGTTCAATAGGATGTTTTAGGGTGCGTTTAATTCAATCAGCGCGCTCTGTTTCGGCAGACTTTTCTAGTATTAACTGAAAGTGCTTTCTAAGTAAGTGTCCCCTATTTTAAAGTGACTGTAGTGCAAAGATAGAACATTGTGGGTTAAGTCCCAGGCTGTACTCAATACTTCGTACTTAGTACAAAATGTTGATGCCTGTCTCTTCGGTATTCGGTAATGAAGAGAATGATTGAGGGTAAGTGGGGGTAATCTAGGGAGAAAGAGTGGTGCTCCCTCCTACTTTTGGTAGATAACTATCGAAAGAGGAGCCTAAGGGTCGACTGCGACTGTGGTTGCATAATTACTAATACTCCATGAACTTTTTGTTAGAAAGAGGTATCGCCGTGTTTCTCTCAAAAGCAAATATAGTCACAGAGCCTTTAAAGTTTTACGATGTTTCTAGTTCACCCAAAACATACAGTATCAATGTTTTTTAAGCTCCTGACTTTTGTTGACAAAAAATAGTAAAAGATAACTCTAGCAAGCTCTATTTACTCAATATTTTTATACGCGCCTCTATTTGCAGCGTGTTCTCTATGTCACGGCTTGATTCAAGATGAAGTTCATCTCCTCAGACAACAAATCAAGACCTTTCAGCTCATGGTCCAAAATGCAACACGGGCTGTTCACCTGGTTTCAAATGACACTTTTCCAGAACTACTCGCTAACCTGTCGTCGACTGTTCTTCGTATATTATCAGAAGTGAAGTCTACAGCTCAACTGGAACATGAGCTTTATCAGGAGTTTGATAATTTAGGTAAATTTCTATCTTCAGTTTTTGAGACTGAGCTATTCAAATAGTGGACTTGTGTCAGTTCACCTGATTCACAACATTTTTGAACAAAAGTTAAGGAAAAATCCACTAAAATATTTTTTAAGATTTTTGAGTGTGTGTCGTAATTTATAACATTTTTGTAGTACTTCATTTTTTAACTTTTTGCGAATTTGATCGGTACTTTTTCCCAAGTCTCGGTACTATTAGGTAGGAATTAAAAAAAATATATACGTTTATACTGAGATTATCCTCAATTATGAGTTTTAAAATCCGAATCTTTATTCCATTAGGTGATACGTTGAAGGAACTAGAAACGCGATTAGAAATCAACATCACGCAACGTGTCAACATTATTCGTGCCCAATCTTCAAATATCATGACGCATGAAAATCAAACACGTGACACGATGGACACTATTCACGATTTCCTATGGTTTAGTGTTTACATAATTAATACTGAATTGACACCTAAGTCTGGCAATGCGTCCATTCTATTGAAACAACTTCAAGACTTAGCAGATAATTTCACAAGCATTGCCACTAAACGCATTTCATCGTACGCTCCAGTTCTACTCAACATTGACCAGTTATTCAATGCGTCGAATCAAATCTTGGTCAAGACAGCTGCAATTACCAATATAAGTATGAATATCGACTCCAATCTGACCAATACCAAGTCTGAATTAACCGATTTCAGTAGAGCAGTGTCAGGTCAACGAATGTTATCTTCAAGCCTTTACAATACATCATTGGAGATTCTAAATCTATCAAAAGATTTGCTGGCGAATATCACCAGAACTGGAGATGAGATTCAAGACCTCGATGTGAACTCTGCCAAGACGATTCTCAACGATTTGCAAAGTAGGAACGAAACTTTGTATCAGAGTTTATACCGTTTGAAAGATCATCTCCAAAACCTTCAAGAGACCTTTACATCATTGATGTTTGATTCTAAAAGATCGTTAAATCATTCCTCAATGGTGTTGAAGAGCGCAAATACAACGGTTAAAGAAACTGAAACGCTTCATAAACAAGTTTCTCAAATCAGGTATCAATCTTTATCAATCAAACCAAAGTTGGGTTAAGTTTTAAGAACACCTATGTTCAGTTCTTTAAGGTCTATCTCTTCGATCCTTTGGAGTCACACACTACGAAAGGCTTAGATATTGGGCTGTTCCATTAAAAATTCTATAGGGGTGGACGAACCTTTTTGAGTCAAAAAAAGATTCTTGGAAAAAATACCCCCGGGAAAATGGCAAAAACAAAGAAAGTGCTGGAAAATTCATATGACAGTGGACGAGTCAAAATAGTCTTTTACCACCTGAATATTTTAGAATAACTTTTTATCCCCTGGAAAAATGAAAAAAAACAGTCCTGTACCCCCTGGAAACTCTTCTCAGATTTACCCTCTTGAAGTATTCCTCCACCCTTTCTGTATGGATAAAAATTGGAAATGGCCAATTACCTAGTCTAGCAAGCTAGACGACTAATTTATACATAGTAGAAATAAAGCAAAAAGTAATGAATGGAACAATTTTAGTCGTCTAGAAACCTTTGTGCACTAACTCCAAACAAAATAAAAGTGTCAATATTGCAATTATAATTTTTTCCTGCTCAAAATAATTCTTGAGAAAAAAATATGTGTGGATTTGTGTATTGAAAGTTTTTCATTTGAGTTGATTTCTTTTTGAGAGTTTGTTGTTGTGCTTGATAAATTGTTTTCTCGCTAGGCAAGTTTCTGCGTAGCTAGCCCCTGTATCTATAAGGCTGGAACACCGGATTCTTCCAGTCGTTTATACAAACTAAATCCCGTATTATTATTATTATTAGTATTGGTATTATTAGTATTACACGCATTATAAACGACTCCAGTCTACCAATTACCCGAAAGTAGTTATATGAATTTTTGAAATACTGGACTTTATTTTCGTATCATCTCCACTTCATTGTTTCACAGAGACGGTGTCTTCAATGCATCGAAGGTGTCAAATGCAACATTTAATACAGCGCAACGTATGTTGGTAGTATTAATGGATTATGAAAATGCTATCATCAACTCGTCACAATCGCTGAAAGATTCAATGGCACAGTTAGATAAGGTACCTTTTTGAAACTTTGTTATTAAAATAATATCAAGCATAAGGAAGGCCAATCTTCCCGCACCCTCCTTGTTTGTGATATCCATCTCATAACGCCATATCTTACGGAATCACGTGTAAAAAATAAGGTTTTCTTCAATTTTGAACACTAAAGCGAATCTAGTGGACTGTTAGCACTTCCTGGCAATACATTTCAAACATGCGGACGTAAGGTAACTGAAATACGTAAGCATTCGTGAAAAAAAAACGCCAAGAAAAGCAATGGTGAAGTAAAAAATACAGTAATTTGCATTGTGTACACGAATACACGCTTTTTTGATACTTTTTTATAGTACTCGGTTTATGAGGCTGATATTTTCGTGATCTTAAAAAGTTTAAATTTTGTTAAATTGTTCTGAATTTTCCACTTGTTGACCAATTGGATTAAATTCTCTTTCTTACCTGCTACTGAACACATTCTTTCTCTTTGCAGCTTAACAAGAGCAGTATTGAAACAATCAAATACGTGAAAAGTATGAAATTGCAAGTGACAGATATCTTTCGAAACGTTTCAAAAGTTTTCAATAAGAGTACTGATCTACAAAGTAGGACTAATGAACAACGACAGGTATGAACCTTTTTAATACCCTAGACTAAGCTATATTCACCATCTTGAGTTTTTAGAAAGTTGGTATTTTTGTAGCACTACTCGTTGTATATTTGTAACATTATTTGAATTCATGAAGTTTTTTGTCTGAAAATATTTTGACTACTCATCATCGAATTGGCACCATTAGGGTACCAATTTAGAAAAACTCCGTTCAAAGATTTTGTTTGGTGGGATCAAGAAACTGTATCCATGGTAATAAGAGTCAATGGTGACAAAGCGTCTTAATTTATATCAAAAGACTTCATGAAAATGCAATACAAATTGTGTTTGAATATGAAATTCTTCTTTTCTAGGATGCATTAAATGTACTTACTACATTTCGAGATCTAGAGAAGAAGCCTGTTTTCAAAACCAATATGACTGAAATCCGAGCTATGTTTCGTAAAATCAACTCCCTCGGTTACGAGGGTTACGCTTTAAGCGTTCGGTGTAACGCAACTTCTAGTCAAGTTCTCAACTTGACTAAACAAGTCAAAGATAGTTTGAAATGGGCAAGCGAGGCAAAATCGGACCAATCGAAGCAAGCTGGTGATGTTCGACGTTTGTTTGAAGAGATGGAGAAAATTGTTGTTTTGAATTCAACCCACGTGACCGAATTAACCAATGAAATCAACCAATCACGTGACGTCTTTCAACAAATGAGTTTAACGCATGCGCTGATGGCTTTGAGAAAAGCACGTGATGAGCAAAAAATAAAAATTGAATCACAGAGGCAAAGCGTTAAAGAGATGAAAGAAGAAATTAGGCAATTGAGGCAACTCTATGAGCAAATGAAAAATACAAAAGGATGTGGTTGATTGTTTTGAAGACCAGAGCCAACTTGAGTTTAGAGCTTTAGGTCTTTGATTATTTTATCGAGTCTTCAGTTCAGTTTACTTGTTTTTCAATCTGAAATTTTGCCGAATTGAATTGAACCTTTAACATACTTTTGGTTGGAATTGTATACAAGACAAAAAGTTAAAAGTATAAAAATATTTTCGCACTTTTTTCACCTTTTTTATTGTTTTATTTTTACACATTTACATCTTTATATTATTTTTTGCAACGAAATTTTGGTACTGGAGTGACATGAATTAATTTTTTCAATATATTCTGTATCTTTAAAAGCATTATTTTTCTAAGTTATTGTTAAAAACATTTTGCAGTGTGTGTATATATTTTGTGGCATAATTATTAGTATGTATGAAATTAATTAGTTTAGTCTCTTAGAATTTTAATTCTTAAATTGAATACACTTTTCAAGCATTTTCATCCCAAGTTCTTTCACTGTAAGTTTTGTCGAAAATAAAACTTTTCTGTAAATTAGTTCAAACTATCTTCGTTACCAAGGTAAGAAGACCACCTGTAACCTTAAAGAGGATTGGATTCGAGTTAACCAGGATCGAATGACGTCAGATTTCTGTTTTGCAGAGTGTGTTAATACAAAAAACTTAGACATCTGTCGACATTCTACCCTGGCAAACTCAACTAAGGTTCATTTTCTTTCAGTTTTTGGCGCAACAGGATCAATGAGATCTTAGACCCTTGAAACCCAAATTGATTTTAGACCTTTGAAACCCAAATTTGTATTAAAACGTAAGGACCATCAATATAATTTAAACCCCTTTTACTACGGTTATAAAAAGTTGGTAACTGTCTTAATACCTTTTTTTGTAAATTTTGAAAATATTTTAGTCACAGATTGACACATTTTAACGCTTTCTTTTTACGAAATTTAACCTTATAAAAACTGTATATTACAAAATTTATTAGATTGACATTATTTTGAAATTTTTATTTTTTAACCAGGTTTGAGAACAAAATTAATTTAATAGGGTAATATAATTAGGAAATTTATTGATAATAAAAATATAGTTTGCTGCTTCACTTGAATTTAGTTGGAACCACTGTAAAATTATACGATAGTATTGATGTGATATAGTCTGGAACATTTTACCTGACCACGAAAAAGTTTATAACAATTGGAATCGAATTTTCTTAAGGTATTCCTACAGTTCTGTAAAGGAAACTTAAATTTTGATGTACGGATAGAAATCATACTTATATTCGGGTAAATACTAGACTAGAGTCTACTTCTGGCTGAACTTTGATTTCTAATAATTTTTGCTGACGCTGAGTCCAGTGAAGTAGACTAGGAGCATTTGACGAGGTCGCCATTTTGAGAAAAAATGTCAAAATTCAAATAACAATAAAAATACTTAGAGTTGAAAGAGAAAATGAGGAACAAACATCATTAACAGATTTGCAATGCCTTATTCTCAAATAAAAACATTGCTTCATACTGTTTTCACCTTCCAAAAGCAACTAAAATGTGTTTTATAGTCCGCCTAAGTAAAAGCATATTGCCATACATATACTGCCGGGCCACTTAATCACACTATCCAGTCAGGATACATAAGCGAAAAACTTTATGCTTTTCTAAAAATGTTCAAACAACGTCAAAAACAAGGTGTGGCCATATTTTTTTTCAAGTGGAAGGGTCAAACTTGACTAAATTGACTAGTTCAAACTTTAAGCCGTCATTGTTTTGGAATTAAAAGGAACAAGGATCTCGTCTATAGCTCATTGGGAAAGTTATGGTCTCTTCTTTCTGACAAAGTAATATGTGACTAATAATTCTTCATTTTTTAGATATCAAAAAATTGAAATTTAAAATAACAACTAATAGTAATAATTGGAAGAAGATCAAGTCGACTGAAGAACCGAAATTTTCATTGTTGTTGGTTTCTTCATTGTGTTGTGTTATGTTGTGTGTCGCCCGTTTGAAAGATGACTCATATGGAAAGTATTTACGTGAGACAGTATGTATTTCATAAATTTTCATTCTGAGAGAGATTTGTGTTTGCAGTACAAAAGAGGTTTTCCTGCTTAAAATCTCGAAACTCGAACAAAAAACTTTGCCTTATTGGCCTTATTGATCAAATATTCTAATGACTTTTTTGCTGGAGTAATTCAAGCGACATTTCTATAAATTTTGAGACGAACTCTTTAACCTGGCTAGAAAATTGTCATGGGGGTTGTATAATGGACTCTAATGCTGAAAATCTCTCTATAGGTATTTTATAGAAGAGGTCTATCATTGCTGCGCGAGTAGCTGCTCTGGTCTTCCATCGATATTGGTATTACGATGTCAAACATATACTGAAAATTAGGTAACTCTTGCTCTTTGTGTCTACTTAGAAAGTTTGAAACATATGAGTGAAGGTAGAGAGTCATATTTCCCTAACACCCTGCCTGGAAGTGCTTATGGGATTCAAACACAGTCCATTGCGGTGCAAGTCTGTGATCGAAATCTTCACACAACCAATCGACAGAATGTTAGTGAAACACAATGATAGCCTTAGTTTAAAACAGTTTGAGAGGGCCCGATAAAAATTACTGGAACTTCACTTGTTCAAGTTAGAATTCTGTAATTGCTTTTTATTCTTGTGTCTTGTGTGGTTTTTTGTGAGGAGTCAGGTTGAGCAATGAAGATTGTGAATGAGAGCCTGTATGTGAGCGTAGGGTTTTCAATATAATTTTATTATTTTTAGATAAAGATTTTAATGTTTTAAGTTATATAAATATACAAATAAATTTTAAAACAATACAAATGGAAATGATTAAGATAAGGTTTCTAAGACTTTTGAATAAAAGAACAATTATAAAAAAAGACAAAGAGTTGATTAGATTTCAAAATTTGTTTGGAATATTAATTAAAAGAAAAATGGGAATTTCCATTTGGTCTAAAATAAGATTAATTGGACTCGGTGGGTACTAAATTTGACTCTTGATTTCGAAAACTAAGGTTTGGATACTTGGAAATACTCCTCACACTCTCTTACGCTATCACCACAAAGGTCTTTGAAGACGAATGGCCAATTTTCTCTGTTCTTCTAATATTGAAAAAGGCATTCGAAAACGGTTGACCCGAATACTTCAGTCAAATGCCGATCAGAAAGTAACATCCTTAGTCGGTATCAGTATAAGAGGTTTTAGTTCAACATCGACCTGCAGCATAGTCAGCATTTAGACACTTGAGTTTGAAGTGCTTTTGATTTTCATATGAACAGTTGGCATAGGTTGTGCTTTGTCTTTGGGTTTTTCTTCACCAAGTTTGAAAATGTATTTGTAAGACAAAGACGCACATAATGCTCCTACCAATGGACCGACCCAGTAAACCTGTCAAAGAAAGATAGGAATGAGTAAATCTTCTTAACTGAGGGAGTTTATAGAAGTACCTGTACCATAATTGGAGATGGCACGATTTCAATTAACGTTTTATTTGGAAACAATGCCCTGGGAGAATCTTTCTTTGTGAATTAGGATCGTATTTAGATTTAGAACGCCATATGGATCCTATAGTTTCTTCGATGAAGTCCATTTTATGTGGGTAGCCCGGTACTACTAGAGTTTTTGAAAGTCTCTCGATGTTTTTTAACTGGTTAACGTGTTCAAAAGCCTTACCCAGTGTTCGTGGACAAGGTTTCCAGTAACAGCTGCAGGTCCAAAAGCACGAATAGGATTGACTCCAGCACCAGTGAATGGCATCTAAAAGATATTTATCAAGTGTTTGGTTACGCAAGGGAGATTTTAAATAGTTTCATACAATAGTTACTTCTTAAGAGATCCCTGTAGCTTATAGTGCGTCTCGTGGAAAAGGCATTGTTTAGTAATACAGTATTGCTTGAAATCAAAATCGTTTTCCTGGCAGCATCAAAATTTTGTGTTCCAGTCTCAAGAAGAGCATACGTATAACTTTCGATTATGGTTTCTACAATCTTTGACTTTTGAACTCTAAGCTGTGGTAGTATAGTTGACGCTCTCTAATTTGATATTCAAGGGGAATAAGGGAGCTTTATCGAATAAGGAAGCTTTATCGAATAAGGGAGCATCGTTTATGAGAGTTTCTTGTTGACGGGGTCTTTCAATTCCATTGAATAGGGGAGCCTGTCGAATAGTAGAACGTCAAATAAGAGAGCCTATCGAATAGTAGAACGTCGAATTAGAGAGCGTCAACTGTATGTTTATCCACTTACTCCCATCAACATTGCGACTGCTACAGATAGACCAACGACCATGTTCGATTGTAACAAAGAGAATTGGTTGTCAGGATCTCTTGCTGCAATGATAACTAACATGACAATGAAAGTTAAAGTGAGTTCGACCACGAATGCAACTCCAACTAACAGATCATCGTGAATGGATAATGTTCCAAGATGACCACGGACATTGGATGGTGTGTAGAGATAAAGAAGACCAGCTCCGGCACAACCTGGTAGAACAGGGTAGAAAATAGATATCGATCAAAGTTAGTTTATACACCTATTAACCCTAGAAAGAGTGTGGAGACTTAAGTCTTGCTCAAAAATTGTCCAAACCTTGAAAAAGATAATCATTTAGGTTTTAAGATTAATTTTCTGAGTCAGCACAAAACGATATTTTAGCCGAGTTAGCAATGCCATTGAGACCATATAGTACGTTTCAATGCCAATCTTTTGATTCTAGTTTAAAAATGTAAAAATTATATTGGGTAGTTGATGACTACATCACGAAATAGTTTGGGTCATTTCGGACCCCTTTCGGGATTTAATTCCCGGGGACAAATTTTGAAAAGCGACACTATTTTTGTTATCTACTTTTCATGATCTTTAAGATAAACCTCATTATTGACTTTGCACGGTTGCACGTATAAACTTGAAAAGGCGAAAATTTAAACTTAAATTTCTTTACATTTTTTCCAGGCCTGATCAAGTTATCAAACGTCTTTTGGAAGGTTTAAATTGGTTGTAAAAATTCATGAATCAACATGTCCGTGTATACATGCCAAGACCTCTTTTTGACATTCAATCACAATAATACCAAGTAAGTTTTAGTGTATTTTGTTGCTACAAAATATGATCCTTATTCATTTAAAGTCAGATTGATGTAAGATCTATGAAATTTGAGACCGCTTTCCCTTGCGATAGATATCTACAGGAGTCACTCCGGCTAAGGAACAAACCCACAATCTCGCGCACCGTAACCAAATCTCTTTGCAGAAGGACTTTGTAGGTCCTATGCTATTTCAGGTGCCACTATGATAATTGAATGATGTATTATAGTGACGACGGAAGAGTTTTTGAATATTAGCTCCTCTTTTGCCTAAAGTAAGTATTTTTTTTAAAATAAAACATCACTTAATTAGTAGATTTTCATTTTGCTCTGTAAAAAGTGATCAGACTAGCCCGTAGTAGTGAAACCATCACCCGAGACAACCCTGCAAACCCACCCCTCCTGTAGTTATTCTGAAAAAATGGTACCTGTATAGCTCCTTGAAATAAGAGCAATCAGTTGTCCACAGATCAACAGTAGTTTGAACTTAAGTTTGTAAAGTTTGTTGTCAAATACAAAGCCTGGTCTCCTAAAACATTGGTGAAAATCTAAATTCTCAAAAGGGAATGATATACTTACTGCCAGCGACTTGAACAGCAGCGTAAACAAAAAATCGAACGAATTTAATTTCACCGGCAACCAACAACCCAAATGACAAGGCTGGGTTAAAATATCCCAATTTCTCAGCTGAAACTGTAATCAAAACAGCCACAATCCCTCCAACGCAAACGGCTTGGTGTAAATCAGACCTTGGTTCTCCCAAGTTAAGACTACATCCACACGCAATAATTGTAAATATTAACGTGTAAATGAATTCAGCAAAAACGTATCGCCAGAAATTTGGTTCTGTTGGCTCGTAAAGCCCGATTTTGTCTCGCCATGTTTCGCCGCGTGCTTTCACAAGCAAAACGGTTCTCTCGCTTGGTGTGGAGACATAAGTCTCGTAAGTCGATACTTTAGACTCGCCTTCTTCTCCAGACATATTTATTGAATTTGTTAACAAAATCTTTCAATACCACCTTTCGCTAAAAGCGTTTACCTTGACAAGTCAGAAAAGAAGGATTGAATCGCCAAATCATTTAATTAAGCCACTACCCCTTTTTTAATGAATCTAGACCCCAGTCCCCCTTCTTTCTATTTTTGCAAGCACACCAGCGAACTCTAAAATAAATACTAGAATCTCATAAAGGATTGATTCTGCTAGACTATCGATATGAAAAACGAAATATTAGGTTTCTTTTGATTTGAAAAGATTGCGTGTAGGTTGAAAATAGTATTATGAAATTTAGCCTGAAATGCTCATTAGGCTTTTTCACGACCTTTACTGGTGTAAATTTAATATGGTTTCTTTGTCCATTCCAGTTCTTAAAGTTTGAGTTCAGTATTGTACACGTAGCTGATGAACTCATCGTTCAAATTGTTCAATTAGAGGTTAGGATAAACAAATAACATGTTGTGTTGTTTACTTTCAAAATTCGAAAGTTTTGATGTCGTATAATATTGTAAAGAAGATATACACTGTTGTCAAAAAATATTGACTCTCTTTTAGTTTTCTTTTACTATCGGTTTTATTTTCTAAATGACGGATATAGGCTTTCCGTTTTTAGAGCTTAAACCTCGCATAGATCATCTCGTTTTTATCGGAAGAACCCCTTTAGAATGTACACTTGACCTACATTCTAAACTCCTCGAGAGAAAAAAAAACTAGGAGTGACACAGTATCTTATTAGTTAAATTCTGTTACTATTTTATGCGAGCTATATTTTCATATCGAAATCGATAACGTTGAAAGATAGTTCTAGGCGTAGTAGTAAATAAAGCAATCATCGTCATTCACTTCACTGTAAGATGTTTGGGTAGGATTCCCACTCGATGCTGCCATTCCCTTGAAAATACTTCGCCTGAGCTTACCCATATGAGGGGAATTGGGTACCATTACTCTGATAAATAAAAGATTGTTGGGAATTGTTAGTCGTTGCATCTGATTTGGTAATGCGTAAGATTTCTGCCTCAAAAAAATTAGAGTGAGAAATTCGAATTTAGCGCTGTCCTCACTTACTAAAATAAATACCAAATTTCGGAAGTTGCGTTTTCTCTAAGAAAGTGTGACCAGTGAAAGAATAACAGAATTTGATTGGCTGTGTTTCCAACCGTCATTAGGATTTGGGAAATTCAAACTCTCAGCCCATACCTTGCTATATATTTCGCCATCAGTATATGAAATAAGAAATCATAGCATGGATCTCCAGGCTAATGCCAACCACATCGGCAAGCAGGGATATCCTTCCTTTCTTAATTGGTCTAAATATTATGTCAAGGGTTTCTGAATGCTTTCACGTCACAATTTAAAGCATTTTGGAAGTCTAATCGAACGAATCGAACGAGTTGGGGCATTTAAAGAGAGATTCGATATCTTTGCATATGAGGAAAAGTTTATGGTAACTTCTTCTTCGTCTTTAAGCCTCGTGGAAATTTAATTATTATCCAGAGTTTAAAATGACCCGGACGCAAAAGTGTTTGATCGACAACTTCAAATGATCGTTGCTGTGTTCATTCAAACCCGTGCAATGTCTTGGAACGCATGTTATCAATTTACACAAAAGTATTAATAAAAACAACCTCCCCTAGACACCTTCAGAATTACCTTAATCCTCCCCTAAATTAGGTTAACCTTTTCTTATTTTCATTATCTCAAGTCAAAATATGACCTTCACGAGAAACAAAATTTTCACGTGGACCCACGTGGACGCTAAAAATAATGATATATAATGTCACATGTTTGTTTATAAATCCTTTTTAAAATATTGGAAACAATCCAAAGTCAATTACTACTTAAAATTTTCTTGTAATTTAATCCGTCAGATGACTTGAATACATGCGAGTTATATAATATATGTAATTTTGTCACGATTTTTGTGCTTTTCATAGGTTGAGATAGTATTGTCTACCCTCAATAAATCATACGATTTAAAAATCATTAGATTTGATGTTCTCGGTCGGAACTTGTCTGGAACAAGAGATGGCTTCTAGAAAAATCTTATTGTTACCTTAATCATGTTTTCTTTTTTGGCACGGAATCTTTAAGATTGTTTCCCTACTAAATGGAACATAGAGAACAAACAATTCCACTAAAACTAAACTGACCGCCGGAGGCGGTTTCTTTCATAGTGGTACGCTAATCTCGTTTTGCCTTGGCTCACTACTTTGTCTACCATTTACTTTCGGTTTTTTTAACTAGATTACCCAGGTGTTTCTCTTTTTTTTCCCTGAATGTCTTTTATTCGGAATTGAATAATCGAGACATGAAAAATGACTATATTGTAATCTGTTTTCAATGAATAATCTAAAATGTACTGGAGATGACATGTACGATGTAGGCGTTAATAATAATGTGCGCGCGCGCTCTTATTTCACGAGCGTGATGGAAGGCGGTCGTTTCAGTGTGGTTTACATCCACACTGTGACCTAGTATAGAATCATGTTAACACTCTGAAAGAGAATCTGGAGCGTTATTATGTTCATTTTTGTTCTACACGCGAGCCCCAATTCCTTGTTCTAAGAAAATGAATGGTCGTCTCTGAGTGATACAAATTATTAACTAATTGACATGTGATGAACTTGTGGTCTTAATTGGAAAGTGTGTCAATATCACATGAGATTATGAAGAAATTATAGGCCCGGGGGGGGGGGGTACTACCCTTGTCGACCGACGGGGGTGCTCCGCTGAGGTTCGAAAAATGGACCCTACGTGGGACTCGAAATTTGCGAAAAAAGTGACCCTGAATGGGACTGAAATTCCAAAATTTTCTCAAATGTTCTACTTTTTCCCCAAATTTTCCAAAAATAGGCACCCTACGAGGGACTGATTTGTCTATTTTGGTGTTTTTGCGACCCTACCTGGGACTCGTGGAGGTTAAAAAGGTACCCTGACCAGCGGAGCATCCCGTAACCCATTTTGCCCTAGTACCCCCCCCCCCGGGATTATAGGATACCAATATCATGAATTGAAATATCATTATTGAAAGTTGATTTCTAAGTGTAGCTTTTGAAATACTTGCGCTACAGTATTTATACTTCTAGAAAAGCTGAAGTTTTGACTGATAAATCAAAACGTCACTGTTATAAGGGGAAAGTATTCTATTAAGACGGTCTGACAGTTCGCTCTAATACTTTTACATCAGTTTATATATTACTATGTTAATAAGTATATAGTTAAAACTGTTTAACTACTAAAATAATGTTAAGAGATATTGATAAAACATGAGGAGAATGTTATTGTAAACTAGAATATATGGTTGCTTTTTCATATACTCTTCATCTTTGGCATGAGAAAACTCGTTCACTGCGTATTATCAGCTTTCTGATGCTCACTGATAGAGCTAGTTGTTGTTATTCTTTGACGTCCATCAGTGTAACGTAAATAAAGCCTGGGATGCACGTGGACAAGGTTGACGTGTGTTGTCAGTTCTTTAATGGTTTGATCTGAATGCGTTCGGTCATCTCAGAATCAGAGCAAAACCATTTCCTCTTTTTGGGAGGCCATTTTGTTCAGAGCGAGGTGGAGCCGTAATGTACGATCAAGTTCTTTTGGAAAAACCATTTTTAGATTTTAGGAATGCAGGGAAATGACTTAGATATAATACTTTGTCACTATCTAAGAAAATATAGTCTTCAGGTTGAAGAAAAATTTGTGAACGTGTTTGCTTTTAAAGCAAGTTTACAGTCGGTAGACATGGTGGTCTTCGAAACTGCTACCGTGTCATTTTTTCTTCCTAACCGGTTATTGCAGTAACTGTTTGTAAACTCTGAGAAAACTTTCCCGCGTTATTAAGCTGTAATCGTTCAGAAATGACTAGAAAATGAGAAGGAAATTTCGAAATATTTTTTTTATTCGCTTTTTCGTTTCGCTTTTATATTTGGTTCACTCGTGATCTATTGAAATTTGACTCTCATCCGCGCAACGAAAGGACCTCACTTTCTCTCTCACTTTCTCTATTGGTTAGCAACGGAAAATATTTTTGAAGCTCACATGATCAACCATCAATGTTTTCTTAGTCCTTAAAATTCAGGTAGTTATCTAATAATAATCAGACCATTTTTCATTCCAAAATAATGTCGGTCGGATACAATGCCTTTGTAGTTTGTTCCGAGTGTTTCAAACCACATCTGCATTCCCTTGTGTTGCAATCAGTCTGTGCCACTAACCCGATCGGGAAGATTCTTCCGAAATGGGAAGAAACTTCCCGAACAGGAAGAACTTAGGTGAATTTTTTCTTCCTGATTGGGAAGATTCTTCCTCTTTGGGAAGATGAAAAATGACTGAATCTTCGGCGAAACTGTACGATGACCGGCGAAACATTGAAACATTTTGGAGCTGATAAAGCATCAAATTTTAAGATTTTTCACCGAAAGAAAAATAAACTTTACCGTGAAAATTTGGTTTAATTTTGAAAAAACTGCGTTAACTTCCCAAACGGGAAGTTTCAACCCGATCGAAAAGTCCTAGGTAAGTAAAAAAGCGGGAAGATCTTCCCGTTCGGGAGTCAAGTTAATTTCCCGTTCGGGAAGGTTCTTCCCATTTCGGAAGAATCTTCCCATTTTGGAAGAATCTTCCCGATCGAGTTAGTGGCACAGACTGGCAATGGCTCTCTTATTAAAGAAAGGTGTTCCGAAAGCCCCAAAACAGGGTTTATATAAGAACAATTTTATAATAGCATATGACACAATTTTAGCCAAAACCCTATTACGTCAAGAAATGAAAGAAGAACATTTAAGTGTGAAAATTACAAAAAATAGCCTCAGCTAAATGTCTTGGTTGTAATAACAAAGAGTGTATCACCTCTGACTTGTAGCACCTAGTTAGATTCCCAAAAAGGAGTTCTATAGATTTATAACGCTCTTTACATTGAGTTTCAACTCGCTTTATCGCTGGCTATCTCCTTGTGCGATAAGTACAACTTCATCTCAACAATAGAAAATACATGCTCATTTGGTCGTTTGCATTTAATTGAAACAATTAAGCAAGTTTGTGTATTTGTATGAGATGCGATGAATGGGTTTTGGAATGAAGTACCTGTGTATAAGAATACCCGTCATTTTTTTAAGAACATCCAAAAGCCTTCGATTATTCTTAACTTTTTTATTTCTAAGCCTAAAAATTATTTTAACCATTTTCTGAGTATTTTTGTCCGTTTTCCTATAAAATCGCCAAAGCCTTATAAAATGTTCTTAACTTGTTCTTAACATTTTGGCCATCGCAGCCTCATGTTCGAAAAAAAAACGTGTAGACTAAGAATTTCTTACAACGGAAAAAGAGAAAAATGTCACTTGATCACTTTTTTTTAAGACAAACAATTTTTTGTTTATACATGACGCTATTGTTTGTTTTATGGTACGAGTGGAGAGCGTGTTTTAAGGTATGTTAGAGGGATCTAATGGAGGTAGTTCATGGTTAGTAAGAGATGCGTCAACACGAGCAGGTCACAAGGATGAAATACTCTTCGATTGGTGTGATCATTTACAGTTGATGCTCTATAATTCGATCTTTAAGGGAATTGGATTTTCATCGAATAAGGGAAATTATCGAATAAGGGAGCGTCGTTTATGAGAGTTTATTCTTGTTTATGGGGACTTTAAATTTCATCAAAATAAGGGAGCCTATCGATTAGTAGAACGTCGAATTAGAGAGCGTCAACTGTAGTAGTATCGATCATTTATCGAAATTTGATTATGAGACTTCTCTTTTGTTTGCGGCTAATTTTTGATAAAACAATTCAATTTAGTTTAGTTAGTTAGTTATCAACAGTCAAACAGTGTTCTTAAAAACTTCGGCACATTGTTTTAATGTAATAAATTTATAATAGTTCAAAAAGCAGAATTTCTGCAACGGGTTGCAATCAAGCAATAATATACCAAGAATAACATTCTTTTGAATGTCATGTGACCACTAGCTTTGAAGAACTGAGGAAAATATAGAAATATGATGATGTGTTGGGTGGGTGAAATGTTGATTTTAAACTTATAAAAATATAATATTTTTATTAAAAAACAAGTATCTGAAAAAAGAAAGCAAAAAAAAATGAGATTAGCGATTATTGCTACCATTTTGGCGGCTACCATATTAGTACCAGCATGCATTGCGGTACCTTTGGACACGTGTGATGTTGATGATGTACATCGATTTGATTGTTTCCCTGATGAAGGTACGTTTCATGGTGGTTTTTATTATTTTAACATTTTCGCAATTTTCGCAATTTTCGCAATTTAGACCTCATTAACCAATTTAAACCCAATAAGATTCGTGAAATTTTTTTCTAATTTTTGTTTTTTCTAAATTTGTTTACGCTTTTGAAGAATTTGTAAAATATTTACCATTACAATCTTCTCCAAAAGAAATGATTTCTTTATGGAAATTATTCTATTGGCAAGGAGTTTTCTTAAATCCTTTAAATCCAACTTACAGGTGCTTCAGAAAGCAAATGTCAAGAACGAGGCTGTTGTTGGGTTCCAGCCTCCCAAAATAAAGATCAATATGGCGTCCCATTGAACGTACCATATTGTTTCTATGGCAGAGGTTCCTTTAGTTACAACAAATGCGGTGGTGCTGACACAGATACGGGGTTCTATGTTGATTTGTGTATGAAAGGAAAAGGTAGTCCCTATGGAGACAGCATTGCTAAAATCAGAGCTGAATTCTCAATGGAAACTCAAACGCGATTGAGAGTCAAGGTAAATAATGTTTGACACGCCAAGCTGATTCATACACTCGCTCCTAAAATGTTAAGTCTTCAATACTTGATAGATACTTTTGTGGTCAATTGTTAATTTTCCCGGGGGGGGGGGGGGGGGGGGGGGCACTCGATTTTGAAAACGACCGACCGTACGTTTGGCAAAAAATCATAGGTCTCTAAAATCGGACCCTTACAGTGTAGGAAAAATTTGGCTGAAAATTGACCCTTATAGTGCAATTTTTCGAAACTTTTTGAAATTTCTCAAATTTTACCTCAAAATTTGGTATTTTCTCAAATTTTACACCCTTACAGTGCAATTTTTCCCACTTGCTCACAAATCAACCCTTACAGTGCAATTTTTCCCACTTGCTCACAAATCAACCCTTACAGTGCACTTTCTAAAGTCCAAAAAACCTACCCTTAAGGGCCGCACGTCCAGTGGGTCACTTACCTGGAGTGCCCCCCCCCCGGGTTAATTTTTTATTTCTTCGAGATGCCACATCATCTTAACGATTATTAAAATTCTAGGTCTAAATAGCCGCATTAAGCCACAAATCGAATCTCCAATTTTCTCATAGGGAAAGGGACATTTTCTGAAAAACCAAATCCCATTTATGATTCTCCTGAAAGGGTTAGATTGCAAAGGAGGGGTACCTTGGAAAGGGGGTTGGTAGAAATCCTTCGCTTTAATTTAACGTTTCCTATAAAAAGCTTTAACGTGCATAACAAGGTAATCCAGCTAACAAACCAGATTTATCCTTTAGATTTACGATCCAGCCAATCAGCGTTACGAGGTTCCCATTCCAGTTCCCAAGGTTACTACCAAAGCTTCATCAACTGATTATGACGTCACTGTTGTCGAATCTCCTTTCGGATTCAAAGTCACCAGAAAATCAACAGGAACTGTTATGTAAGTCTTGCATTCACGGTCGAAATATATTGGGATTTACATTTTTGGCAAGCTTTTTTATGATACTACACCCCGTGTGTCACAGACCCGCTGGGACCGTTTGGAAAAATACCCTAAAATTTCAGCCCCACTGGGAAATGGACCTCGATTTCATCCCAAGTTGCACTCTAGAACCATCCCCACAGGATTCTTTGATCTTGGAACAACAGAATTTCTATCCCCATTGGGATTTCGATAGGGATTTTTATCCCCGCTGTGGAAAAAAAAGTTTCACCGGGGCTGTGAGACAGGGGGGATACTGGTAGCGTTCACAAAAACTTTCTTAATTGCATCACGTCCATCAGTAAAAAACAAAGTGGTGCAAGTGACTCTGGTCACGTGATTGGATTTTTAAAATTTTTCAAAGTTCTCTGCTGCTTTTCCAGATTTTGATGTTTTGTTATTTGATATAAGATGTTCTTATGAAGAGTGTCATAAAAACATGTATAAAACGTGTATTTTCTCTCTCTCTATTACAGCTTCAATACAGCTATTCCAACGCAAGGCTTTATTTTCGCTGATCAATACTTACAAATTGCATCTGTTCTTCCTTCATCAAACATCTATGGTCTTGGTGAACACGTGCTTGGGTTGAAACTGAACACTTCATGGTCACGCCTCTCATTGTTCTCAAGAGATATTGCCACACCTGAGGTAAAGTTAATGATGTCTAAAGTCTCTTAAAGAATGCGCCCGTTGCGAAAATCACCCTCAAGGGAATGACTCCAGATAATTTCAGCTGACATGGTGCACACCGTCATTTTTCGTTATAAACATTCGCTTACCATCTGGATAAGGCTATCACTGTGTCTCACTCACATTCTGCCGATTGGTAGTGTGAAGGTTTCGATCACAGACTTGCACCGCAATGGACTGTGTTCGAATCCCAAGCTCTTGCAGGTAGGGTGTTAGCGAAATATGGTGATACACTCTCTACGCTCAACAATATATAAATTCCACACTTGAAGCCATAACTTCAAAAAGTGAAAGACGACGAAAGCCGTCTAAAGCGTCAGCACAACAAACCAGGGTTTCAAGTTTGAGTCATCGGCTCTTCGGTTGTTCCGTCAAGCTCATACCCATAGAAATAATCAAAACATTGTCAAATTGTCCGAGATTACTGGGTAATCTACGTAAACGGTAGTTCGTTGGACAACTTTATAACGAAAAAGTTTTTCTATTTATGTAGGGTGGAGTCAATTTATATGGTGTACATCCATTTTACGTCGGTGTTGAAAAGGATGGAAACGCTCATGGTGTATTCTTTAAAAACAGCAATGCTATGGGTAAGGTTATGTATAATTTGGTCGATCTAAATTGATTGAGTGGAATCCTCGGACTATGGAACTATATAAAAGACGGAAGGGGACAGGCTCTTACTTAACTGAGATACAAGGATAGATGGCGTCAAAAATTTCTATCTCGTGTGAGTTTATTAATGAAACAGTTTTCAGATAGTTCGCATGATTCGAACCTGGTGAAAAAAAACCTAATCTTAGAGAAGATTTCCAAATCCTGATAATATAGCTAAGATCATAAATCTTTTTACATGCTTGAGATATTTTAAGAATATTATTTACCCTCACTTACGAGCTGTCAAAACTTTAACCGTTTTACTTCTATTTTTTCAGACATCATTTTGCAACCAACACCAGCCATTACCTACCGTACTATTGGTGGAATCTTAGAGTTTTATTTCCTGATGGGACCAACACCTGATAGTGTCATCCAACAATATACCGATGTATGTTATCTTTCCTCGTTCCCGGGGTTCAAACCACAATGGGTTTCACTCCCCCACTTGTAGTCTCGTAAAATATCCCTCCTTTCTTCTTTTGTAAAAGTGGACGCTCCAAATTGTTTCTATAATGGGTTCCTTTTCTTTAATATGAAATTTGTTTCAAAAATTTACCTTCCAGTGGCAAATAATGGTCCATTTCGTTTTATGACCATACAGGGGGGGGTGGAGGAACATTTCCAGGGGATAATCTGAGAAGAATTTCCAAGGGGTCTAAAGAATTGTTTTTTACATTTTTCCAGGGTGTAAAAAGTTATTCTTGAATTTCCAGGGAGTGAATGACTGATTTTAGTTCGTCCACCCTCACTTTCAGACATAAGAAGAATTTTTTCCAATGGTTCTTTTGCAACTTTTGCCATTTTCCAGGGGGTATGTACACTTTTTCTACATTTTTTTTTCACTTGAAAAGATTCATCCACCCCCCCCCCTGTATGGAAATTTTATGGAACAGCCCAATGTCTATGAAAAGACTAGTAAAGGAGACTAGAATTTGGCATGAATTTTAAATCTAACCTAAGACAATGGACGCGGCTTTTTTAAAACAATCTCTTTCGTGTCTCTTTTCAGGTCGTTGGAAAGCCAGTCATGCCACCATATTGGTCTTTGGGATTCCATCTCTGTCGCTATGGTTACAATACAATGGATAATCTATTGAAGGTAAGTTTATGTGACTATAGGCTCTTTCAAAATTTAGTGGGTTGATGGATATTTCCGTACCTTAATCACCACAGAGGTCCTTTGCTGTTGAACTCGGGATGCCTTCCAAGATTTTCGACGAAAAGTTCCATAAGTATATTCTAGTTTTAGCTCCTACAAGGTACCGTAGTTTTATGCAACTAATACTCTTCTATAAAAAGTGAAAGTTAATCTTTAAGAAAAAATCTGCTCTTCAGGTAAAATCGACTTAAAGCAATAACTTTTTTTATCTGCCTTGATGAGTGCTCGGTACTGTAGTCTGTGAGAGTGCCTGTGACCGAATTTGTCAAAATATAAATCAGCATGTCATCAGTGAGGCACAGTATACAACAATCACTACTTAATTCATCTTAGGTTCATCAACGTATGGTGGACAATCAAATTCCACAAGATACTCAATGGAATGATATTGATTACATGAATTCTCATCTTGATTTCACTATTGATCCAACAAACTTTGCTGATCTTCCATCGTTCTCTCAGAAATTGAGATCCTCAGGAATGCACTATATCTTAATGGCTGTAAGATAACATTTTGTACAGGAGCCTCTCCATAACTCAATTTGACTTTCAATTTTCTGGGATGAGCTGGAGTTTTTACAAGATACTTCACTAATTGGTCATTTGAAGTGATAGAGATGACACGTTCTTTAGAAAAAGTAACAAAATTGTTTTATTACTGGTTAACGACCAACTAAATTAAATAAGATCTTGTAAAAACTCCAGTAACTCTTTTCTATTCAAGCAAATATTTGTACCAATTCAAAAGACTTAAAGTTTAATTCGCTCAGAAATTTGTATGAGTTTTGTCGTGTATTTTTTACCCAAGCCGTGACCTACGTTTAAGAGTTATTAAGAATTCTATGTGGAAAATTTTTGGGTTGCGAGGATTTGGCTAAATCGGTTTAGCCGTAAACAAAAACTCACTTCGTTTATATTTCAACGCGGTTGAAATAGCATTCTTATCTTGCAAATTAGGATCCAGCTATCAGTTCATCACAGTCTCCAGGAAGCTATAAACCTTATGACGATGGAATCTCAATGGATATCTTTGTCAAAGACATCAATGGAAAACCATTACAAGGAGTTGTATGGCCTGGGCATACCGTTTTCCCCGATTTCTTCAATCCAAACGCCAGCGTTTATTGGTACAACCAGATTAAAAACTTCTATGACAACACCATCAAATTTGATGGGCTATGGATTGTAAGTTTGATTTAATATGAAGCCTCCCCCCCCCACGAGTCCTTCGCTTTACGAAGTAGCAATCCCATCGTTGATAGTGCATTTTCAACAAAAGTCTCAATCTCAAACTCCGCCTGCAATAGAAGACTAATGATACTCCTATTTCCGTGGGCTTTTAGGGTGCGGGTGTTTTTACCCCGGTCCAATTCCGAAGTCCTGCGAAAGTTTTTGCTAAATTCCGTTTTTCCTGACTAAAATTATTCAATTTTTCGTCTCCGATAACGAACCCAATTTCCGAATTCCATCGAAATTTTCATCGAATTCCGCCACTTCGTTCAGAAAAGGGCCTATTCCCCTCCTCCGCTAACCGCTACCCCATTTTACCCCACTACCCCGCTAAACCATTTTATCTATATAGATAGGCGTTGAAAAAAGACTTTATATGCATGCTTGTTTTTAGCGTTCAGATTTTCACAACATGCGTTATACTCTTTTCTAGATATCTTCCTTTTTCCTTCTTCTCTTCCTTTTTATTTCAACCTTATTACTTTACCAGGATATGAACGAACCATCTAACTTCGTTCGAGGATCACTTGACGGATGCCCTATGGATAACAAATTGGAAACTCCTCCTTTCGTTCCTGGAATCATCGGTGGAGTGTTATCTGATAAGACCATCTGTATGACTGCTAAACAATATACTGGTAACCATTACGACGTGCACAGTTTGTATGGACATTCTGAATCAATTGCCACTATGGAGTAAGTGATTGCGACCACAATTTTTTCTCGTTAAAGATATTTCTAGGAGGCGCGCCTTTATGCTGACGAAACAGAATTGACAAAAGAACTTCTCAACATTTATTTGTATTGGCGCGGTACAGCGTAAGTCTTCGGCCGCTGGTAAACCGTATATTAAAGTCTTGAAGGTCTCCGGCCGCTGGCGTAGGTTTTCGTCCGTCGATGGAAAAAAAAATCCACCGCGGCGCTGTAGGGAGAGGAAGTTGTTCTTTTGTTTGTTTGAAAATGCCTTTTATCCATTACTGTCCTTACTTTTTTAACTTTTTTATCCAATACTAATATGAACTTCAACAAGTCTAGGTGGGTGCAATACAAGACCTCTAAGCTTTACATATGAAATTTCGAATCTGATCTTTTCTTTGTAAAGTTTTGAATCTGATCTGTTATTTTACTGTAACTTTTCGTTCATTTTAGTGCAATGAAGAAAGTGTTAGGCAAAAGAAGTGTTGTAATCACCCGTTCTTCATACCCTGGTACAGGTCACCATGCGGGACATTGGTTAGGTGATAACCACAGTCAATTTGAAGATTTGTATCGATCAATCTCAGGTAAGAAAATTTTGAAGATGAAGATGAAAAATATGAATTTCTACTGTAAATTTGTACCTTTATTCCCTCAGGAGCAATGTTTCAAAAAGTACGGGCCCCTCAGTTATTCTGGAATAGACTTTAGATGCTTAAGTACCATACTTTGGCGGAATCAAAATTTTGAAATTTCTCTAGTCTGATAAATCAACTGAACCAAAAATCAAAACTAAAGTGATTTTTAAATCTCGTTTTACATAGATATTTCAAATTCTGTTTTACACTTTAACACACAAGGTATTGCAATAATATACCACAACGTTATAATTTGATGGGAATTTGATACATTTTAGGTATTTTGAATTTCAACATGTTTGGCGTTCCATTCGTTGGCGCCGATATCTGTGGTTTCCTTGGTGATACAAATGAAGAATTATGTCAACGATGGATGCAGCTTGGTGCCTTCTACCCTTTCATGAGAAACCATAACAATATTAACCAAAAGGTAAAGCCAAGAAATTCCCTTATCTCAAACTGGAACCCAGTCCCTTAGTTCACTTTTGTTTGAATTTCTCAAATTTAGGTTCTCAAAATTTTGCTGATTTTATTATAGAGCTAAGCAAACCCAAAAAACCCAAAAATTTTCCGACTCAAAAATTTGACGCGTCAATCACTTTGCTTTATCGGTAATATTGGTGTGGGCAGGGGGTGCAGACACAGGGTAATGACCCATAGCCAGGTGGTGGTGTCTATTTTTGCATTTCAAAAAAGTTAGTACCGGTACTACTTTGGGGGTGGGGGTATGTATTTTTCACTCTTCAAGCAAGTACAGGATACTATTTGGGTATTTTTTCACAGAATTTTGCTGTTTTTCAAAAAAAAAAGTAGTTTGTTGTAATATTTTGACTTTTTTCAAATATTAATTTTTTTGATTTGAAATTTTTTTAATCGACAATTTTTTTTACTCTTTTGAGAAATTTGTTGATTTTTTTTAAGACAAAACTTCCAAAATGGTCAAGAAGTGTGTGATGAAAATCAAAGGACAAAAGCTTCTGACTCCATCATTGATAATTTGCTTGAATTATCTGTCAATTTTCAGTCTGAAAAACTAACAATAGTACCCCTCTCTTGGTCTAATCTGTAAAATTTAAGATTTTAGGGGTGGTGTCCCGATTTTTTACAGCAAAAATGAAGTAGTTCCCGGTACTAAATATGGGTGGGTGGTCCTAAACAAAATTTTAGTAAAAAATCAAGTTAGTACCCTATGGGTTAGTACCCTGCCTCTGTACCCCCCCTGGTGTGGGGAGAATCTGTGGAGTTTCCCGCTGGCATTTCCGAGGCCTCGTTGGTATGGGGTGGGGGGTCTCTAGAGTTTCTCGCTGGCATTTCCGAGGCATCACCTGGTTCTTAATCTTAAACGACTATCCTATTGACCCCCTTTTTGTAAGTAACCCGTGGATGGAAATTGTGACTTCTTCAACATCAAGGGGGGGGGTTTGAGATATTTTTTCTGGAAATAACCAAATGCAAAGCAAGGCAAAGCATCACGAAAAGGTTGGTTCAAGTTGATTCATCTCTAAATAACTTTCGTTATCACAGGATCAAGATCCAGGAGCATTTGGAGATGGCTTGATCAAAACATCGAAAGCAGCTTTGGCAACTAGATACACTTTGTTACCATACCTCTATACTTTGCATTTCGAATCTTTCATGACTGGATCGACTGTCGCTAGACCACTGTTTTTCCAGTGAGTAAAGGTTTCCTAGAAATCAGAACACATCAATTGTGTAAAAAATTGAGGGTCATAACATGTGGTCTCTTGGAAGATAAGAGCACACATTTCTTAAAAAGATTTCTTCGCTGGCTGCTTCTGTATATAAAAAAACATCTCTGGAAATTGTAGTTAGCCAGTGCTGATGAATCGGAAACTTTTTGTTTTGTTTTGATATTTCTCCCCTAGAGTTTTTTTTCGAAACCCGTTTCGAATGTTTTTTTTTCTCGAAAAGTTACAGTAATTAAACCTGATTGTATATTGTATAATGTATAGAATATAGTGAAATCAAGCCCTGTCTAACACAAGTGTGCCTCTTTTATAGTTTTAGATAATTTTTTCTACTCAAAGTTTATAGTGCTCTTAATTATCATTTCAACGGTATATAACTTGTTAGACTTAAAGCACTAGTTGAAAAATGGCACGCAAAACAATGTATTATGCACACTTAAGCAAATCCTTTTCTTTCACAGATTTCCAAAAGACGCCAATACTTATGGTGTTGATGCACAATTTATGTGGGGTGATGGCCTCATGATCAGTCCTGTTGTTTCACAGGTACCATCAGTTTTTTAAAAGAGCTACATATTCAATTTAGAATTACTTAAGCGTCCGCAAAATTTACTGGCCTTTTTAAACGTCTCCTGTTGATTTATATTCTCAATCTGGGAATAATTCTTAATTTATAAAAGATTTTCCGATAATTGAGAGGGTTTGTTTTTTTGGTGGCATGAATATCACTTGGAATCGTTTTCAAATTCGAATGTTCAAAATAATAGATCTTATCAGAGTTGTTGATTAAAAAAAAACAATGCATTGTGGTGGGATTCTCTCTGGAGTATTACAATAGAAATCTCTAAGGAATTCCTCGAGTAAATTCTATTGTAATACTCCTGAAACAATCCCACAATGCATCACTTTTTTAGAAAAATCAAAAACTCTGATAAGATCTATTGATGAGGCGTTTGTCATGTGGTGCATGCGCAATCAAGATCTTCTAGGTGCAATGAAATGAACCAATTTGATGATTATTTCTTGAATACCATAGGGAGCAGGAAACGTGAATGCGTACGTACCAGCCGGCCGATGGTATGAATATTACGCCGTAAGTAAACTTTCATTTTGTTTGTATAAACGCCCCTTTCTTTAAGTAGGTATACAACTTTTTGAGAAAGGTTAAGGAGGAAGATAGGACTTTGTCCGAATAATATTGAGAGTTTGAGCTTTTAGGAGAGTTTGAGCCTTTAAGGGGGGTTTGAGCTATAAGAGAGTTGACAAGATTCTGGTCAAAATATGTATCAAATTTCAAATTGGTTCAAAGATTTGGTATTATCTAACAAAAGAGCAATATGTTAATGGCAAAGTTTGTGTCGCCTTTTTGTAAATTACCTGGTTTGTAAACTGCCATTGTAAAGAGTGTGGGTTCAAAAAGTTTAAAAGGAGAGTATTTGGGGTTTCTGACCCCACTTCGCACTATGTCTTTAAAATAATGATCTTGTTGTTTTATAAATAGTGCCATAACAGACTTTTTTACAAGTCTGACTATCCACTTTGGCTCGATATTTTATGCAACGGACGATTTACCCCCTTTTTAGTTTTTGCGACTGTAAGCTAAAATCGAATAAATTGATGCTTAGTGTTCAACAAAATAATTCGTCAAAAATTCATTTTCTCACCAACATTGCTCTTAAAAATCATTTGTTGTTATCTTTTAGGGAACACCAGTAGACAGCAAAGGAAGCAGCGTCAACCTGCCAGCTGACTGGGAGAAGATCAATCTACATTTACGAGGTGGTAAAATCATTCCAACCCAACAACCTGCTCTTACAACTACTGCTAGGTAAGTTATGCCCTATCAATTCTAATGTGATTTCAAAAGATTTTGAGTTTTATGAGGAAGTAATTTTTGGACGGGCTTCCCCTGCTTTTTGCCGAAATTTCAAAATTTTCGGTCAATTTTCGAGGTATCCCTTTGATTTTTGTCCAACTTTCGGTGACATCTTATCGATAAAAAGGATTCTAAATTCTATTTTCACCAATAATTTAGAAAGTTATGAGACCTATTTTTCATTTTGTGATTTGGAGAACATTGCATTTATCTTTAAAATTACTCAAATACCCCTGCATACTGCTGAATACTTTTTGCTTAAAGGTTTTATTTTTACACAAGTGTTCCGGTTTCATATCAGACTCATGTCAAGGACGAAAACAAACAAAAAATGAACAAAAAATTGTTTTTCTTTTCCTCTTTCTTGCTCCACATCCGTATCAATTCAATTTCAAAAAGCCTGTAAATTAAAGTTGATGGTTAAAGGGACATAACAGTACTTGCGAAATTTGTAAACAAACTGTATGCAGCGGATACAAAATCAAAACAAATGTCACATGTCAAAATAAAAAGTCAAACCAAATATGGCTAGTTTTTATTGTTCAATTGTTTTACAAGTTTGTTTTTGTGATTTTCATTGTTCTCTTTAATGACACGTGGTTTGCGCAATGTTTACATTTTACTACTGTAATGTCCCTTTAAGCAAACGATGTCACCCTTATTTAAAAAGAAAACCTTTAAGTACTACAATAATGATAATAACTTAACGTATTCCTTTGTTCTCCTTCAGTCGTAAATTACCATTCGGATTAATCATTGCTTTGGATGAGAATGGTGCAGCTGAGGGAACGATGTATCTTGATGATGGTGACCAACTATTAGGTAGGTGTAATTTTGTAATTTCTGGTCCAGTACAAGGTATCGTAATTCCTTGTATCCAACACGCACAGAAACACAAATTTATTCGAGTTAAGGAAATTTCGAGTTATAGAGTTTAAGAGCCATTGTTAGCTGAAGAAACATAGAATGCAGAAGCAGGAAACTTTAAGTTAAGTACTTTTATTGAAAGAAAACTTTTAAATTTTAACTGAAGAAACTATAAAACTTTCCCAAAGTGTTAAGGAGACCTTCGATTCATAAGTAAGGTTTATAAGCCATTATCAACTGAAGGGCCATAAAACTTTTACCTTAAAGGAAGAAATTTTGGCGGGAATTTAATTTGGCGGATTGCCGAAAAAGTTTTTTCAGAGGGAATTTAATTTGGCGGTCAACTTGAAAATTTTAATTTGGCGGGAATTTAATTTGGCGGACGAAGGACATTTTTGTCCAAAACAACGCCATTTAAAAAGGAAATATCTATTTTAAAGCCTGAAATAGAACAAATCTGGGGGGATAAATAGAGCAACATAAATTTGCTGGGATTTTAATATGGCGGATGACGAAAAAAATTAAATTTGGCGGGAACTTAATTTGGCGGATTTTGACCAAATCCGCCAAAACTGCCAAATTTTCTTCCCGCCAAAATTTCTTTCTTTAAGGTAGTTAAGGAGACGTTCGAGTTATAGAGTTTCGAGTTAAAAAGACTCCACTGTACTGAACTCGGTATCGATCTTGACTGCCGTGCAGGAAGTCGAGGTTTGATTCACACTCGATGCTTTGATTAACTTAGCAACTTTATTTACCTTCGTCCGGACCTATTCTTATAGTGTTGGGGTATATGGGTGAACAGAAAATCAAGAAGTCTTTGGCAAATCACACGAACGGAAATGTTTAAATAGAAGTCGGTCATTTGTAAAGGGTTTTTACCGAATATTGTCCTATTCCTATACTACTAATAGCGAGTTTTTGCATCCGCCCTTTGAGGAGTGCAGAGTGACTGAAACAATTAGGAACAATCTGAGGTTCTGACCCTTAAATTCGATAAGGGTAATTATCAGTTAATTTACCGTCAATCACAGTCAATTTGGATCTAGAAAAATCAAAAGCTAACCGTCTCCGTCGCAGATAAACCAATACATAAACTCGCTAATAATTTTTATTGTATTAAACAATGGTTCTTACTTGCAACCATTTCGTTGATCCAAAACTTCTTTGATTTTACTTTCAGACAATGGCGTTGATGGTACAACATATATGAATTTCCAAGTCTCAGGGGTAAAGCCTCATTATCTTATTTTCAGGATTTTAATGTTATAGGTTTGAACGCTGAGTATTTTAAATCGTTTCCTGTTAGATGCTTACTTTTCATAGTTTCCCAAAATGAATCAATTTTCTTTAAATTCAGATCAAGCTATAAGGACCAAAAGGAATTTTGAAGATGATGGTCTTTATCCAGGATATGCGCCACACTGCAATGACCTTATGTTATTATGCTATAAATTTTGTCATTGATATCTATTTTTTTCACCTAATACGTCACAAACGAGCAATTATATCTTGAAAAATTACGTAATGCAAGATAACATTGCAGGGGTACATAACCTGAAAACGAGTGAGTGCCTTAATTGATACAAGCTCGTGTAAGAGGATTAAACAACGGAAGTACTGAATGGATTTCTTTTCTTCTTACAAACAGGGTAAATTCACACAAAAATTCACACGTAAGGGTTACACACCGGACAATCACACTTTGAAAGATTTCACTGTCCTTGGTGTCTCATCCAAACCATCCACCGTCAAAATTAATGGGCAACAATTATCATCTTTCAATTACGATCAATCCAACCAGGTAAAGCTTTAGATTATTTTCCTAAATGTTCTTTTTACGTTGTTCTAACCACTGACCTTTATATATCTCTGGACCAAGTTACTCAATGCCTGCCTCAATTTCGGGTACCAACTTTCAAAAAACTTCGATCAAAGATGGCGGATATAGCTTGGTCCAGGGATATATAAAGGTCAGTGGTTCTAACGGTATATAAACATCATGGTTGGTGGAATTTTAACCTTCTGTGCCACCTCCGTTGGATGGAGATTTAACATTTCTATTGTTTATAGATGATAATGAGTGGAAAAACTTTCATACTTTGTGTTGGTAAGGGTCCCACTAAGGTCTTTGGCATGGGGTTTGTATCTAAACTCGAAAATGGAAAGTTTGGATAAAGATGTTCATAAATATAAACGATTTATGGAGCGATGGCCGAGTGGTGGAAAGCGTTTATAGTTTAAATCCCCGCCCTTGCCAAAGTTCCGTTTACTTCATATATAGGCAATTCGACTTGCCTAGGAGTCATTGACAAGACTTTCTAAAAGTCTTAGATTTATGGGCTATGCACGTATAAAATCAGCTCATTTTTTTCTTTCTTTCTTTCTTTAGGTCTTGAAGTTCAGTCAAGAAGTCAGTATTATGGACGAAAACACCATCTCATGGGCATAAAGAAACTTCTTAATTTCAACCAATAGAAAAGTGAGAACGATAAGTGGGTTCCATTCTTCCAATGTTGTCGACCATAAGAATTTGGCCACTAACTGTCATGAAGTTACTAAAACTGTGCTTCGCTATTTTTTAATGAAAATTCAATGAAAATAGTTCTTTTAGGCTTTTTGAAAATTTCAATGTTTCAAGACTTTTTAAATGATTTTTTAAGTATTTTATTTTACAAAATTTTAATAGATCAAATTTTATATTGTAGTTTTTCTTAATGTTCGAATTTTGTGTACAAAAAACGTAAAGAGATTTTGATAATTTAACACGTGGACTACTTATATTAGCCTCAATCTAAGTACTATGATTTTTATGGATTATTAACCGAAAAGCCGGTCTCTCTGGCAAAATATTGGAACGAGCGAAGCGAGGTCCAATACGAGCGAACGAGGTCGATATTTTGCAAGAGAGACATGCTTCTGAAGGTTAATAATCCATTTATAGCCCTGCAAAAATAAAGTAATAAAAGTAATTGACATTTTAACCCTTTAACTACCGATGTCGGCATATGCCGACATGAGCATTTTCGATTTCTTTGCCGATGTCGGGATTTGCCGACATGGGCACTTCCCATTTCTTTGCCGCAAAATTTAACACTTCTACAAAGATTTTGTATTAGATGGTTTGAAATGAAAAAAGATAATAGTTAAAAGCTTTTCTATGTTGAAAAATAACTATTCAACAATGTTCAACTCAAAATTATAGTCCTTGGCTGATACTTCATATATTATTCAGAAAATGAAGTCAAAATTGCTACCTTTTGCCCATGTCGACATATGCCGAATGTCGAACCTTCTTTTTTTCCCGTGGCAAATAGGTCGAACCTTAAAAAATACGAACGGCAGTTAAAGGGTTTAATGATGTCAATTTCATAACTGGTCACTATGGAGAAATATTGACCGTCCACGTGACATTAATCATCCAATCAGTTTTCTTATAAATGATTGACAGTTGTATTGCAGGGCTATAAGGTTTATTATTGCATCCCTGTGTTAAACGCTATCTTTATACCAGTCTACTCTATCATGAAATTGGTCAAAAATTAAGAATATCAACATCATGGAATTTTGCAATAGAACTTCAAAATTTCACGAAAGTGTATTTTTTTTGCCCAAGATATGTATTACCAAGGACACTTGTATAGCGAAGCTACGCTATACAAGTGTCCTTGGTATTACATGTTAAATTTAAGTTGAATGTATTTTTATCAAATTGAAAGAATATTTTACAAAAAGTTAAGAATATTCATAGTGAGACGGAAAAACACCATTCTTATAAAAAAGTGTGTAATGTATCCGTTGGTTGAAGAGTACCTGTGTCACTAGGATAAACTCAAATGATGGGAAAAGTTTCTGGTACGGAGCCAGCCCCAGCCACTAAGATTTGGTTATTTGACCATTTTGTCATTCTTAGAAAGTTGGCAGGGTTTATCATACTGTCACCAGAACACACATACACATACACATAGAAAAGAAGTCATATCTGTTATAAAGTTTGTTATCAATATTTCTTGATCTCGTATATGTGGGTTTGGAGTGAGCCGCATCTTTCGAAATCGAATGTATTTTCATCCTTACTTAATTGACGTCATTATCTTTTGATAATACTGAATTTTTTTCAGTCGTTTTTTACTGTATGAGGTTTTTTTGGTTTTGATGATATTCCCTGATAAACCCTCAAAGCTGACTGCAACGTTGCTGTAACGTTCATCTAACGTTATGTGGACGTTAAGACAACGCTTTGTCAATTGATATTTTTTTAATGGAATCTTTATAAAAAAATTGACCTGTGCATTTCGAAATTGGTGTGGGATTTTCTTACATTTATTTTACGGGCATTTCTAAACTGTTGCTCTCTAAAAGTACTTTTTTGTCGATGTCAATAACTTTCCTCATCATTCAAATGGCAAGGTTCTTATCTTGAATACACGTTAGATTTTTGCTCAGGCTCCCCTGTCTGTTCCTAATCTTTCGAGATTTTTAGTCTTGAAAATGTCCTGACAATGTTCTTCATGCTTGATTTATTGAAGTAAAGACTAAAAAATGGTCTTACAACAGTCTGAAATCTGAGACTCGGGTTGTTTTTAATTTAATCTAATGTTTTGACCATGTTTTATTCATAAATTTGTAGTTTTGAATTTTTTGTTGAAGATCCACCCCTGTTCTTACTAATTTTGCTTTAACACTGGAAAATTCGGCCAAAACTTTGTCCGGGTGGTAAAATTATTCTACAATTCAGCCCCATTGAGAAAATTACTTTGATATTATCCCTTTTGGAAATTTAATTGAAAAAATTGCACTCCCCACTAGAATTTTTAAGCTGGAAACAATATAATTTTTATCCCTCTCGGGATTTTGATAGAGGTTTTTATCCCCACTTTGGGCAATGAGACAGGCGTGTGTTTTAGAATGATAGTAGAAGCTCAAATTTAAACGCTCATTCAAAAATAAACCGATCTCTTTATAATTTCATCGAAAATGAGCTTTCCAGAAGCTCCTCCGGTCTGAATGTTACCTTCAAATTGTCAAAACATACCATTTTACGTAGAATTTCACTCAAACATTTCAAAAATGCAATTATGATATATTCATGACGTAATGTTTTCTACGGAAAGACCCTGGTTTTTGCCAGTAGTAGCAAATTTTACACAGCCTTTGTCTAGTTTGAATTTGCCACTACTGGCTAAAACCGGGGTATTTCCGTAGAAAACATTACGTAATGAATATCATGAATAAACCTAAAAACCTATAACCATTTCAAGTACAGCCAGTGTTTTAACCTCTCATTCTAGTCGTCAGTGAATATGCTCATTCGAATATGAAAGACGCCCTGAAATTTTTTATTAAAATGTATCGGTATTTTTCACCTTTAAAAATTACGATTTGCATTGATGGTATTATAATTTTGTCATTTGGGTCTCTTATCTTATTAGTATTTGCCTATCATAGATCCACGAAATATTATCAGGCCATATTTTAGAAAGGCCCGTTGGTGGCCAAAAACGGCAATTTGTCTAGTGTTTTTCTGCTTAAAAGGCTGTTTTTACCAAAATTTTAGTGATTTCAGGAGGGGTAGCGTCTGCTAACTGAACGCTAAAATGGCATAAAAAATGGTCTGATTTTGTTCTGACAGTAGCAAAAATTTTGTAATACATTTCCTTTTTTTTTCTCATACAGAAGACGTCAATGATCAATGTTATAAAGATTAGAATCATCCTTAAAAAGCGTTTTTTCGAAAGAAATCAAAACGCAAGTTCCTCCCATCGAATTCTGGATATTCAATTGTTATAGACCCCAGCTGTCACAA